>NC_052618.1:37664782-37989230 GCF_016545825.1 Eucalyptus grandis
AGTAATTTAATGAATTTGTCATTGGACTATCAAATTACCGGTTTTAACCACTAAGGGCTGAGAGAGAGAGAGAGAGAGAGAGAGAGAGATATGTCCAATCAGAAATGTTTGTGTGAGTCATTGCGAGATGTTGGAAAATCTTCGCCGGAGGTTACACGACGTCGGAAAAGTTTAGCCAAGGTTGTGACCGGGAAGCTATCTGGCTCGACGAGAATTAGAACAACAAGATTTGCCGACCACAAAGAATTGGCCTCGGCAACAAGTCAAGTGCTGGTGGCGCCTTGCTTGAAGCTGTCGATCTCATTCAGGCCTCTGCAAGATTGCGACTTTAATATTTAACGCGACGTCGGAGAGAAGGCTGTAGAAAGCTAGATCTCGATTGGGCTGAGTGACCTCAGCAAGCGTGTTGCCTGTAGTCTCGTGAGCCTGACAGTCCATCGCCCAGAGTTGAGTAAATCTTGGGGGGTCCATTGCCAATATTAGAATAATTTTAACTTTTTCCTGTCTCCCTTGTTTATTATGTTTTGGGACACTCCCCAAGAAAACAATAGTCGTATAATGCAGCTTGTATCAAGGCTTTGATGACGTTCTCCTCATCTTCATGCCGTAGCAATTAAAAAAGCGACAAATTTTCTTACCAAACATAGCAATTTTAAGTCCACGTACTTGCTCGGACAAAATTGTGGTGATAGAGACAGACAAGCCTGCGTTGCATGGAGACATCGGATTCGACATGTTTCACGACGATTCACGACGATGTCTCTCTGTCAAGAGCGCTCAATTGACACCAATCTATGATTTTTGCACATTTGCGTGAGCTGATAATCTTAAGGAGAAATTCTATGGTTCAGATGATTATTGTGGACCTGCCCCGCATCCAACGTGCACCGTTGGATAAAAAAAGAGGAGAAAAAAAGAAAGAAAGAAAGAAAAAAAAAAAGCTTATGTGAGACCGGTCACATGTAAACTGGTTTTATATTGTAACTTGCGAACGTTTAAAGAAAGTCATTGACGTGGAAGTGACCAAACATATATTTGATTAGGGAAAATTATGACAGACAAGCTTTACCAAATCAAAACGGGTCTACCAGGCAAGCATTACCACGTTGATTACATGGAGGACAATCGATAATGATATTGAATAGAAAGCATGATTGAGAATAAAACTTTAGAATAGCAGGACCACTTTTAGGGGTTTTTTCTACATGTTGAAAAATTAAGTTAAATGTGTCCTTGAAAAATTAAGTTAAATGTGTCCAACCGGCCCAGTTTAGAATATTTCGCGATCCAAGCCTTTAATAATTATAACAAAAAGTTTGAATTAGCACGTCGAGGATTACATTGATAAACTATCAATATATCGGCATAAAATGATCTCAAATGAGATTAAAGCTTCGCCGAGAGTTGCAAACCCCATGCGACCTATCCCAGCAAACTTTAAAACAATGAGATCTAGCCTCAACCCGAATTGACCCTGGTGACGAGTCACGAATCAGTGGTGCCCCGCCTATACTGCGACCTTGCCGAAGCCTCTACAGCTTCAATGGCGGATGAGATGCCGGCAAAGAGGGCTGAATCAAGCTGAATCTCAATTGGGTCGAGAGAAATGTACAATCAGAGAGGTTTGCGTGAGTCATTGCAAGACGCTGGAAAATTTTCACCGGAGGTTGCACGAGGTTGGAAAAGCTTAGCCAAGGTCGTGACCCAGAAGCTATTAGGCCTGACGAGAACTAGAATAACAAGATTTGCCCACCATAAGAATCGACCTCGACAACAAGTCAAGTGATGGTGGCGCCTTGCTTGTGGCCTGATTGAGACTACAATTGTTAGTGAGACGTCGGAGGGAGGGCCGCAGAAAGCTAGATGTCAATTGGGTCGGGTGACCTCAGCGGGCGTGTCGCCCGTGGTCCCATGAGCCCGACAACCCGTCGCCTAGAGTTGAGTAATCTTGGGGGGCCCATTGCCAATATTAGAATAATTTTAACTTTTTCCTGTCTCCCTTGTTTATTATGTTTTGGGACACTCCCCAAGAAAGCAGTTGTTGTATAATGCAACTTGTATGGGGCTTTGATGGGGGTTTCTCTTCATCTTAATGACGTAGCAATTAAAAAAGCGACAAATTTTCGTACCAAACATAGCAATTTTGAGCCCACTTGCTCGGAAAAAATTGTGGTGATACAGATAGACAGGGTTGCGTTGCATCGAGACATCCGATTTGGCATGTTTCACGATGATTTTTTTTCTGTCAAAAGCGCTCATTTGACACCAAATTTTGATTTTGCAAATTTGGGTGAGCTGGTAATCTTAAAGGAGAATTTCTTGTTAGTTGGGTTCACTCCTATGGAAGAGTTGAGGCCCAATAAGTTATATGCAAGTCCAAAATGAGTTGTAAGTGAACCCATATAATAAGTTATATGAGGAAATAGGGTTTCTCACTATTTATATAAAGAGTTAGCCGCAAAAAGGAAACAAAGAATAAGAGAAAAGAGAAAGCAAAAATCTGGGGTTTTGGGCAATATCTGATTTACATTAAGTTGGCGTCGGAGGTCAATTTGTGGTCCGATTGAGCTGAAATTTTGTCAGCATGTTCGTGGCGCAATTTTATCAAATTTGAATGATTTGATTTTCATTTGAAGCTCTATATATCAGGTTTTTCATGGATTGATCAAAACTTGCGTTTTTGGTCAGATTTATCCGTGATCTCTTGTGAAGTTTATGTGTATTGCCAAGAATTATGTTTTTAAGATCTTTGCTGCTATGTACCTTTAGTATTTACTAGAGAAGAACAATTGTGTTGATAGTGAAGAATTTCGGGTGGACTCCGGTCCCGTGGTTTTTTTATCTCCTCACATCAAGGAGGTTTTCCACATAAAAAATCGTCTTGTGTTCGCGTGCTTGGTATTTATTTTACTCTACCATATCGATTTCTATTAGGTTTACACAAGAGGGGAGATTATTTTATTCCACTGCGTTAATTCGATATTGTTCGAATTATTACCGTTCTTCCATCAAAGTGGTATTAAAGCATTAAGTTATTGCTTGATTTTTCTGCCTTGTGTTAAATAATGGAAATGAATACAAGTAGAATGGTTACATTGAATGGTTCGAATTATCATATTTGGAAAAGGAAGATGGAAGATCTTTTATATGTGAAATATTTTTATTTGCCCGTATTTGTTGAGGAGAAACCGGAGAATAAAAGTGATGTTGAATGGTCTATATTTTATCGTCAAGTGTGTGGTTATATCAAGCAGTTGGTAAATGATAATGTTTTGAACCATATTATTGAGGAAACACATACATGCAGTTTATGGGATAAGCTCGAACAGTTATATGCTCGAAAGACTGGGAATAATAAGTTATTTTTTATAAAACAGATGATGGCTCTGAGATATCATGATGGTACTCGTTTGATTGATCATTTAAATTCTTTTTAAGGAATTATAAATCAGTTGGCTGCGATGGGAATCAAGTTTGATGATGAGATACAAGTACTATGGTTGCTTGGTATTTTGCTAGACTCCTGGGAGACGTTCTGAACATCTTTGTCTAATTTTGCCCCAGATGGTACAATTACCATGGATTTGGCCAAGAGTAGTATTTTGAATGAAGAGATGAGAAGGAAGACACAAGGATCGTCCTCTTCACATTCTGATGCATTGGTTGTTGAGAAAAGGGGGAGAAGTAAGTCTCGAGTTCGAGAAATATAGATAAAAGTCGAGACAAAAACAGAGGTAAGTATAATAAATTTGCTAATGTTGAGTGTCATCAGAAGGGACATATTCAAAGGTTTTGTCGCCAGTTAAAAAGGGAGAAACAAAATGAGAAAGGTAAAGAGAAAATAAGTGATAATGACAGTGATGACAATTGTGTTACTGCACTTAAAGAAGACTTTCTCATTATTTTTTATGGTGATGTGGTGAATTTTGTATCTCATGAGACTAGTTGGGTAATTGATAGTGGTGCATCCATTCATGCTACGTCTTGTAGGGATTTCTTTACATCATACAGGTCATGTGATTTCGGATCTGTGAATATGGGAAACAATGGACTAGCTCAAGCTGTAGGCATCGGTGATGTGTGCCTAGAAACCAGCAATGGCACAAGGTTAGTATTGAATAATGTTAAACATATACCTGATATCCTCTTGTATTTGATTTCTACAAGCAAGTTGGATGATGAGGGGTATTGTAGCACCTTCAATAATGGTCAATGGAAGCTCACCAAAGGTTCTCTTGTTGTGGCTAGAGGTGAAAAATATTCTTTGTTGTATATTATGCAGGCAAAGTTGTCCACAGATAAAATTAATGCAGTAGACAGCGAAGATGCAGCTGAATTGTGGTATAAGAGGCTCAGTCACATTAGTGAGAAGGGTTTGTCAATATTGGCCAAGAAGAAGCTCCTTTCAGGATTGAAAAGTTTAACGCTAAAGAAGTGTGCTCATTGTTTAGCAGGGAAAACATAATAGAGTTGCATTTAAAACTCCCCTCCTTCAAGAAAGTTAGGTATATTGGATTTAATGCATTATGATGTTTGCGGTCCTATGAAAACAAAATCACTTGGTGGCTCTCTTTATTTTGTTACCTTCATAGATGATTTTTCAAGGAAAATTTGGATTTATACCTTGAAAACAAAAAATCAAGTGTTAGATGCTTTTAAGCAATTTCAGGGCTTAGTTGAGAGACAGACTGGAAAGAAATTGAAATGCATCAAAACTTATAATGGGAGAAAGTATATTGGACCTTTTGATGAATATTGCAGACAACAAAGTATTCAACATCAAAAGACACCTCCCAAGACACCTTAGTTAAATGACTTAGCTGAGAGAATGAATAGAACACTAGTTGAAAGGGTAAGATGCTCACTTTCACAATCAAAGCTACCTGGATCCTTTTGGAGTGAGGCTTTAAGTACAGTTGTGCATGTATTAAATTTTACTCCATGTGTTCCTTTAGAGTTTGATGTTCCTAATAAAGTTTGGACATGCAAAGAAGTTTCTTATGATTATTTGCGTGTCTTTTGGGTGCAAAGCATTTGTGCATATTTCCAAATATGAGAGGTTTAAACTTAATGTGAAAACACGCCAGTGCATATTTATTGGTTATGGACAGGATATGCTTGGCTACAAATTTTATGATCCGCTTGAAAAGAAAATTGTAAGAAGTAGAGACGTTGTGTTTATGGAAGATCAAACAATAAAGGATATTGAGAAAGCATAGATGATTTCAGCGCCATAGGTTAGTGATAATTTGGTTGATTTGAATCAAGTTTCTCTTACAAATATTCCTACACAGGTTGATGAAGAGCAACAGAAAGTCAATATTCCAAATAACGCACATATTCTTGAACATATTGAAATAGATAATATTATTCCTGAACTAGAGGCTCAATTAGATGTTCCACTGGATTTTCTAGTTCGGAGATCCGTTAGAGATCGACGACCTTCCACTAGGTATTCTGAATGGGAGTATGTATTATTGATTGATGCAGGTGAACCAGAGTACTATGCAGAAGCAATAGAAGATGAGTACAAAAGCAATTGGTTCGATGCTATGCGAGATGAGATGCGGTCACTTTATGATAATCATACTTTTGAATTTGTGAAGTTACCTAAAGGTAAAAAGGGCTTTGAAGAACAAGTGGGTATATAGGTTGAAGCAAGATAAACATACTTTACAACCATGGTACAAAGCTAGATTGGTTGTTAAGGGATTCGGTCAGAGAAAATGTATTGATTTTGATGATATATTTTCTCCGGTAGTGAAAATGTCTTCTATCCATGTGGTACTAGGCTTAGCAATTAGCCTAGATTTGGAAATTGAGCAAATAGATGTTAAAACAGCCTTTCTACATGGTGACTTGGAGGAAGAGATATACATGGAACAACTTGAGGATTTTAAAGTGAAAGGGAAAGAGGATTATGTGTGCAAATTGAAGAAAAGTCTCTATGGTCTAAAACAAGCACCGAGGCAGTGGTATAAAAAGTTTGCGTCAGTTATAACAGAACATGGCTATAAGAAGACTTCCTCGGATAATTATGTGTTTGTCCAAAATTTTTTTGATGATGACTTTATTATTCTCTTGCTTTATGTTGATGATATGCTGATTGTTGACAGAAATGCTTCAAGAATTGGGTTATTGAAGAAACAGTTGAGCAAGTCTTTTGCCATGAAAGACTTGGGCTTGGCAAAGTAGATTCTCGGCATTAGAATTACCCGAGACAGAGATGCTAAGAAGTTATTTTTGTTGCAAGAAAAATATATCGAGAAGATCCTTCAAAATTTTTACATGGACAAGGCTAAAGTGGTCAATATTCCTTTTGCTGCCCACTTTAAGTTAAATATGATGCAAAATCCTACAACTGATAAAGAAAAGAAATATATGGAAAGTGTTCCAAATGCTTCAGCTGTAGGAAGCTTAATGTATGCGATAGTATGTACACGCCCAGACTTGGCGCACGCAGTTGGCGTTGTTAGTCGCTATTTGTCAAATCCAGGTAGAGAGCACTAGAATGCAGTGAAGTGGATTATGAGGTATCTTCGGGGAACTTCAAATTTGAAACTCAAGATTGGGAAACTTGAGTTAGTTGGATACACGGATTCCGACTTGTTAGGAGATATTGATACTTGTAAATCTACTTCTTGTTATTTGATTTCTTTTGTGGGTGGAGCTGTGTCATGGAAGTCAAGATTGCAGAAGTGTGTTATACTTTCTACAACCAAAGCTGAATTTATTGCAGTGACTGAAGTTAGTAAAGAGATGCTATGGATGAAGAAGTTCTTAGAAGAACTTGGGTTCAAGCAAAAGAGGTATGTGCTATTTTGTGATAATCAAAGCGCAATTCATCTTGGTAAGAATTCATATTTTCATTCTAGATCAAAACATATTGATGTTAGATATCATTGGATAAGGGATGTTCTAGATGAAAAGTTATTGGAATTTGAGAAAATTCATATGGATCATAATGGCTTTGATATGATGACGAAGACTCTACCAAAAAAAAAGCTTGAACATTGCCAATTGATAGCAGGGATGGTGAATCCATCCACATTGTCGTGAGGGAGAGATTTGTTAGCTAGGTTTACTCCTATATGGATGAGGCCCATGAGTTGCAAGCCCAAAAGGGCTTGAACCCATATAATAAGTTATATGAGGAAATAGGGTTTCCATTATCTATATAAAGAGTTAGCGCAAAAAAAGGAAACAATAATAAGAGAAAAAGAGAAAGTAAAAATCTTGGGCTTTTGGGGCAATATCTGATTTACATCAAGCTGGCGTGGAAGGTCGATTCGTGGTCCGATTGAGCTGAAATTTTGTCAGCATATTCATGGTGCAATTTTATCGAATCTGAACGGTTTGATTTTTGTTTGAAGCTCCATACATTAGGTTTTTCGTTGATTGATCAAAACTTGCATTTTTGGTCAGATTTATCCTTGATCTCTTGTGAAGTTCATGTGTATTACTAAGAATTATGTTCTTGAGATCTTTGCTGCTATGTACCTCTAGTATTTGCTAGAGAAGAACAATTTTGTTGATAGTGAAGAATTTTGAGTAGACTCCGGTCCCGTGGTTTTTTATATTCTCACATCGATGAGGTTTTCCACATAAAAAATGGTCTTGTGTTCGCGTGCTTGGTATTTATTTTGCTCTACTATATCGATTCCTATTAGGTTTACACAAGAGGAGAGATTATTTTATTCCACTGCGTTGATTTGATATTGTTCGAATTATTACCGTTCTTCCATCAATTCTATGGTTCAGATGATTTTTGTGGACCTGTCCTGCATACAACGTGCACCGTTGGATAAAAAGGGAGAAAAGGAAAAAAAATGAAAAAAGCTTACGTTGGACCGGTCACGTGTAAGCCAGTTTTATGTCGTAACTTATGAAATTGATGGGAAAGTGGCCAAACTTGCATCTATTTAAGGAAAATTATGACAGACAAGCTGGGGATGCTAGCCAAGCATTATCACGTCGATTACACGGAGGACAATAGATTGCGAAATTGAAGAGAATGCTGATTAAGAATAAAACTTCAGAATAGCAGTACCACTTTAAGGGGTTATTAAATATCGAAAAATTTGGTTAAATGTGTCTAACCGGTTCACTTTAGAATATTTTGCAATATTAATCTCGGATGAGGTTAAAGCTGTAGTCATTTTTTGTTCTCCAAAACACTTTGTGCATTAACCAGTTCTAAGCATTTGGGAATTTTTGCTGTTTCAATTTTCCCATCTTTCTTTTCTCGATTACACAAACCATGTATCCTCAAAACTCAATCAAGAGCTTAGGTGGTGGGTAGCGCGGCGTCAGGCCGCGCAACGGAAGAAGCTTTGGCAAGACTTGCGACCTTGACACGACCTAGCCCGCGAACACCAGAACAATGAGGCCTAGCCTCAACAAGAATCAACCCTAGTGACGAGTCATGAATGATTGGTGCCCTGCTTGCAATCGCGCAACCTTGCCCAACCCCGTTGGTCCGTTGCCTCGGGTCGAGTGACCTCGGGAGCCCATTGCCCTGGGTCTCATGACTTGGTGCCGTCACCCATCCCTGGCCAAGCCAACTTCTCCGGTCCATGGTGTGCTCTTTTGTGAAAAAAATTTGAGCCAAGGTTCTTCAGGCAAAACATTACCAAACTCACCACACCTGGTCAAACTCCAAGCAATTCCAGAGCCTCTACAAAATTCGCAAGAGAAACTAGAGGAGCAATGCCTCAACAGTGTCCCAACACACAGGAAAAACCGATGATCTTGAAATTCCAAATCTCAAGTCCCCTGACATCTCGAGGAAGCTTCCTCTACCCTTCCACCTTCCAACAACAATCTCTCCAAAGAAGTCCCAAGCCCAAAAAGGATTACACAGGCAATGATCTTGCTAGCCTGAGGGAGATATCCCCCATGGGTCACCTTTGTTCCATTGGCCAACTCAAAGAAAGTAGACTTCAAACTTTTGTCCCCAGCAGCCTGCAAAATCCTGGGCAAATTCAAGACTCCAGCCTGCATTGCTCTGCTATTACCGTTCAAGGTAAAACAAATAAATAAGAAAGTTCTCAGCTCTGCTTTGTGAGAGAGCAACAGCAGAAAATAAGTTCTCTTGATTCTGCTTGCGATTGACAAAGCAAACATGCATCATTTAACATCACACTGACGCTTCATGCAATCATCTGCAATCTGTGAGGATGGCCAGCCAATTGATGAACGCATGCTCAGGCATGTATGGTTTGAATCAAACAAATTGACGCCTAATTACAGTAGAGCCTTTGCTTCAGCCTGATTCGACACACCATTGGAAGAACCAGCTAGTGACCTTATTCTCAGAGTCGAATAGGAAAAATGCAGACACATGGAAGAGCTTGTGTCCCACTGATGCACCTGACCAAGCTGGAGGCCTGTCTCCATTTTTTTGTCTACAGTATTATCAGCAACTCAATGTTGAGTGATATATATCTCTAGGAGGATATAAATCAGCCAAAACACCAAGAGGGTTGATGATCATCAAACCAAAGGGGGATGGACTTTTCATTTCGTTACGGATATCTACATAAGGCTTCAAAATGCACCTGAGGTTTGAGTATCTTTCTCCATGCAGAGGTACTCTGAGCCTTGTTCATCTCCTTAATTAAAACGTCGTGTTCTGTAATATTTATCAGAATCCAGGCAACAAAGTGTTTGGTTTGGCTGTGACTTGGGAGGCATGTGCTAAATCATGTTGAATGTTTCAAGCTTTCATCATTCTATGTTGCTTCTCGAGAAGATGTCAAATTATAAAGATGATGAAAACTCAGCCAGAAGTGATCTCCCTCTACATTTGGCTGACATGATGCCAACACGTCAAGCCGATGTTAAAATCCAAAAACTAAGAAAGCAGTGAACTTTTCTCAAAGTGTTAAAAAGGAAAAGGAAAAAGACTTTCAATTAGCATTAGCATTTTTCACATTCCCATCTGACCAAAAATTACAGGGACCACAAAAAGCTTTTCTTGTCCCTCTCTGTTCCAACTCTGAAAACTTGAAAAGGACTGCAAAAACATTTACCTACACTGTACAGAATATAATTAAGCCAAGTCATCTCCGGAGTTGACAAAACTTGGGACTTAGCTTTTCCACTTCTACTGAGAGAGACTCATTTCCCTCACAAGCCTCTTTGAGTATGTCGAGCCCCATGGATTGTGCTTGCACGTGATGCAGAGAGTATAATCAGGTCAAGTCACCTCTGGAGTAGTTGAAACTTGGAACTTAGCTTTCCCACTTCAGCCAAGAGAGACGCATTTCCTTCACAAGCCTCTTTAAGTACTTCAAGCCTTCCGTGGACAGTGCTTGCTTGCAATGCACCCTCCTCTTGTGCAGTCATTTTGGATGGGGATGACTTCTTGTATTGGATGAGATCCATCATCATTCCCTGCAGTAACAAATCCCAATGACAAGTCAAATTCAAACTACAAGTTTCAATAGAACGATCACGTACATGCCTCTTCCTAAACAGAGGGATTCCGGTAAAAATAGCAGCCATGATCTACATTGCATATACACATTTGTTGCAAAAAACGTATCTCCTGAACCCCACCACACCCCCTTCCTCATAATTTTATCTAGAACAAATCAGATGGTGAGTGTATGATCTTTTCACAAAATCCCAACCTTTCCACAATGGTGGCCCTGAATGATAACTATCATACATAGCCATCCAGCAGCAAGAGATCACCATAAAACTACTCCCTTTTACACAAGAAAAGAAGAGTAACCAGTAGATTGAACAAAGCATTCAATAGTTACATCCACATTTTACAAGACTGCTTAAAATTCAACTGCTCCACAGAATTGCATACCTCATGTTGTTGCTTCCGGGAGCAATACCGCAACAAGGACTTCACTAACTTATTTCGTAGCAAAACACAGTCTTTTGCATGATCAAGGAAAATGAAAGAGGAGATATGGTGCAGGACAAGCGTTAATGCTAGTGATCCTCTAGCAGCGGCTCTTTCAAGTGCTCCAGAAACCCATGACTTCACGTATGCTTCTAAGATGTGTTCATCATCCTGCAAATGAAAAGACATGAAACTCATCAACGACCTTAATACAAGTCTAAGCATTTACACAAGACCCTCAGTGAAGTATTCCTCGGAAATGGTGTAATGTGAATGGAACAGCAGCTTCTGAAATTTGAGAACTACCAAAGCAGGAAAAAAGCGTTTACCCAGAGATAACATCTACCCTACATCTAGAGTTCATAAAATATCCAACTTGTCAAAGAAATTTTACATTTTTCTGGTGTGCCAAAGAAAAAATGGAAAGTATGTCACAACTGCATAAAGTAAGATTCTTGAACAAGAGAAATACTTGTGATGGCAAGCAGCCACTTCAGAACATAATGGTTCAAAAGTGTAACAAAAACCCTGAAGGTATTAAGTGAATAGAGACTACATATAATATGGACCATTAGAATTCCGTAATTAAGTGATATAGTACTTTAGAATCCCCCCTCACATGCAAGCTGCAATGAAGAACAAAAGGACAACTATCCTACACATGAAGTAGATATCAAAAAACGTAGAATGGAAGATAATTTTCTTGCTCCTGGATGGAAGAACAGGGAATGAGATAATAGAAAACCAATCACGAAATGAAATATTAGATGAGACATAAAGGATATAAATTAGGCAGAAAGTTCAACCCAAAAATTTAATCTAACAAATGGAGGAGAAAATGCGTATATGGGTTATATATTTACTTTAAGAAAAACAAACCAATACCACAATTCCACTGCTTGAACAAGTATGTTCATGATGTTTGAACAAACAACCAACAAAAGAAGAGAACAAGTATTTTCAGGAACAATACCTCAGGAGGTTCGAGATAACCTTCAGCTGTGGCTAGGCACTTATCTAAAGGAGGCAGAAGATCCAGAACCCGAGCGTTAGACAGTGCATTCCATGCAGCAAGCCTTACAGAAACTTCCACATGACGGTGGAGGTACAGCGCGACTTGACGACCATACAGCAGATCACCATAGGATATTGCAGCAAACTGCTCGACAAAAGCTTCAATAAACGTTGAGTAACTATCATGAATTTCTGATCCAAATTTTAACAATCCCCATTTATTTGCGCTATCCATTTCAGGCTCATCTTTAAGAGTATGTCTAGTGCTTCTACTTATAATTTCTCGATCAAGAAGCTGTCCAAAGAGTTCTTGTAAAGCTTCATAAACATCTCTACTTCTCTGCTCTTCAATCACAGCCAACCCAACAAGTAAGATCATGGACAAGGAATGAAATTTCCAAACTAGTGACACATGTTGAGCAGGTGAAGTGATATGTGTGCATCCTGAATGAGACATTGCCTCCACGCCTAATAGAAAGAACATTCCAGCTTTAGCAATTTCAGATAGATCATCATGATCCTGCACAAGATTAATGACACCAGAAACTTTCTGATCGGTACTGTGCAAGCCATCCCCTAATAAACTGATTGGGCTGATGAACCAATGCATGGGAAGCGGCAGTCTCTGGTAAGCCCACTCCATAGTCAGATTATCACAAGGAGGATGTTCCTCTTTCTCATCTGACATGTCCATATCCTCATGAATGGTTTCAAGAGAAATACTACTATTTTGATTTGCTTTATGCATGGTACTCTCGCTGCCTTCTGTGGAACTTGCCTTTTTCTTTGCACACAACCATCTCTTTCTGAAATGGGAAGACAATAATTTGCTAATATGATGTAGGTCCTCTTCACTATACTCCCATGTCAGAGATCTCCTGCTAAGAGAAAAAAAGTGCCGAATACATATATTCAAGCACTTTAGAACAGGGACTTGAAACAGAAAGTCAAAAGCCTTCTCCACAACAACCCTATCCCTTGGGCCAGCAGTCAAACAAGCTCCTAAGGCACCATTAACTCTAAGCAAAACAATGGCTTGGCCCTCACTGAAGGCTATATGCTCAACCGACACCACTGGAACAGTTCCAAGCAAGTACACGAGAAGACCTGCATCTTTTTGTGCCAAAAGGACACGTGTTGACCAATATCCTCCATGAGAAGCACCCCATCCGACGCCGACTCCTGGAGCAGGACCTCCTCTTCCAAACGTCTCTATCGACTGGATTGAGTGCCATTCAGAAGCAATTACATTCAAAAGGACGTCAAGCACTTTCTGTAGATCAAGAAGAGAACCCTTGAGCATACCATCCTCAAGAATTTTCTCTTCTGCTGAGATGGAAAGTCCTTTTGTTGGAGGACTAGACATTCCAGCCTTGGCTAACTGAATCAACCGATCAATCTCAACTATCAACTGCACAAATCCATGGAGACAGCACACAGAAGCCAGAGAGGTTCCACTTTCGCTTTTAAGTCTCAAATGAGACAACTTTTCAATGAACGATCCAACTCTTGCAGAATCTGTTCTGTTATCTATGCTGCCATTCAAAGAGCTAAAGAATCCTTGCCGAATAATCTCTAAACCAATTTTTGGTACAAATTCAGGAAGCCAAGGCAGTGACTTGCCATCATCAGAGCTATTTATTGCATTGTCTGGCCCCACTCTTTCAAGAACAACTGACAGCATGTGCATGACTGAAGAATAAACCCACAATAAGGACGTCAGAGATTGAGTTCTCAGGTCATTTTTCTTTCCACTTTGCGACTCAAAGAACCAAGAGATGCAAGAATCATTCATCCATTCTATCCACTTTATTCCATGATCAACCATTGGGATAACATAACTCCAAGACCATGATTCAGTACCATCACCAGCACACTTTGTATTTTGATTGCCTGTATGTTCCTGTGAATGAAACTTTGGAAGTCTACAAGCTAAAGCTGCCAGAACAAGGTATGCCTCATTGGATATTGAAAAAAGTTCTCTCATGATATTATTCTCCAACAGTTTTTCCATGGAAGGTGGATTCAACCACAAGCACAAGGAATGAAAGATATCTGAGAAGAGTGAGACACAATATCCATACTCTATGCAAGTCCTCCACAGCCGCAATTGTTCAATCGTCAGAGATGAGGAAAGTTTGCAGCGCTCTTTTCCCAGTTTAGTCCATTGGTCAAGTGAATAAGCAGGTTGATACAACTGCCATATCATGGCATGCAGTGTTCCACCCTTATAAGCTCGATGCAATACTTCCTATTAGATCGTGCCAATACCTTTTCAAAAAGTAAACAGAAATGAGTTTCGCTGGCTAAGGGACCAATTGTCCCATGAAAGATTAGACTGGTGCAAGATGCATATGAACTGATAACTCACCCTTAAGAGTGTAACAGATTTTAT
Organism: Eucalyptus grandis; assembly: GCF_016545825.1. NCBI lineage: Eukaryota > Viridiplantae > Streptophyta > Magnoliopsida > Myrtales > Myrtaceae > Eucalyptus > Eucalyptus grandis. The sequence continues at coordinate 37,679,056 of NC_052618.1, forward strand.
CTTGGATGGCTGAATTTCCATACTGCTTTTCATGGAAAATCTGTGGACAACTATTTGGATGAGCCTTGGACAGTCCATGATAGCACATGAAGCAATTGGTGAATGTCTTGCTATTGCAATTAGAATAGAGATCATCCGTTCTTCCAGAGCTTCGGTCGGATCTGTCTGAAACCATTCATTTGAAGACACAAAATGATTTCTATAAGAAGTAAACAGGTCGAAAACTGACACAATAGTTAGATCATGCTACCTCCAAGATATAACGAATTCTTGGCAGAATTCCCATCCTGACTAAACCTGCAATAAAATCTTGACCAGCAATCACAATATCGTCCTGAATAGTGCGCTTCCCTTCAGATTCATCATCAGCTGCTTCTTCCATAGGAAGAACATTAGAGGATTTAGCACTGTACTTCCAAAACCCACCATGAAGCAAACCGCCATTAATTTCTGGTTTGCTCCTAAACACTGGGGCAGTGTAGAGATACTTTCCGTGCATACTCATTCTCTGAAAGAACAACATATCAAACTTAAACTCAACCAAATGAAGAGTTACAACAATGATAAGCATCTCTGAAGAAAATTTCACCTCCAATTTGTCAAAGAAGTTCTCATTTAAATCAGAGCTGAGTATGCACTCAACAACTCTCGCACATGCTAAAACTACAGAATTGTGGTTGTCATCAAGACACATCCTGCAAATACACAGTATTAAATTAAATCTTCAACTTTTTTCAAATGGATGGATATGATATCAAAACCTAGAAATATAAAGCCTTTTGGGAGTAATAATCTTAATGTAGAATTTATCATCCAAAGATACTCAGAAAAGCAGTGTAACATTAGTTAGAAGCAGCTCAGGCCATAACCAAGTGACCTCATTACTTAGATTCCCGAAAGGATCTGAGCATATAGGAAGGGATATTCAAGCACTAGTCAATCCCTATAAGCATTGCAAAGCAGTCCCATCACTGATTCAACATGTTGTGGAGTGTACCTATAACAGAAGAACTAATGCTCCAGTGAGTAAGGTAGTTACAAACAAAAAAGAAGAAGCAGTATGCACAATTTCCTCATTAGTGTAAACTTTTTTGAGGATATCAAGGAGCCCATGTCAGCGGTATGGCTTAGAATTATTGGTATATACAAGCTTACCACAACAAAAGAAAATATGGAACTTCCAGTAACAATGCAAAAATCAAGGCCATGTCCACTGCTTATTGACTAACAATATGAAGGAAGGATGATGACAAAACTTATGCAATAAAGATTACCTCAATGTTAAGACAAGTTCAGGTTCTGGGCCGAGTGCAAATGCCCAGACAGCCTCCCAATCCACTGAATCCTTATCAACATTAGAATATTCAGTAACAAGATCAACTTGATCCCGGCAAATATTGTGCATTGCCTTGTCAAGTACAGAAGCGAGAAGATGAAGTGCAAGGGCCCGTTGTCCCGGAACCTGAAGCATCAATTCATTATTTACCAAATATGCCAGTAGTGAAGAAGGTTCTTGTAACTTAGCAGTAAAGGATATGAACTTAAGAACAAACACTAATGAGAAAGCAAAAACTATCTGATTAGCTTTGAGTCTATATAAGTTAAGCACTGATTTAAAAGGCAACTTACCACACTTCTTGTAAGTGCCACTGCTTCTTTGATAGTATAACCTGCAGCACCAGGGTCACCTTCAGTCCTCAAGAAGTCTCGCTCGGCAACATTATCAGCATTCTGCCTGTTCTGACCTGAAGTATAGTCCCGATCAGTGATATAATCACAGAAGAGATATATAAATTGAGACATAACTTGAATTAACATTAAAGAATTCCTTTGATGCACACTTAGAACTCAAGCATAGAACATGCCATACTCTGATCCAACTATATGAGAAAGCTAGACAAGAAAGTAATTTATTGAATATACACTTCCAAAAAATTCACCAAATGAAATCTGGGGAGCTAATCAGATTAAACTGCATATATTAACCCTATCACTCATTAATAAAGCTGTCTAGCCAGAATTGGTGCGGTGACACCAGAAATGCCACACCAGTCAGACATCACCCAGGTGTGGAAATCTGGGAACAGGAAAATGTGGTTTTCAACCATAGGTTGACATAAGGGTAGGACCTAATGTTGAAAAAGAAGGAGCTTATAAAGAAAGCTCATTCTACTTGTGTTTATCAAGGAACGAAAGCCAATCCCAAATTCTATAGTCATCATTTTAAATTAAAGTTCTTATACAGGTCAAAATCCATAGCAGCTCAAGACATTGCAGTCCCCAGCAACATTAGGTTTTGCTATTCAAATCAGTTGATGAAGATGCCCATGCTACATTCTTGCATATTTCATTAAAAGAATAGGTCAAGTTAAACGAACCTAATTACTACATAGGAACGCACTAGTGTGACACCTTAAGCTATATTGCCTTAGTTACTATATAGAGACTCATTGGTGTGACTAGCGCATGATCTAGCTAGATAAGTTGCTCCCATCATTAAGTTACTAGTGCATGTCAACCCCATTTGTAATGACTAACAAGATGTGAACTCATTGAAGAACTAGGTATCTTATTTTTGGAGAAGGAACCATCATCTGGACTCAAAAGGCGCCAAAAGAGATGCATAACAAGAGACACTAACTCGAAGTGATTATATTAGCATTTGACTTACCAGTCCCCACAACTGGGTCAATTTCACTTCGAATGACATTTCCCTCCAATGAAAATCGTAATTCTCGTGCAGTCTCAACCCTATGAGTCCAAGCACTCCACAAACTGCCATCTCTTGGTCCAACATGCTGGATACCAGCATGATCCTGCTGAATTTGGTTATCTTTTACAGTCTCCGATGATACCAAATTAGATACTCCATCCCTCGTATTCCGTGATTCTGCATTCTGAAGAGACTGACCCCCACTTAATGGACCCAGTGTTCCATCCATAGCTATCTGAGAGCCTGACAAGTTTTGCTCCTTGAATTTCTCTTGACCCCTTCTTTTTAGCAACTTGAGCAATGAAGGGTCCATCTTCTTCATAATCTCAGCCCGAGCTTCGGCAATTTCATCAGGAGACATACTCTGTAATCGGGCACGGTTCTCTGCATCAATTTGACTCTCAAGAGAAGAATGGCTATGCCCATCATCACTGACACTTGATCCAAACAAGGAGGCTGTAGGCAAGCTTGACAATTGATTTTCCTGCTCTCTAGAATGATCAAGAAACAAGGAACTTAACTCTTTTGCCTCATCCAGCATTCTTACAGATTCATTGATTGAAACTTTCACTGAACCAGTTCTACTGCTAGTATGCATAGACCCCAAATCTCGAAGTAAATTAGCAGCCTCAGCACTCTTGTCACCATCAAGGGAACATCCCTGAACTTGAGCACCTTTACCTGTATAGCTTTGCAAACCAATCAATGCAGAAGTCTTACCATCTGTGATACCCCCATATGTTTCATACACAGGCTCAAATTTTGATTGTGCTTTTGCATCTACTTCCATAGGAACTGCACCACTTAAAGATGTATCATCTACAAGGTTCGGCTTATCTTCGCTTTTGATCACCTCTCTACCTCGCACTTCAGCCCCTGCAGATCCATGCTTTGTATTTTTACTACCAAAAGAGGAATCATTTCCCGCGACAAGCTCCCTCCAATCTTGTAAGTTCAATTCCCTCTTCTCCTTTCTTTGCACTGGTCTAGCAAGAGCTGCGATCTGCTCAGAAGCAGCAAGCTTCCTATCTTCCTGAGCATCCTCCTCATGATCATCACTGCCGTGATCTTCGTCCCATCTCGTGCTAACTGGACCCCAATGCTGCAGATTGACATTTCACTATCAACAAAAATAAAATAAAGTATAATATAATAAAATACCAAGGAAGTTCCTTGTTCTATCAGTTCCCAAACAAATAAAAAAAGACCCTCAAACTCAACCAATAACTCAATGCCATACCAGGATTTTACCTTCTTCGAGCTCCCTACTCAAAACTAAAACTTCACCACTACCTTTACTACTACACATTCCAACCCGTCATAAACACGTTCCAAACCTGCCCTTAAACCAATGGCTAGATTTACAAACCAAACACGAAACTGCCGACCTTGACACTCACCTATTTCCCTCACTTCACCGAACCAAGAATACCGAAGCAGGAACGGTGACCTTTCCCGAAGCTCCGGTGTAATGCTTCCGTTACCCAATAAACCCAAGAAAGCAGACAAAATTTTCAAATTCCCACCACCCAGAAGAAGCGCAAGTAGTTTCAGGAACTTACGGGGCCGTGAGAACGGTGCCGCGCGACCGGGAAGGGGAGGACGGTGGCCCTCGGAGGAGGGGTCGGGGCGGCGAGGGTCTTGGTCCCGGGGACGTCGCAGACGCCCTTCTCGACGATGCTCCCGATGAGCATCGAGGCGTCGTCCTCGTTGACTTGGGGCTTGATGGTCCCCGATACCTTGCCGCGAGGTGGGACTTTCCGGCTTCCTGACCCGCCGCTCCTTCGCTTGTCCATGGCCGCCGCCGCCGCCGCCGCCTTCTTCGACCTCCGCCGCGCTGTTCTTGAGCGACTTCGACCTCTTCTTCGAGCTCCAAACGAGCTCTGGCCGATTCTCGCCGGAGGTGGCGCTGGCTTGAGAGAAGAGGAAGCGCGGAGCCCTTTTCACCTGTGAAGAGGCAAGACGCTGATTAGGAAGCGATCTTTTCGTCTCTCGCGGGCTCTTAAGTTTTAAGGAAAATAACATAAATGGTCCTTCGATTTTGGCATAATATACAATGTAATTCTTCAATTTTTAATTTATCCAATATAAATTTCTAAATTTTAACTCAATATATAATTTCATCTATAAATTTTTAATTTATTAAATGCGATTGAATTTAATTCTTGAATTATACGAAAATATTTAATGTTTTTTCTAATTGAATTCATGAATAACATTAAATATTTTTATATAATTCAGAAACTACATTGAATATGTATAGAAAGTTGAGAGATCACATTAAATAAATTGAAAGTTCGGAAACTATATTATATATTGTATTGAAGTTTAAAGATCATATTAAATAAATTAAAAGTTCAAAATGCAATATACAAGACCACCAATAGATGTCTCAAAGTCTATGATCGGTGGTGGAAAAGAGAAAACATGACAGACGAGGCAACAATGGTGTTGAAAACCCAAAGTTATATTTAAAAAATAAATAAATAAGACCACGACTAATGACCAAGCAATCCATCAATGATATGCAAATATGTTAAGGTCTTTAGACTTGGCAGAAGAACATGACGCCATTCTCATGGACTCGTCTTAGGGTCATTTCATCGAACAACCAGTATGTGTCGATTAAGGGGAGAATACAGAGTTACTGAGGACTCGAGCTCGCATCCAGGCTTAAAAGAAACAATCAGCAGTTGAGGACTCTTAGTCCAATTCCAACACTCTAGCCTTGTGTCACGGTTATGAGATTCCTGTGACCAAAGGACCATGCATGATTGAAGAAGACCTCCCAAGATCATCCAATGTTAACTCAAGAGCTTCCGAAATGTTCCTAGGAACGAGTGAGACGGTAATTGTGTCAAGGATCTAGAACTTTCTATAGGTGGTAGGTTAGATGGTGTGATCTTAGCCGTTGGATCAAAAGACGATCAATAGTTATAAATTGAGGGCCATTAGTATAAGGAGGGGTGCTCTCCCTCATTATATCCATCCAACCATTTCATAATCGAATGTTCATTCTCTTGTTCAAAGCTTTTCTCTCTAGAAACTTTTTCTCTTTTAAGATCTGATTGAGCGAGCGAGTGAATTATTGATCCGAGAAAAGCTGATCTTAAGTGAGCGAGTGCGCGAGTGAGTGAATGATCGATCCAAGAAGAGCGAGCGAGTGAATGATCGATCCGAGAAAAACTTAGCTTAGGCGCTCTAACGATCCCAAACGATCCAAGAGAACTTAAGTCACTGGTCTCAATTTCAGAGATCAGCCCGTGACACTTGCTTGATGTCTTGCACCGTGGAAACTCCTCTTGCACCCTGGAAACTCCTCATTGGTGCTGTGCACTATTGTCCCTATTGCACAAGCCTTTTTTTTTTTATATATATTCTTTTATAGGTGTTTTGGCAAACCCACCATCAATTCTTTTGTAGGTCTCGGTTCAAAAGGCTTAGTTCTAATGCTTTTCATCCATATAAATTTCTATTCAACGTTGCCATCACCATCACTGCCATCGTCATCAGCCACGTATCCATGAGTTCCATGTCACTAAGATCAAGGATTTTTTTGATCTGGAAGATAAGTCGCATTCGAATTTTCCTAATATCATAGATTTGGAATTGCTTATCTTCTAGGGGAACAACAAACTAGCCAGACTGGCCGGCTACTTCATTGGGAGAACATTTCAATTTTTAACTTCCCTTAGCATAGACAAGGATCACTTGCAAACAAAAAGACACATTATACAACATAACGTTGCCTTCTTGCAAGTACTTTTGTTCTTGTTTTTTTGGAAAAGGTGCATGGCTCAAAATAAACAGGTGCATCATTTTGTTATCTCAATAAGTGAAATGATTTTATCCTAAGTTCATCTTTAGTGTTTTAAAATCCTTCCAGAAATCTTTAGTGTTTTAAGTTCACGTTTCTAATTTTTTGGTAGCAAAAGCAAAGTTACGTAATGTGAATCATAAGCTGCCAACATGCCCAAGAAATTAATAATATTTATTTTTCATTTTATCCATATTACTTCTTTCTTCAATGATCTTTATAAAGCATGTGGTTTTGCTACATAGGTCCTCTTTTTAGCTGTCTTGCGTGGCAACCATTTGATGTATGACATATGTTAATCCGTTGTTGCACACTTGTAGTCTTTTGTGTAATATTTTGTTTGAAGCAAAACATTTTCTAGCACAATTTGAGGGGTTGAGAACTGGATAAGAGAAATTTTAGCGATATTTATGTTCCGCTAATAATAGAGACATCTAGTTGGAGTGATGATTACTATACTATCATTTAACATGAGAAAAGTGGAATCGATGTTATTGCTCATAAAGAATTTGTTGAACCTAGAGGAGTGGTGGTAATTCCGTTAATTTTGCTAACTAATTTTGGAAGCAGGTTTTTGCACTTTATTTATGAATGCTTGAGTTGGTTATCATGATTAATCAATTGAAGTATTAATGCAGAAACTGGCAATTGTTCCAAACCTCATCGGGCCTCGCCTTTAATGAAAATGAAAAAAAATGGCTAATGAGTCACTTTTCATATATGCTGGAGCTCTTTTGCTAAATAGGTTCAGAATCTATTCCTTTACTAAAAGAGATGCTAAATTTATTCTAAGCTTAGTAGTGAGGACAATAAAAAAATATATATATATTGGTCAAAATTTCTAAACTTACACCATTTATTATTGAATTATCTTTATTGAATTATCTTTTGGCATTGGACACATAATATACTGCATTTATGAGCATTCTTTCTATACAAGACCCAACAAGGCAGGGGATAAATGACAAGATGTGTTTCTCTTTCCTTTACTCGTAACACTTTGAAGATGGGCTACACACGTGAATAACAAGAACCACTCCACACCGTCCAGCAGCTTGATGCTACACGCGGCGCTTTCTCCCCCGCACACCGTCTTGAAGAGAGGCTCTATGGCCCCACCTCCGGTGATGATCAACATCACGCACATGCCCCTAGATTAGACCCATCAAATGGGTGAATTAGATCGGGTATGGGTCGACCCATATTTGACCTATTTAATCCGTTTTAATCCATATTCCCGTAATGTAAATCTAGTGACTCATATCTGACTCAACCCATATCCAACCCGACCCGTATTGTTAAAATCCATTAATATTTTAGAAAAACCCGCGCTCACTTTAAGCTATATGTTAATTGTATAAAAACCTCAAATCAAATTTTAAAAAAAATAGTAAATAAACTAAAAAAATGTTAAAAAAATCTATAAATTGAAATATTTATGAAGAATTAGACTATGCACATCTTTTTTTTTTTTTTTTTTTTTATCTAAAGCAATTTTCTGAGATCATCTGTTGAAAATCTATAAAACAACTAGGGATTTTGCATGACCCAATCAAACAAACTTTATTCCACCGGGAAGATTTGCAGACTTAATCATTTTCTACTCATGTAGATGAGTTAAAAAGGATACTTCATTCTTCTTTGTTCCTGTCATCATCTCGATCAAATAATTCTACATTTTGAAGAGAGGTCAATCTGAATTTGGCCTTCAGAGGCCTTATTCAAATGCTGGCCAGATTGATGCCAAACACCTGGCTTTAGGAAAAGAATTGACATATCAGAGATCGATATCACCGCTTGGGCCCCTAATCTGCCCTTGCAGAGCACAACAATTCGCTTTTGCTACCATATGATACTTGACTTTCACACCACCATTACTTGCATGGCTGGAGCTTTACTGCTAGTGCATAGTGGATCATTCCACTAAGACACTGCAGATAATCATTCAAGACTTTTCGCATTTTTAATAGCTATTTGTCGCTATAATAAGATATCAATCTTCATATGTTGGTCCTCATTCTCCAATTTTGCTTCTCAGGCAACGACTTTCAATCGTCAAAAACATAGCCATCCAGATAAAAAAAACGACAAGATAACAAAATGACATCAGTTTTCCAAAGGAACACTCAAAGGAGGTGAAAGTTTGGAACACTCAAAGGAGGTGAAAGCTTGAAGTCAAATTTCTTTGGGGAATTTCATCAAACATTTGACCTATGCGCGAACAACCCGATGAACATAACTAAGAACCTCAACTGCAAGCGAATCGAAACAAAGGGGAGAACTAATCTAGCAATGTAAAGATTCGCACTTCTTTTCTTTCTCTTCTTCCAAATTCACGCAGTTTCGGCACCCAATCAACGAGCTCCGACCTTCGCTATCCAACCAATCGCACGCAGCTCGCTCGTACCTCCTAACCCAGATACTCAACACTTCCCTCATTACCCACCCAACGAAACCCGACAGAACCCACCTAAGAATATCGCCGACGGGCGCTCTTTCTCGCCAACCCAATCACATTCAATCAACCGTTCGACGAACGAACCCGCACGCCACGAACTCCAAGCACTACCCACGAACCCACATCGCTTCACCGTCACCTAGACACGAAAAGAAGAGGAAAGAGAGAGAGGGGGGAGCATACCGAGCAAGGGATTGTTGTAACCCGGAACTTCGAGATGCTTGCCTCATTCGTCTTAGAGGCGAGCGGCGGAGGTGGGTGACGAAGGGTAGCTGAAGAGACTTCGTGTTTTTCAGGTTTTGAAAATGGGTCGACCCATTTTCGATCCGCGTGAATTCAACTTAAAACATCTTGAACCCATTTTAACTGGGCTATTATATCTTCATGGCCCGTATACTACAACCCATTAATGAGAAATATGAGTCCAAAAATGGGTTAATGGCCCATTTTGCCACCCCTACGATTGTCTTATCACGAAAAAATATGCAAGAAAATACATTACCCTAAAATTAATTCGACTTATGCTAATGATTCTTGACCTCACATGATGGATTAGATATGGGTTCGTGAAATATGATAGAACTCATTCAAATTATGCACTAAACAGCTTGGTTTAAACTCCAATTCACGCTAAAACTTTGCTCAAAGCCATTAAATGGAAAGAATGGTAGTTTTGCTTTTAAAGCATGGTCATTTAATATATGGGATATTCTCCACTGCCTCCGGGCACCTCTCGTGCAATGTACGGGAAAAAGTGGGTCATAAAATAGGCGAAGTGAAAAATGGCGGATTTTCCAAAAATGCCATTCTCGACCTTTAAATAAAACAATAAAAAGGACCCAAAAGCCAAAAAAATTTATAAAGCGGCCATTTTTTACGGGAAAAATATCTATATCATGCTATATGACCTAAAATAATAAAAATGAATATGGGTGGTCGCCAAACTTTTTAAAAAATTGACGAAAATGGTTCTATAGTTATAGAACTCGATTGTTGATAGTCTAGTAAGATTCTAGCACCACACAATATCTATAGCACAAAGACGAGCGATCCAAATTTTTGGATGAGTGGTACCGACGAACTTAGTGGAATACATGGAAAAGTGGCAAAGAGAGAAAAGGACGTAATACACGGATGTTGATCTTGCAGTATCACATGAACACATCAAGGAGATACCTATTTTCTTTAGTGATATCATTAGGCATGCTGTCAATGACAATAGAAAGATCAAACATGCGAAGTTGAGGATGGTACGGTCAATAAAAGGCAAGTAGAAATGCCAAAAACTAAAAATCAGTATTTCTTTTGTGGATGAGAATGCGAATTTTGAAAATGCTAGTCTTTTAAAAGTAATGTCCATTGTTAGTGAGAAGAGAAAGATCATATGTGAAGTTTTACCATATTCCTTAATAGCTACTTTTGCGGGTGAGGAAGTGAAACGGATGTTGGGAAATATTGTTAGGAATGTGAAGAAATGGAATCAGACTTTGAAGCATGAAACACTTTCCTTAAGGAGTTATTTGCCTCATAACATTGTTAGTAGTTACTGACAAAAATTTTCCAGAATACAACAAAATCTTGAATGAAAATACTAAATAGCAATTATGGTATTTCTCTAAGAACTCTAAAAAAGAAAAATTGAAAATAACAATTGTATATCATTTGAAAGAAACAAATATGTCGCGACCTCGCCGAAGCAGGTTGGACCACCTAAAGGTTCGGCTAATAGACTACAAGCCTAGACTTAGTTCGGGCTCTCCAAAGCTCATATCAATTCGCGACTTAAGTTCAAATTTTTAGCATGCAAATGAATTTTATCTAAGAGTTGTCACTAATCAGTTTATGGTAGGTTGATTAGACACCTAAATAAAATAACGGAAGAAAATATTTTAGTCATACGAACTAGAGACTTTGAGTACAGGGACTTTGTTACATTAGACTTCTCTAATACCCTTTCAATACTATTTCTTTTTATTTTCAAAATTGTTTTTGGAGGCAGTTTGGTTTAATTTTAACCTAAATTACTATGATGCAATAGGGTGATCACACGGGTGCTCAATCATTATTAAACGCTCAATGAATCAAACATATTGCATCAAAAGAATTAAACACACAAAGCAAGCAATTATTTGTTTTTTGGTTTTCTTGAAATTAGAACTTTATCATAAAACATGCATTTTAACTACATGACCAAATTTTACTAATAAGCAATTTCTAATTAAATGAACTTATTATGCAAACTATTTGACATGCACCTAATATTTTTTTATTTTTTTTAAATTCATAACAAAAGAAAACTAATTAAATTTGTCTAAAATGAATAATTTTCTAAAATGTTTTAAGCCCTTATTTAAAAAATTATTGAGATCCAACCCTAATCTATTCCAAAAATTATCTAAATGTGCAATCTAAAAATGCAACCCTAATTTACTAAACCAACATACTCCGATGCAAGATTTGATTTTTTTGTCTTCCAAAACAAGAACAAGCAATTACCAGATACATATTAACACTCAAGATATTCATCAAATAAAGGATTAAAATAAATCGAGAAAATAATCCGTCGTCTCACGAATTAAATTTAACGATTATCTTAACCTTAAACATCACAACATATGAGAAATTTCAAAATAATTAAAAATTTGATTAGAAATCTTACGAACCAAATTAATAATTATAATGACTTAATAATCAAAACACAATCAAAATGCCTCAAAATCAATATAATTAAAAAATCCGACGTTTTATGGATCAAATTAGTAATTACAATAATTTTTGGGCAAAACCCTACAGATAATGCCTAAAATATTCAAATAATTAACATCAAAATACCATCTTCCAACTTAAGCAATAATAACAAAACTTAAATAAATAAATGAAAATAAAAATAAACTACCTAAGAGACTCCACACAACAAGCTTCGGCGCGATGGTGTTGCTGGTATGTGGACGAAGAGGCAACAACGATGGTGAGCGGCGTTAGGCAGAGGGAGGCGTTGGCAACAAGCATCGGCGATGGGCGAACGCACAACAACAGGGGCAAGCGTCGGCAATGGGCGCGGCAACAGGGGTGAGGACGTTGGATGCCGAGCGGAGCTGCTATGGTGGCAGACGAGCCGGGGCGACGACGTTGCTGGCTGCAGGCACGGTTGTCGGGGCTATAGTCGTCGGGGATAGGCAGAGAAGGAGTGGTGGTGGCCGAGAGGGGCAGGCATTTGGCTAAGATTTTGCTGGTTGCAAGTGTCAGGGCGATGTTCAGCGGCGGACAATGTAAGGACCCGGGCCTCCCATTGTGTAATATTGTCCACTTTGGGCCTTCGGCCCTTATGGCTTTAAAACGCGTTACATAAGTTAAAGAACCCAAGTTTTATAAACTAGCCCAAGACTCCCCTCTAAGTGACGTGAGACAAGAGATGCGCCCCCTCCTTGCGCACGTCCGGGGACCGAGGCGCGAATGCATCGCCATCCTTCCTCCTCGCACACCGCCGCTTAGGTCGTCACACTCTCCCCTCCTTGGGAGCACATCACCCTCATTGTGGCCCCACATGCAGTCAGGAGTCGCTTTGATACCGTTTGTAAGGACCCGGGTCTCCCACTGTAATATTGTTCGTTTTGGACCTTCTGCCCTTACGGCTTTAAAACGCGTTACATAGATGAGAAAACCCAAACCTTATAAACTAGTTAGGACTCCTCCTTAGTGATGTGGGACAGGAGACGCACCCCCTTTCTGCGCACGTCCGGGGACCGAGGCGTGGACGCACTGCCATCCCTCCTCCCCGCACATCGCCGCCTAGGTCGTCACGCTATTTCAAGCCCTAAGTCCGAAACTACTCCGATCGGAAGAACGAAGGGTGTGATCATTTACCGGCCATTGAAAATAAGCTTGGTGAGTTGCTTGCGGCGTGAACACACAAAGCCCTCTCTCTTATTTCTTCTCTTTCTTCTTCTTCTTCTTTCTTTCTTCTTCTTTCCTCTTTTCTTCCGCTTGACCTTCTGCCCGAACGTGGGCTTTCTTTTCCTTTTTATCTCTTCTCCTTTTTGTTTTCTTTTTTCTTTCTTTAATTAAAGTGGGTCCCATAACCTTTTCTTTGACCTAATAAAAATCTCAAATATTACATTCTACCCTCCTTAAAAGAAATTTCGTCCTCAAAATTTGAATAAATCTTAAGTTGCCTCAATCGTCAAACAAATGTGGGTATTTGCGCCTTGCCTCTTCCTCGAGCTCCCAAGTTCCATTGCCAACCCACAGATCAATTTTCCCATCTTGACAATAGAAAATATGTGCATGTGTTGAAAGAATGCTAATCATGACAGCCTCCTCCACTCTAACACCACTACTTGTCGTTTCTTTATAACATAACCAATGCCTTGTCATATGTCCCATTCTATTCATAACAAGAAATTGATACACTCCATAACATTATATCCTTTTCCTCCTTTTTGGCTATAGGGAGTTCGGCCACAACTGTTTTAATTGTCGTCAATAAGGATGACCCATTGACAACATCAACCAAAGCAGTCCTAATAACTTTCAGTGGATCAATAATTCCAAATTTCATCATAACAATAGTCACCTTTTGCTGCAACAAAATTTTGCTCAATTACCACATCACGACCCTTCAAGCCCATAGTGACATCTCTCTCTAAGGTTTTGTCATTATATCCTCCCATATATTCTCAATGATCACAACGACTCTTGACGTGTAGTACATGTACATCTTCATACTAGATTTCCTTTTCACATAAGATTGCATGGCTCAAAAAAAGGATAAGTTCTCAAAGACTCCATATATGTCATTTGTCTTCTTATTCAATGAGCAGATACTATCGTCATCTTCGATTGTCATCTGATAGAATTTTCATCTAAACCATACCCCATATGGCCAGCGTACAAATAATTACTTTGATTGTGCATTTGAGAAAGCATTCCTTAATGTTCATAAGTTACAATTATGTTTCCCTTATAATTTCTTGCAAGCAATGACCCAACTCCCTTGTGAGCTACTCTGGACTAGCAAGATATGGATTGACCTTTCCTCCTTTCTAATTGATCTTGTTGTAGCTAACAAATAGATATCATAACCGTCATCCATTCTTTGTATTTTCTTCTCTCCTTTCTTCTTCCCTCAATGCCTTCATAGCTTTGACCAAAGACAGGTGGTTATCTACTTGCTCAAGTAATTCTCTATGATTACTTTCAAGGTTTTTGCCAAGACCCTCCACTCATAGCAAAATATTATAGGATGAGCATTGAACGCTCCCTTGACCAAACTACCAATTGATGAGAAACAAGAGAGATGAGATTCTTAATGAATTTGTGCATGAAAACTCGCCCATCCAGGTTGAAAAGATAAAATTATTTGTATAGGCAATCTCATCCAAAATCAATCGTTATTACATGGATTGCAATGACAGCTTTGCTCTTTGTTAAACATTTAGTTTCCATACTAGATCTTAAAACTTTAGCATCCTCAGATCTCCCAGCCGATGCATAAACATTTGACGAGGCATAACTTGATCCGATCTCCTCATTTCCTACTTTGGCAACCTTATTGTTGCAAGCTCCACATTCCCATAAATGTCTAAGCCCGCCTACTCCAAAACATTATTGGCAAGGCCCTGTGCAACAAACAAGCATCCTACACGAGCAAGCAATCAACTAAGCATCCAAATGTTGCTTGTGATGGCTAATTTTGCTTTATTTAGCCATTTGATTGAAAATCCTTAGTCCATCTTCCATTAGCTCGCAGGACTATAAGCATTCAAGACAATCAAGTAAATCACACTATCAGAATTCAACCCCTGCATCCTCATCTCATCATAGAAACTTATTGCAATTTCTCCGGCACCATTAATCCCATAACCTTTTAACGCTAGATTCTAGGAGACTATATCTCGAAGATTACCCACCTCCCTGAACACATGGATGGTTGGTTCTATGAGCCCACATTTTGAGCATGCTAATAGGAGACTATTTTGTATTACTTTATACGGTAACAGGCTAGATCCAAGTGCATGACAGTGAAGCTACTTGCAAAGATCCAGTGTGGCGAGTTCCACGAAAGTGACTAAAACACTAATTTGTACAATGGAATCAAGACAAAAGCTTTCTTCCTCTCATGCTCTTACCCAAAGGCGAAAAGCCTTTTTGGACATCCAAAATGTGCACATCTTGAATTCATCACTGTACAAGATCGAAAATTATTCTTGAAAGATCTAATTGACCACACTTCAAAACATGGCAACAAGAGAGTTCAAAATAGAAACCTCGTTAGCAAACTCGGAAACAATAACCTAAGCTTGTACTTGTCTACTTTTAGTTGAATCTCCTAATATTACGCAAGTAGAGATCAAGTTGATAAACAACCGATAGCAACTACTCATCACGATTGGCATTAACATCTCTTATCCATTCGAAAAACTTTGTCACAGCACATCAAAAGAACGTTCAAGGCTGATAAATTAACTCAGCATCATGGTCCAATTAATGATATCCTTGTTTTCCATCAAATGAAAGAAAAATTTGTGGCACATGATAAATCCATTAAATTAGAATACATGTTCAGAATGAACTATTTTACAAATGCATGTGATGAAGACCAACCTTCAATGTCAAACTGTGAACAGATTCCAGTTCCAGTGATCTTAAAACAACACGTGCTTGCACTACAGATACCATTGTCACTATACCAAGTACAATGCCGACCATCCTAAGTTGGTTAAATAGTACCAGGTGTCACGCCTCGATCTTTAGACATGCATACATCCCTTACCTTTGGTCAATTTTAAAAGTGATATCCCAAGACGTATCGTCGACCCTTTTCATTTTAATATGCACATGCAGAAGCAATTATAATCCCCAAACAATAAAACAATGGAATAGAAAAGTAGAGCCATATTTTTCATATTGAAATTCACAACCAAATTTTTATACAACCACACCTCAAAGTATTTTACCATACTAATCACAAAGGTCTAGTCTCACACTCAACCACCTACAAACAGGGTTCACAAAAAGGATGGGATCATAGTCCTCATCCCGGTCGTACTCGGATTATCATCGGGGTTCTCCTCCAGGCACTCCTCTTCGGGTTCTTTCTCCTCAGGCTCCTCATCAGGCTCCTGAAATGTTGTCACACAACCGGGATGAGACTACGTCTCAGCAAGTTCTACCCCCTAATACTCGATTAATAAATCAATACGCTATCCGGGCTGCCTATGCATGCACTAGTCAGAGGACTTACCTTGGCCTCAGATTCCACCTGCATATTAGCACAGTTTAATAGGCACCCAAGCAATCACATCACAGATTGATATCTCGATCAATTGACCTAATCGATTTCATGTCAATCCGACCATTCCTCAGTTGTCTCCCTTATTCAGTCTCAAATCTTACTCACGGCTTCACTAGCACAGTCTACCACATTTCTTGGCAACAAATTACGGTCCAAAGGACACGACCTATCTTTAGGTGGTAAATTACGGCCCAATGGGCGCAACTTTGTGGAAAATTATGCCCTTATCAGGCATGACCCCTATCGGGTGGCAATTTACGACCCAACGGGCGCAACCTCTATCAGGTGGCAGTTTACGGCCCAATGGGCGCGACCGACTCCAAATTCGGTGGCAAATCTCAGCCCCACTCGCACGACCATACTTTGGCAACTTTCGAGGTTCAACTCACAACCTCTCACAATACTCTCTACTATATAGCCCATCAAAGTATTACTGACGCCATACCCATATTTGGCCATCTACCAAACAATTATTCAATTTCAATCAATTTAAAAATAATTCCTAAAATTCCACCATTAATTCAATTCCACACAACGTAGAGCTCAAATAAATAAACGGACTGCACCACGACAATCAGCACGAAATTCCGGTCACCGATCATCCTGGTTGAATTTCTGGAAAAATAAATAATTAAATAATGAATTTCGAAAATTAGTTATTATTATTATTTTTTTATTTTTTTTATACCCAGGGTACCCCGTCGTTACGCCGGTAGGTAAACCTTAGAGTGACGCTAGCGGAGGACCCACCACTCCGGCATCACGCTTAAGACGCCGATGATTCCCCTAAGGTTTGACTCCCTCACCTTTCCCCCAAGGCAAGGGATTCTTATCCAAATTTAGGCTCGTAATGCATGATTGGAGCCCGAAACGGGTCAGGAAAAATCTCGAGATACATTCAATAAATAGAAGTACGTCTCTACTTGCTAATGAGTAAGTCTAACCACCTAACATGCATCATCAAGTCACTAATTTAATTGTTCTAAACTAATTTAACTACCTAATTGCACTTAATTAAATCTAATTAACCCTTAAGCATAATTAGCAAACTAAGAAAGCATTAGTGAGTAAAACTCACTTGATTAAAAGAGGGAATCGGGACACCGTGACGGTGACACGACGGCGGCCGAAATCGAACTTTCGACAACACCGGCGGGCCTGGACTGGGCCTTAAACTTGGGCCCAACAAATCTTAGCTCAACTGAGATTTATTCTTGCTTTTGGGCTGGACCCAAATTAGGCTGGGCCTGCTGAAGACGGGCTTCAAGTTGTGGACTGAACTTCAATTGGTTTGCTACAAATTGGGCCTCAAAATTTCAGTTGATGGGCTGCTGGACTAGGCTTGACCAAATAACTCACTTGGACTAGACTGGGCTGGGCTGCAGCTGATGAAATTAGACTGGGCTTAAAGACTTGCTGCTGGATTGATGGGCTCGAAGACTACTGAAGATGGGCCAAACTGCTGCAAGCTTTTGGGCTTCAAGTGGGTGAAACAAAAACTGAACTAGGCTTTTCTTACGGGCTTCAGTTCAATTGAAGAATGGGCTGCGAGCTGGAATTTTGTTTGAGATGGGCCCACAACGCTGGACTTCGGTGGGCTTCGCACAGCCAGATGAAGGCCGCTCAATTTCACGCTCGTAGCTTTGTGGAGTTGATGGCGAAGACACGCGAATTTGAAGCTGCTTCGGCTTCAACCAACATTGAGCTGAGGAAACGAAGGTGACGTGGACGTTGTTGCTGCGCTGTTGAAGATGCGTGGCTGTGGATGAGGCGGCTTCGGTCAACCACGGAGGAGCTCGCTAGTTTGGTTGACTACGAAGATGCGTGGAGATGGGCCGGCCTACTGGCGTTCGGTGGAGAGCATATGGATGGGATGAGTTCGTTGGTGGTGTGTTGGGATGGGGGTGGCAAACGGTGAAGAGGAGAATGGAGATGGGATGATGATGTCATGAGCAACTTCGGTGGATGGGCGAGCTTTCGATGAATGGAGAGGTCAACGTTGGTGGTGAGAAACTTCTTTAGTTGACCAAGGATGGGCAGCTCGTGGACGCGTGGCCAAGTAAAGGAGAATTCTCAATGGGGTGTGGGCTGTTCGCAAAGAAAGAAAAATGATGGCCAAAACAAAAAGGAAAATCAAAAAGAAAAGGCAGCAAGTTCGGTGGGAGAGATGAAAGCAAAATAAAGGGGAAATTGCTCGCATGAGGAGGAAGATGGAGGGGGAGCTGTGCGTGAGGGAGAAGCCAGCTATGAAGGGAACAAAAGTCTCAATCCTTAGCCAATACATTGAATGACTTGGTCCCACAAGCTTTCAATCTAATCCCTCTTGTCCCCTAAGTCTTTCTAGAAGAATAATTCCACCATTAATCAACTTTGAAGCCAAAATTCGTAGCGCTCAACCATAGCTCCAAATTTCCCAATTTTAGGATCAATTCCTCACTCAATTTCCCAAATTGAGGTCCAATTTCGATGAAGAAAAATTCCGAACAATTTTCTGTAATTCCTTGACACTCAAAGGCTCGGCTTGAAAATCCAAACTCGCTCAAATTCGGCCCATATGAATTTCCATTAATTTTTCGCGACATCCATACGATTTTCTGTAAAAATCCTGGAATCTCTAAAAATCTTTTGAGACTAAGTTGACATTCCTAGAATTTATTGTGACATGACATAATCTTCAATTTGTAGAATCAGACTCGAATTCACGGTTAATTTTCATTCGACGCATTTTTAGCGTAATCTAGGTTATCGGGTAACTTTTAGAAATTTTTAAGTGCAAATGACCCGTGGTCGATTTTCTTCGAGCCACTATGAACCCACTCGACTCATTGGCGATTCTCGATTGTCATGAAAATCCCGATGATCCAAATACGGACATAGGGTACCAAAACAATAAGAAAATCAATCTAGTGTTAGTTGATGAGAATTTTTCAATTTAGTGGTGTCACCCACGATTAGCCACACATCTCAGTCGAACCAATATATCTCTGATCTCGAATTGATTTATATCTATGCCGTAATGACCTCTAAAGATGGATACGGTCGAGAAGCCGATTCCTAGTTGAATTCTTGAGTTTATTTGCCTTAAAAATTCTTAGTGATTTTTCCTAATATTCTAGTTATCTCAAGAGTGATCAGCTCTGAGAACAATTCTATAGACACGTCAATGAAATGCCCGATTTATTCAGTAGAAAATAGGACTAAAAATCTGGGATATCACACCAGGCTTCCTTGAAAAGATCATTATACATAAACCAAGTAATGGCTGCATTGAAAGAAATCAAATCAAAGTTCTTTTGTCCCTGAGGCACTTTATAAGAGTCACCAACATTTCAATATCTTGCAGTACCAACAACAACTCCTGTATCAACTGATCTAAACTTTCATAGAAATCACTACGAAGGAGATTGGAAATGCTTCTTTGCTCAAAAGTTTCCTAAGGTCTATGCTGTTATCATCATCGGTAGGATGAAATCTATTATACCTTGTGAGAGGTCTAGCACGCCATGCACATACAAGGACCTGTAGACTGTCTATGATTACAACGAGAGAAATCAGAAATTGTCCGATGCTTAATTTTTTTGAAGTTCCCTTTTGTTGTCGTCGTTCCCTCTTAACTCTTATGAGAAAATCAATTAAAGCCCATCTTCCGCATAAATGAAGCATGTCCCATAGAACATGCTCTGGTTGACCATCCTCAGTGTCACTAATAAAGCCTTCATGAACTCCATCATCTTGAGCACCTTATCTTACTCCCTTCTTGCGAGTTGAGACTTAGATTCTTTTTTTTTCTTTGTCAAAACCACACATTGAAAATCTTAAGACAAATTACCAGTATCAATGGTAACGGCTTGCTTACCTTTGTTATGCCTTAGAAGGTGAAACAAGCTTCAACAAATAAGAATCAACGATCAATTGCACCCCAAATGAAACATACATCCCGATGCTTAATAAAAGACTGAAACGCTATAAACTAACACACAACCTCACAACGTCCCACAAAATCTACACCTAGACAAATCACAACTTAAGAATATCACATCAACCACTTGAAGGTTTGTGCAAACCAACCCTTATTAATAGCATAAAAACTTCCAAATACTTTTTTGTGTTCTTACTAACACATCGAAAAGAGATTATTGGTAACACTTATTTCAAAGTTTGCCCATCTACCTTCCTGAAATAATTAACTCTTAATACCTCAAAAACAAGATCCACTTCTTCAAATTCCAATCTCAACTATCTCCCAAAACAATTTAGGGATAAGTGTTCCAAAAGTCATACAACTTGTCACGAAAATACGTTTTTTTTTTTGTAAAGGTAAATAATAATATAGCTTTGGACAAAATACAAAAGACGGCGCCAAAGGCTTACACTCTAAGGAAGACCGAAGAGTGGAAGGGTGCCGTGACAAAAGCCAAAGGCAAGCAGACCAAAAGGAGAAGATCCACAGTTACAACACAAAACAAGAACAACCACCAGACCTCCGCCAAACATTCGAAAAACGAAGAAGCGGAGTGATGATGAAGCTTGTAGCAGAACAAGAGAAGAAGCGGGGAGACTAATGCCTGAGACGATCCATAAAGATGGAGGGATCAAGATCCCACTTCTTTTTGGAGACGCCTATTTCTGGAGTATCCGGAACACTTGTGAATGTAGTCGCTTTATCTTTGACTATCTTCATAAGGTGGTTCTTCAAAGCAGGGACAACCAGTGCTTCCCCTCGGAAAATAATATCATTCATTTTCTTCCAAATCAAATAACAAAGGCCACCGAAAGAGAACCGCGCAATCCGATGGTAGAAATCCTTACCGGAGAGCAACCTGATCGCCCAAGCAAGGTTGTCCATCCACGGCCTCGATTTCCAAGGTAAATTGCATCTCGTCGTCCAAAAATAAGCAAGCGTGGCCGAGATACGACAGTTGAAGAACAAGTGATCAATAGAGTCCGAAGTAGCATTACAGTATGCACAAGTACCCGAGACGATTCTACCAGAATGGATTAGGAATTCATGGGTGGGTAATCTGTTCTTGGTAATCAACTACAAGTTAAATTGATTTCTAGGGACAATATCAGAGTTCCAAATAAAGGAGTCCCAAGAAACTCTTTCCTTCTTTGTTCTAATGAAATCCCATGCGAGGCAACGAAAAGGATCGGGATGAGTGCTGATTCCGTGGTGAAACAATCCGGTGCATTAGTCTGATCCGGGACAGAGAAACCACAGCTCTCAAGTGAACTCTTAAATGCATGACCGAGGGGGGAGAATAAATCTGCAACAACAGCATGCTTAAGGAGACCCGACAATTCAATGATGGATGTCGGAAACAAAAGATCAAGGGGGCCATTAGCGAGCCATTGATCATGCCATAAAGAAACCGAAAATCCATTACCAATCTTCCAAGCGAAGCAAGACCTAAACTCTGTTCTTAATTGCAATATTTTTTTTCCAGCCCCAAGAACACGTAGAAGGTGTTTAGGCGATCCAGAAATTGTCATTTTTTAAGAAATTAGAATGGACCCATCGACACCACAACGATTCTTTGTCGGTGAAAAGGATCCATATGTACTTAAGCATGGCCGCTCTATTGCAGTCTTTCAAATTCCTTATGCCGAGCCCACCTTCATTTTTTGGGAGACATATGTCATCCCACGCAACCTTAGCCCCACCTTTACCAAGTGCGGATCATTTCCATAAAAATTGTCTCAAGATTGTTTCAATACTAACTTAACCGACGCCGGTAAGGTAAACACACTCGACCAATATGATTGAATAGAATGGAGGACTGACCCGATGAGTTGCGGTCTTCCGGATATGATAGAAATCTTTGAGTCCAAGATTGAGCCCTAGCAAGTGATCCGATCAATTAGAGCAATACAAAGTGAACTTTTCGAAGTCTAGAAGAGATGATGGGAACCCCGAGATATCGCACAGGCAAGGTACCTTCTTGGAATCCAAAGGCCATTTGAATATAATTGCGAAGAGACAGAGGTCCTCCGGACATAAAGATTTCGCTCTTGTTTCTATTCGGGATTAAGCCACTCCATGAAGAGAATATATCAAGGCCCTTTTTTCATTAAGGTGATAGACGCCCAATCAGCCCGGCAGAAAAGGAAAATGTCATCCACGAAAAAAAGATGAGTCAGCTGAGTTGCCTTGCACCTCTAATAGGGACTGAATTCCTTAAGAGAAGTCTGGGAGACTAGAATTCGTGAGAATACCTCCATCACAAGCGTGAATGATAAGGGACATAGGATCTCCTTGTCGTAGTCCTCTCCCTTCGGCAAAGAATCCATGAAGCTCTCCATTGATTGAAATGGAATATTTGGGAGTCCGAACACAAGCCATAATCAATCGAACAAAAACATTAGGGAAGCCAAATGCCGTGAGTGTTGATTGAAGAAAATCCCAGTCGATAGTATCATAAGCCTTTTGGAAATCCACTTTTATCGCACATTTAGGGAGGTAAGGTTCCAAATGAAACCCAGCAAATAATTCTTGAGCCAAAAGAATGTTATCTCTAATCCTCCTCCCTTTGACAAAGACGTTTTGAGAGTAGTCAACTAAGTTCCCAAGGACAGTAGCTAGGCAATTGGCTAATATCTTTGCAATGATTTTATAAATGGTGTTGCAACATGCAATAGGGCGAAAATCCGAGACATCGCAAGCATTAGGGACTTTTGGAACTAAGGTAAGGATGGTATTATTCACCTCTCTGAGCAGACAGCCTGATGTAAAGAATTCCTGCACTGCCTCTGTTACGAGTGAGCCAACAGTATCCCAGCATCTCTTGAAGAATTCAGCAGTGAATCCATCAGGACCCGGAGCTTTCCCCTTCGCTAAGGAGAAGACTGTTTCTCGAACTTCAGGGACTAGCACTGGTCTGGTTAGGTCACCGGCCTGGTCCACCAACAGGGGATTGCGAATGAACTTTCTTAACTCCTGCAGGGAAGGTTTGGATAATCCAGAGTGAGGAGAAAGCAGATCAGCAAAAAATGTAACAAATACTTGAGGAACCGCCTCAGGGTCATCGATAAAAGCACCTGAGGAGTCCTTCACTGTAAGGATTCTGTTTGTAAGTTGTCTTCTCTTAACAGAATGATGAAAAAACTTTGTATTTTGGTTCCCTTCCTTGAGCCATCGGATTCTCGATTTTTGCCTATAGAAGGATTCTTCATCTCTCCGCAAGTTAACAAAGAGCTTGCGGCAAATCTGCTCTGTATTGGCGAGGTCAAAATCATTAGGGTTGAGATGAAGATCAAGTTGAGCAAAGCGAAGAGCTTCCCTTGCTTCCTTTGTTCTTACTGAAATGTTTGAATATGTATATCTATTTAAGAGTTTAAGCCGGCTCTTCAGAGTTTTGAGTTTAGAAACAAGCCTAAACATAGCAAATCCTTGAACTGGAATATCCCATACCTGCTGCACAATGAGAAAGAAGTCGGGTGCTTTGTGCCTAAATCAAAATACTTGAAAGGCCTCCTCCTACTAATCGGGTCAATGACTCTGACTACCATTGGGGAGTGGTCAGAGATGCCCGAGTTTAGGAAAGAGGCCTTGGAAAAAGAGAATTCCATATTCCAAGTGGTATTAACCAAAACACAATCTATTTTCCGCATTTTCCTACTTGCACCCGCAGAGGTGGATCAGGTAAACCTAAGGCCAATGTACTTGAGGTCATCCAACTCAGTTTGAGCTAGGCAGTTCGCAAACTCATCAAAGTATGGAATCCAAGTATCAGAACTACCAAAACGGTCAGATGGATCCTTGATAGCGTTGAAATCTCCTACAACCAACCAGGGCGTGTCTTGCATGAGGGCATTTATCCGAATAAGATCTTCCCAGAGTGGGCGACGGTGAATAAACGAGTGTTCACCATATATAATAGAAACACAGCACGTCTTTGTAGACGAGATAATCCTCACACGGCCATGCACAGCTTGAGCACTAACCGCGATGGGATCATAATTTATATAGTGTGGGTTCCAACCAACCCATATTCTTCCACGAGGGGAGTGTTCATAATTCGTGATCAATTTCCAACCATTCAGCAAAAAGGAGGATAGGGAATCAAAGCATCCTCAAGGACTTTGGTCTCAATGAGCCCAATCAAGCACAGATTATGAGAAGTGACAAGCTTTCGCACTTCAGCCCGAGTAACGGAATTCATAAGGCCTCTAACGTTCCAGGCAGCTATATACATATTTACAGAAGAAGGGGAGGAGGGTTACCTCTTTCTGGAACCCTTATTCCTACCCACCGTCGGAGGAGGATCCGTAATAGGAGGAGGGTCCGGGCATAGCAGCAGCAGCTTGTCCTGCATTGTCACAGCTGGGGTAGTAGAGCGAGGGCCTTTTGATGGGAAGGAGTCTACCGAAAGCAGGTCTTCATTTTCTATCTCTTCCTGGAAGTTGGGATTGACAATCTCATATGAATAATGAGGTACTAACAAATGAGGAGCAGTTGCTTTCCCTTTAGCCGATATAGAGGGGCCCTGACCAACTTTAGAGGGTGCTGCACCCACACCAGCAGACTTCTGAGATGCTGGTGCAACTCTCACTCTCCTTAAAACAAAGTCTTTTAGCTCAGCGATTGGCCTCCTTCACCAAATGGAGCTGAGCTGGAGGAGGCAGCCTTTTTTGTGAAAGGCTTTTTCTTCCTTTTGACTTGTTTCCACTCAGAATCGCTCGGGGGAGGGATGCTAGATGGATCGTCTGTCATCCTCAAAACCAGTCTTTCTTCCTCAGCAACGCCTTCAGTAGACTTGACTGCGAACAGAGGATCAACTGCATCTGTTTGTATAGTCTTGTGTATTTTGGCCGAGTTCCCCCCTCCCTGAGGGCTTCCAGGAACAGTCCTTGTAGTAACCAGAGGGTTGATATGCATCTCTGTAGTTCGAAGGTTCATGTGGTGGGAGCTCGATTGGCCCTGAGGCCGAGAACCAGTAGGATCAGAGACATTCTGAACACCAGCAATTGCTTCAGCAGTTGGAGAGGTATCAACAGCAACAGGTTTAGCCTTAGCCGCATTGCATTTATGACCAAATATTCCACACCCTGCACAAGCCGTTGGTTTCCATTCATATTCCACATCGGCCATACAAAGATTGGCCCTCATAAACCAGCTCAATACACTCACAATGAGGTTGGTTGGCTGTGATCTCTACACATACTCTAGCATAGGTAAGTATGTGCATCTGTTCTGTTCTTGAGTCAACATACAATGGTTTCCCGACACCACTAATAACTTTGCTTATTGATTGTGCAGACCAGAATGCAGCAGGGAGATTTATGAGTCTAACCCATACAGGCACAGTGAGGTGAGCATCTTTCCTCAATTCCAAGTCCGGTCTCCATTGTTGAAGAACTAAGTGAATCTTGGAGACGGTAATGGGCCCTCCTTCCAGCACCTTCATTCGAAATTCCCTGTCTGGGATATGAAAGAAAAACAAGCCATTTCCATTAGCCATAACTCTCGCCAAGTTGGTACCTCAAATCTTTTTAAAAGCTGCTTCAGTAACTACAAATGGTATCCTCTTGCCTATGTAGTATCCCACTAAACACTCCTGCAATTTTGGATCTGCAGCTAGGATGTCGTCCTCTGTCATTTCAACAACCAGGCGGTTACCACCGCGGGTTGGAGGAAATAATCAAGGTCATATCCCTTTGAGGCTATTTTAGCTACAGCCACATTCGCCCAAGAGCGAAGATTGGAGCTCCTTGAGAAGGCTCGCTGGGGGCATTTGGAGGATGATCTTCCTCTGCTCCTGCCTCTACTTCCATCAAAGCGGAAAGAGCGAGCGTGACCAGAATGTTTCTCCAGCAAAACAGGAGCTTGGTTTTCACCACCAATGTTCTCATTCACAATATCAATTGACCGAGATTGATTGACACTTCCGGTTCGCAACCCAAAAGGGAGGAAGAGCAGAATACGACCTGTCAGTTGCAGTCGGGGAGCTTGTGTTCGAGGGCGTGTGCCCCTTCTCGTTCAAAAGAAGCCCACTAACGAAGAACGGCCCTAATGTTGGGGACGTGGAGCGGGAGTACTAGGGCCTTCATCTAAACCATGGGCCTTGGCCGAAGGTGAGGCCATCGCAGCAACAAAATAGGCGAGCAGCAACAGAAACAGGAAAAAACCCTAATCGATCTCCTCCATAGCCGGCCTAAAAGAGAAGCGAACCTGGGGAACTCTTTGGAGGGCTTGGAGAGTGGGCCAAGGCGCCTCTCGTTGCCAAAAAGCCCCGTCCAAACACCTGAATCAGCCGAAGAAGGAGGCACCAGCACAAAAACTCGGGCGCCAGCAGAGGGAACCCACACGCCTGGGACGACAGCTGAGAGCGCGATCAACCACAGCGACGGCGACGGCGGTCAGAAACGGAGCCGGAGCGTTCGCTGCGGTGGCGACGCGAGGCTCGCCGGCTCCGCTGGGGAGGAGGGCCGTCCGTCACTGCTGCTCGGTCTCGAGAGCTCCTTGAGGGCGCATTCAAACCCGGCGGCGGCAAATGATGATTATATATGGAATCGGTGGAAGCGGAAGAGATTTCGCGCCGGAGGTGACACGGCGGGACGACAAACCTGGTCGCGGGGCTCGCCCGCCGCGCAGGGGCCGAGGTTTCGTCGGAAGCTCGCTTCTCGGGTCGAGGGCTTTTTTCGTGGCAACTATCACGAAAAATACGTTTTAGTCCTAAAACTTGCAAAAGTACATTTAAGTCCTAAAACTTGTCAAATTGTTTCAAACGAATCCTAAGATCGACGCCATTAGCCTTTTCCATTAAAAATTCTGACATGGCATTTTAAATAATTTTTATTTTCCACATGAATTTTTTTTAATTATTTTTAAATTATTAAAAAATAGATTTAAAAACTAAAAAAATCAAATTTATTCATTTTATCTTATTTTCACCAAAAAATTAAAAAAAAAAAAAAAAAGTTAAAATATTTATTAAAAACATTTTAATTAAAAATAATTTTTTAGTTAAAATATTTATAAAAAAACATATTTAAAAAGTTAACATTAATTTTTAATTTATTTTAAAAAAAAATTTAAAAATAAAATTTTTAACTTTTCTTTTTAGTTTTTGTTGAAAATAAGATAAGAATAAATTTAATTTTTTAGTTTTTAAATCTTATTTTAAAAAATGGATAAAAATTAATTAAAAAATAAACCTAGAAAAAAAAAAATTATTTAAAATGCCACGTCGGTTTTTAATGGAAAAGGCTAACGGCGTCGATCTTAGGATTCATTTGAAACAATTTGACAAGTTTTAGGACTTAAATGCACTTTTTGCAAGTTTTATGACTGAAATACATTTTCGTGACAAATTGTATGACTTCTAGAATACTTATCCCAACAATTTATTCTAGTTCTTTATAGAATCTGAGATTTCCAAGCAAAAATTTGTCTATATTAAATCTTATCATAGAATATCATCACTTAAGAGATTGTCACTTACAATTGAATGCCTATAACTCCTCAAATCGCCGAAATAAAAACTTAGCTAACTTCTATTAAATCCAATGAGCCTCAAGTTTTCAACTTAAAGAATCATCACTTAAAATTTATCACTTCTTAAATCAAAGACTTAAGTATTCACCTTGCCTCCAAGAAAACTACAATTGAAACTAACCATGTCTACTAACTTCACAAAGCTGCTTAGAGTAAGATCATCACCTACAACTAAGAAGTTCCTAATGACCCATAGAATCTATACCTAAAAATCATAAACTAAGCTCTGATACCACAAGATGTCACACCCCAAAACCTACAGGGGGTAACATGGTCGTCCCTCCACCCGAAAGATGCAGCCTCAAACCATATCCAAAGTTCATTTCCAAATGTCCCTATCGATAGCACTCTCTAACCTACTAGTTACTAACCAAAGAACTTGAAAAGGTTTGAAATAGAGGGGTGAGCAACCATAAGCTCAATGTGTAGTACATATCTTCTAAGCAGATCGAGAAACCACTATGCATGTATACAAAGCAATACCAAACTTCATAATTCAAACTCAATATATAAAATACATATCGAATCATATAAGAGTTGTTTCTTATCATAAAAACCTTATACTAATATAAAAACTCATTTAAATCACCATCAAAAGTCAAGTATCAATGGTCAAGTCCATTGAATAATCTCCACCAAAAATACATATCAATGGTCTATCCATTGATTCATCTCATATCAAACACATGTCGATGGTCCATCCATTGACTAATCTTTTACTCAATACCTAACTATGGTCACGATATAACACTTTGTGAAGGCGACCAAGATTCCCGGCTTGGCAAGGTCTCCACCTACAAAGCCGGTGGCTCGGTCCAGAAGGATATCCTAAACCTAGTATGTATGCCCCCAAAAACCCCTCATTGAATTCACAGTCATATTGAGCATAAATAACCATTCTCCAATGCTAGAAATCCAATCCAAAAATCAACATCTTAAACCAAACAAATAACATTTGCAGCATAGCCCATCATCCATTTCATATTCATTTCTCAAATCATCATAAATATTTTCATAAATCAATTGCAAAGCAATTTTATATATATTTCTCCGCAAACTTTGTATAACATGCTTTTCAAACATTCATCATCAACCAAATAGTAGCAATTGCTCGATTTGGCTTTTATGCAATAAGAATGCTCCTCAATTCAATATATATATATAGACACACATATATGCTTCAAGACATGGTTTTACAAAACCAAAGAAGATATAGTCACTCACTTCATTGTCTAGGACTAAATAACAAACGATACTCATATCGTCGAACTCACAGCCCTATCAAATAATCGATGAATAATGTTAAAATCAAAATAAAACTCTATCTCAATTATGAAATGACTAAACTGCGCCTTAACTCTAACAAAAGGACTCCTACGCACTAACAAATCGCACAACCAAAGCGATTGTTCAAGCCGTTCGCAACATGAAGTTTAAGTGTAAAACTTGATTGCACCTTAACTTTCTCCTTCAAACCCTTATCTAAACATACTTATAGTTAATAGAGAGCCTTTTAGACATACTACAAGAATCCCAACTTGGCCGCCCCAAAATCAAGCCGAAAAATGACAAAATATGGACCCAAAGCCGCTGGACGCATATTGTTCACTGCGCGTGGGAAATTTTGAAATTTTATTTCGGACAAACCACAAGCTCAAATTACGATCTGTAAAATCCTATAGCTCCATAACACCATAAACTATAATTTCTATAAAAATATGCAGCTCAATGACTCCAAAATCAGACTTTGCTGCTCGATTTTTCCAAAATTCCGAATTTCAAGCCCTAAGTCCGAAACTACTCCGATTGAAAGAACGAAGGGTGCGATCATTTATCAGTCGTTGAAAATAAGCTTGGTGAGTTGCCCGCAGCGTGAACACATAAAGCCCTCTCTCTTCTTTCTTCTTTTTCTTCTTCTTCTTTACTCTTTTCTTCTACCAAACCTTCTGCCCGAACGTGGGCTTTCTTTTCCTTTTTATCTCTTCTCCTTTTTTCTTTTTTTTTCTTTAATTAAAGTGGGTCCCACCACCTTTTCTTTGACCTAATAGAAATCTCAAATATTAAAGCTGACTCTTGATCGCGTGTGGGGCCACAGCGAGGGCACTATGCTCCCGGGGAGAGAGTATGAGCCTGTGCTCCTAGGGGGGAGAGTGTGACGGCTCAGGCGGTGATGCGTAGGGAGGAGGGATGGCGTTGCGCCCATGCCTCGGTCCCTGGACGTGAGTAGGGAGGGGGCGCGTCTCCTGTCCCACATCGCTTAGGAGAGAGTCATAGGCTAGTTTATAAGGCTTGAGTTCTCTAGCCTATGTAATGCGTTTTAATGTCGTGAGAGCCGAAAGCCCAAAGTAGACAATATTACACAGTGGGAGGCTCGGGTCCTTACAGATAGAGATGCTCGGGCGGAGAGCAGCAGGCATTAGACGCCAGATTGCAGAGGCAGCCGCTACAGGCGGCAACGAAGGTGCTCCCGTGGTGCAGCAATGTCGGCGGTGTGGGTTCATCGGAAGGAGGGAGGTAGGGGCGTCGGCTGGGTGGTGCTCGGCCGAGGCGCTCGGAGGGTGGATGGCACTCGGTGAGAGACGGGTGGCGGAGGTTGCAGGTGGGACGTCAAGCATAAGCTATTTGCTCACTCTCTTTACTGCTGTTGGCTTCTTTCTTCTTTGCAAGTGGTCAAAGTAAAGAAAGGAAATGACTTCATGCCTTTTGACTTTACACGGAGGAGAGGGAGGCTTATTTTTCTCTCTTCCTTTTTTTCACTCTCCTACATGAATTTTTTTAGCTTTGCACAAATTTTTTCTCTCAATTTTTTTGAATTCGCTCCCCCCTGACATCCTCTGTGTGTCAACTTCTTTTATAGTGGTTCCAAACAGCCGCTTTCCATGGCAATTTTCAAGCTTCCATCTTCTGTTGCATTAATTTATGGCTGCATATCGGGCGTGATTTTATAATCAGCTTGATTTTGCTTTGATTCCTTCCATTTTATCAAAATTCTTGCTCTTTATTCACCTGATTTCCTAATTGCTTTTGCATTTACCAAAATTTTAATATTCATTAGAATTCCCAACTTCCATGCGTAATTAATCAAATTGATTTTACCAAAATTCTCATTAACATCATGAGATCCATAAGGTGTGGAGGATGATTTTCCGCAACCATAGTTGCTCGGGGTCTGATGCGTTAAAATTAAATTGATAGATGTTGATATGTATGTTGATAATGTAGAATGACAATAGTTGATTTACCACCATAGCATCCATTGAGGGGACTAATATGCTTTGAAATATGTATTAGATGGTTTTCAAATTAAAATTTACTAAGTTGAGAATTTTCCTAAACGTCTGTTATTTTTCATTGATGATTTTAGTGGATTTGAAATATTTTTCTAATATATTGGTGTTTAGAACTGACACTAATTTCCTTGTTTATGTATTAAGATAATAGCTATTTTGGTAACTTATCAAAATATCTAATTTGGAACCATATAATTATGTCACTACTTTTGACATTTCTACTTAAACAACTCTTTAGCTCATTAATGTTCTTGATAAGCTTGAGTTCTCAATCATGCATTTTTGAGCCATTTGTTACCTTCTAAATTGACCACATCATCTTCTTTCACTTTAGCCATTAATGCCCTTGATAAGTTCGAGTCCACATTCATGCATCAAATATCTCATTTTGGCTACTCACATTAAGTTACTTGTACTTTTTGGGTTGGAACACTTATATCTCTTTTATGCCTAGTGTTTTTAATCCATTATCATTGTTATATTTTAACATTGGTCATTTGATCTTATTTCTTGGTAAATTATAAAATATCTTCATCAAGCAAACTAAATGTGGTAATGTGTAGTGTTTTCTATTGACCACACCTCCTCCAATTTCCACCACATGTTTTTAACTCAAGGTCATCATAATTCTAACCTCCGTTAATCAATCTTATCCTTTTGTAACTCTTGTATGGCATGCTAAATTCATCCCATTGGTCGTATAAATAGATATTTTTATATCTTTGAGTTTCTAAAGAGTTCCAACTTGTTCTTGCGAAAAAAAAAGAAAAAAAAGAAAAGAAAAAAAAAAAGAGATCCATTGTCACTTTCCTTTTCTATTTTCACTTTCAAGTATTAAGTATAAAAGCAAATATTCCATTCTTGTATTGCTAAAGATTAAAAGATCTTTCAAGAGTTTACAATGTGAATTTGCAGGCCTTTTATTTAGTTTTGAATGTGATTAAAGCTTGCATTTTGCTCAAGCCTTTTATTCAAGGTAAGTGAAAATTCTAGGGTTAAATTAGGTTGTGATCTACTTAGTATTCTTGACTCGGTTGGTTGATATTTGTTAATTTAGTTTAAATTTGATGTTAAGTGTGAACAAGCCTCATTAATAGCATGTTGACATATTGTGATGATTTGACTTGTATTGATGAGTTTTTATTAAAATGTGTCTGTTTGATTTCCATGATATGCAATACCATGCCATATATGAAAATGATGAAATTGGACTAGAAAGTGTCCTTTATATAATTTTGATTATTTGCTTGTCATACCCACTTGCAGAGTAGTCTTCCTTGCCTATTTTATTATACTTGCCAAATATGCCCATTTGTTGGTTATACCTATCCGTTGATTATATCTACTTATTTATTATACCAATTAGTCGATTATACACACTTGTCAACCATACCTACTTGCCAGTTTTATTGCTAGTCAATATTACCCATTTGCTATTTTTCTGAATATGTTATTATTGCTCTCATAAGAAATGAAAGGAGATAACCATGTCATCACTTGCTTGTGTCCCTAATGTCGATTCTTAAAATAAATGTTGATTTTGTTGTTGATGCAAAGGAGATTGTATAATTATAATTATATGGTATGTATTGGTGATATGTGATTAAATATGGAAAGTCTTATGAATATTATTTCCATCACTCACATACTAGTGGGATGATGTATTTGAATTAGGATTTCTAGTGAATTGGGAAGTCTCGGAGTTGAGATGCCCCGTGAGTCGGATGCCTCGGGAGTTAGGATGAGATGATATGCTAATGATGCATGTGTATTTCTATTTAATGAACTAATTAGTGATAATCAGGCAACACAATATGCCATCTACTTGTATTTGAGTGAATAATCTTACGCAATGTTGTTATGATTTCCATTGGTATGTCATGAGAGAAGAAATAATGCATTTATTCATTCGATTGCCTCTTATAGTTATTTTATATTGTCTTCAATTAACATTATTTGTTGGCACCAAATTAAGTGGTAAGAAGATCTCTTACTTTAGACTTAGAGATTTCATTTATTATGCTTTGGCTCACTCCTTTACTTATTTATTTATTTTTTTAAAGATTTGTAGAATAGATCACCCTCCTCCTTTTTGGCTTAGAGTTCCTGTACATTGCAGCTGTGATTACCAATATATGCTTATACCTAAATTGGGGGTAATATATTTAGTGTAGTTCCTCTGTATAAGTTGAAGAGGAGTTTGTTGGACCATTTAGGGGTTTTGATGGTCCCCTGGTCTTGATGACGATGACTTATCATCGGACGATGTCGTCGATCCATAGTAATTTACTTGATCTTTGTATAGGTAACTTTTTGGGCAAATGTGTGGTGTCGCTAATAGATGACCCTAACCCTTCCCCAAACTTATATATTGTATTTGTGCTTTGCTTGGCCACTGTATTAAGATAGTATCTACTAATATTTTTGTAAAAGATGAAGTGTATGTATATTAATTAAACTTGTGGGATTTCTTGCAAATAATACATACAAATTATAATTGGAATGGACATGTGTCATGCGTGACTTTTTGGGGCGTTACACCAAGGTATATCAAAAGGCACTATGTTTTTTTTACTTGTTAGATTTTACTTCCATAAATTTTTTTTGAAAAGAGAAATTCCCAAAAAAAAAAAAAAAAAAATCTATGCTCTTTTCTATGTTGTCAATCAAATTTATAAATAAATTGTTAGTAGAATTTAGAAGTAATTAAACATAGACGTTTTTTTTAGCACAATCATTTGTTTATACATTTTTACTTTTGTTGTGTGTATCATCATCAAATCTTGTCTTATCAGTCTATATAATAGGATTATTAGATGAAGCAAAAAAAAAAAAAAATCTTTGAAGATTTTCCAAGAAAAATCACAATTACATTGTCCAGTGTGAAACTTAAAAGATAAATTCAATTATATCAAACATGGCATAAAATAAGTTTTTTTTTTCAAATGCTAGTAAAATCACATTATTTTTATCAACAAAAATTAATATTTCTATAAGGTATTTATGAAAAGATATCAAGATGTCTCATTGTGCATAATATTTCCAATGTATTTCTAGATATTTCTATGATGTTGTACATGCTTTGTGTACTCGCCAATAGTGAGGAAAGAAGATAAATTCTTTTATGTAGCTAGTAAAGTGACTCAATATATTTTAGACTAATGAAATTAAAAATATAAAATTCACCAAGAAAGTGAGTTTTTGAGAAAGAGAGACAAATATTAGATAGGTTATTTTAAGAGAAATAATGAAAAAAAGATTTTTAAGATTTTTACTATATCAAAGAATTTATCTCTTTTCCTCATGATGAGTGAGATACTTTTACACATAGTAAGTAAAACATTATAAAAATATGTGGGAAGACACTAAAAAAAATTCTTTAATATGCTAAAAAACATGAGAATTGCAACTAGATCCTAAAGAAAACAAGAAAAAAAGAAGAAGGAATAAGGCCTTCACTTTGCAATTAAATACTTAGGGTTATTTTGTCTTTTTAGTGAAAATGGGATGGATATAGTCATATAGAGCGTAAAAATAGCGATGCCTGATATATGTGTGTATCTATATATATTAATATTATTTCCTTGGTTAGTGGGTGAGTTGAAATACTAATATGTTGAGGCGTAATATAAGTGGCGAATTGTTTTCTAGAATTTTATGTTTATGTTTTTATTGAGGGCAAATATTGAGAATGGACAGGAAAGTGTATATTGAAAAACATGTGCCTAAATTCAACTCTCTTTTTTTTTTTTTTTGTGTAATTTGACCTAGATTCATTTTAGCTCATAAAAGTCATTATATATCAGCATAGTAATGAAAGATGTGAACGGAAAACTATTATGTAATCTAAATATTTTCTCAATTTGACTAGTTTTATCGTATGAAAATTCATAAAGATCTTCCTTAAGAAATCATTCTTCCTTTCTTTGGAACTCTTTTACTTAATAATGACATAAACGTTAAGAACATCTCTAAATAAATTATCTCAACCACATTTTTATTAGCAGATTTCTTCCTTAAGAAATCATAATATTTAGAGGATATCCAATTTATTTGGTAAAATTAAATAATTAAATATTATATTACAATAATATAATTTAATAAAATAATATTTATAAAATTCGATTATGTATATGACCATATGATCTTTGGAACTCTTTACTTAATAATGTACCTTTAGAAAACAGTAATGCATTTTCAATCCACATACAATGACATGACTAGTGCTGTCATATCATTGCGATACAAGAACTCTCTTCGATCGAAAATATTCCTTAGAAAAATTTGGTCCGGTTAAAGGAGTGGTATAGAGTTTTAGGAATTTTCACAATTAACGCCTAAAGTCCACGGGACGGACCACCGGATGACGTCATCAACATAATCTCACCTCATGACGTCATTTGATGCCAACGCTGCCGTCAAGGTCCACGCTCAATTTAGTTATGAGAAGAAGATAAAAGAATTAGGTCTTATTCCAACTCATCTCAGTCCATTAAATTACCTACCTTTTTTTTTTTTTTTTTTTTTAATAATCTCTACCTTGTGTGGAAAGACGATTATATTATTAAAAGAAATTGATGTGATGGACTCCCCAAATATGAATTTTTATTTTTATTCTTAATTTCCAGAATATATTCTTACCAAATATACTACATGTACTAAATGCAAGGACAGCGAATCAGCATCAATGAAAAATCTTCTTCTCCCGTTGCCAATGAGAGAGTGAATCCATCTCAGCATTTGATTTTACGATTTGGACTATCTAGGAAAAAATATAAAAATGTAACAAATATATTATATTTATAATAAACATTTCATTTTAGCTAATTTAGTCCTAAACTTAATGTACTTATGTCAATTTAGTTCTAAATCTTTTGATAAATTACTAATATAGTCTTAAATACTTTGATGATTTGTTAATTGAGTCACTCCAATCAATTTTGATCGAGAAAATTGCCGATGTGGCAGTCTCATGACCTTTGATGCTTACATTGACAATTTTTAAAATTTTTAATTTTTTAATTTTTTCTTCTTCTTTTCTTTTCTATCCTAACCTTAGGGCAACAAGGGCATAGAGGTCCTTGTCGGCCACAGTTGAGGCCACCAACCCTCACCTAGATCCAAGTGAGGGTGTAGAGGCTCTTGACACACAAGTGCTAGCTAGCCATGATAGCTAGTGTTCACTAGACCACTACATTGATAATTTCCGGCTATAATTGATTAGAATGACTAAAGTTGACAAATCACCAAAATATTTAAGACTAAATTGGAAATGACACAATTGAAATGTCGAGAATTGAATTGGCACGAGTACAATAAGTTTAGGACTCAGTTAGCACAATTGACATATTTATGACTAATTCAGTACAAGTGCAATATGTTTAGGACTAATTGGTAATTGAAAGGTTTAGAACTAAATTAGCATAAATGCAATAGGTTTATGATATTTTCAGTACTTTCCTCGAAGATATGTGATGACATTACATGGTGTTACTAATGATTTTGAACTATTTAGTTTATTCTTAGCTTAATAATTTGAAATTTAGGATGCTAGTTTTAACAATTTTGGTAATATTTATGTTCCAAGAATAATTTCTTTTTAGAAATAGTTTTTTTTTTCAATTTCAAATCTTCGGAATAGTTTCTGAGTAAAACAAAAAAAACAGATTTGGTAAATGTACAAAATTTCTATTTTCGGAATATAAAAAGAACATAAATGCATTTGGTACACCTTATAATTTTATTTTATTTTGGTGACGTAGAACTTCTTTTAATTTTTTCAATAATTTTTAGGGTAAATACCTTGAAAAACCCCAAACTGGTAGACTTGTGACAAATTTACCCCAAACTATTTTTTTGACCACCAAAAACCCTAAACTGATATACCTTTGACAAATTTACCCCAAACTGGTACACTTGTGACAATTTTACCCTATGTTAGTTTTCATTAAATTTTATTCTCAAATTATTAAGTTAAATGGCACGTGATGCTTAACCTAAGTATACCAATTTAGGATTTTATGCTTCGTTTGTCACAGTTTACAATTTTTGTGATTTTTTTGTAGTATTAATCCAATTTAGCAGAGGATATATTTGTCACAAATTTACCAGTTTAGGGTTTTTTGCAATCAAATAAATTAGTTTGGGGTAAATTTGTCGTAAATGTACCAGTTTAGGGTTTTTTTATAGTCAGTTGGGGTAAATTTGTCACATGTTTACCAGTTTGGGGTTTTTCATGGTCAAAAAAATAGTTTGGGGTAAATTTGTCACAAGTGTACCAGTTTGGGGTTTTCTAGGTATTAACCCTAATTTTTAAGATTTTTTTTCTCTCATTCTTCCTCATCTAGCCAACCGGTGACTATCGGCCAATGGCTAGAGGCAACTAGCGACGGGCGGTGGCCGGTGGGTAGTGGACCGGTTTCAAGAGGGAGGAAGAAAATAATAAAAATAAAATAAAGAAAATGACTTATTTCCCGAGAACAAGAAACAATTTTTTTCTATTTTTTATTTCTGTTTTACATCTATTCACTAGCCATTTTTCTATTTTAGGGAATAAAAAAATTAACTGACATTACCAAATAGATTTTTGTTTTTTTGTTTTTTTTATTATGGGGAACAAAATAACATAAAATAGAAAAATAGAAACGTTACCAAACGAAGCCCTAAGGGCGTGTTTAAATAAGCTTTTATTCCTCCACTTGTTCATTTAATTCATAGTTTTGGTGGAGGTTTAATTCATTTATAAATTAAATTTTTTAACAAGATATCAAAGTTAGATCAATATTTGTTGTTATTGATATATTAAACATGTGGGTTGTCACTGGTCAAGCAAGTGGGAATTTGGGGAGGTTGAAGAAGTACCTGACCCAAATTGATCAATTTAATCTACATCGACACATTATTATAAAATAAAATTTTAAAGATCCACAGCCAACCGACTCAATTTGGATTTAACCCATACCTAGTCTAGTCGGGGCTCCAATTCTTGACAATTTTCCCCTAGTAGATCGAAATTCGGGTTTCTCTTTTATGAAAAGGAAGCTTTTCCTTGAAAGAAAAACTAAACATATGAGGTTTCTCAATAGTGTCTTCTTTTAAAAGGTCTAACATTTGACTAATTTTCAGGTATGATCATGAGATTTTTTTTTTCCCGAATCTTCACAAGATTGAATAGTATACTATACACACAAATACAAGAGAGAGGTATCGGATAGAGATTGAAGAAATTAGCTTTCTGTGGCATATATTAAACCAAGGAAAATTGTCCAAAAGTCATAATTCTATTTTAGTTTTGATAATTGAGTCATATATATTTCAATTTTATCAGTTGACTCCTAAACCTTTTCAAATTTTGTCAATTGAGCCTATTCAATTGATTTAAGCCCAAATTCACTAACGTGGATATTGGCCATTCTATATGGTATGACTAACACTAACATGAATAATTTTTAATAATAATTTAATAATTTTTAGAATTTTTATTTAGTTTTCCTTTATTTTTCCTTTCTTATCTTTTCCTTCTTCACTTTCTTTTTTCCCCTTAATCCTCCATTGGCCATCGTTGGGCCTCATCGATGGCTGATAGAGGTCTTCAATGATAGGAGGGGGCTGCCCTTGCCTAACCTAGCAAACGGCCGCCCTTGTTGATTTGGTGAGGGTAGCTCTTGTCAACCTTCAGCAAGCCCTTGCTCAATCAAGCGAATGACAACACCTTGCCAGTTTAGGGGAAGGTCGCTCTTACCTAGGCTGGCGAGAGTAAGGCCTCGCATGACTCGGTGAAGGGTCACCCTCTACCCTCACTAGCCCAAGTGTGAGCTCCCTCACTCAAGGCTGGGAAAGTTAGCGCTTGCTTGAGGCCAAAGGAGGGACAAAAGGGAGAAAAGAAAATAAAAATAGAAGAGATCATAAAAGGCGAAAAAGAAGGAAGGAAAAGAGAAAAAAAGAGAGAAAGTAAATATAAAAATAATAACAAATTGCTAAATTAGCCTTAGCCATGTAATGTAGGACGGTTGATGTTAGCGTCGGTGATTTCTAACTAAAATTAGATGAATTGATTCAATTTGCAAAATTTGCAAAATTTAAAAAGATTTAAGATTGAATTGATAAAACTCCAATGGGTTTAAGACTTTTGGGACAATTTTCCCTATCAAATTGTTGCAGCATAAATCAAACTTGATTTTGATAATTCCACAAACCATATCAAATTTCGATAACCAACCTATTCACCTCTCTCTTGGTTGCACTTTTAGCCATGTTTTTTCATGTTAGGTTTGTATTCTAATTTGTCATGTCTTGCTGTACATATCATTCAAATTCTTTATTTCATGCTGGAAATACATATTGCCATCCAATTGTTATGTCACATTTACATCTAAAGCTTTCATGTCACAGTACAAAAGTACATTGTCATGTCATGTCATTCTTATATTGTGTTTGCATGCTGCAAGTATACGTTGCCATCTTATGTCATTCTCGAGTGATACTTGCTGTCCCGATGTTGCCATCTAATATTTTTTTGTTCTTTATTATTCCATGCTATTGCACATCATTCGTTTGCATTTGTATCTCGTGCATCCACACTCACACGCGGAGTCATGCCACTGCACTAAAAAATGTCTTGTAAATTGATAATAATATCTAGTAAGTGTTTTGGCGACATTTTAAATCTCCAAACAAAACATCATCCCTACTTAGGAAGCTAAATGATGGGATATTTATGACTTCACCAGAATAAGGATGGAAAGGGAGTTATGGATGCTAATTCTTCGCATGCAAAGCTGAATCTCGCACTTAAGACTTGTAGTTCTTGTAGACTAGTTTCTTTGATCTCCTTAGGTCATTTCACTTCCTTAAATGTCCAATTGACCTGGGATTTTCCCTAATCAATTGATGGCAGCTGGTTTGTAAATTTTTATAATATGTTCGGAACCTAAATTGTGAGAGATTTGACACAAGGACCATTATTGTACTGAAAACTGCAAAATTTTCTTAATTGGTTACTCAACAAATATATTTGAGATACTTAAAACAAAATTCCTATTCAAAGTTCGAAAGTAATTGTGTTGACACCTATTATTTTCAAAAAAAAAAAAAAAAACAAACAACAAAAACAAAAAAACAAAGGGCGGGCGAGAGAGGCCGGGCCGGGCCGGATCGGACCTTGGTCCGGCCCGCCTCTCTTCCCTTTTCCCCTTCAGC
This sequence comes from Eucalyptus grandis, assembly GCF_016545825.1. NCBI lineage: Eukaryota > Viridiplantae > Streptophyta > Magnoliopsida > Myrtales > Myrtaceae > Eucalyptus > Eucalyptus grandis. The sequence continues at coordinate 37,719,323 of NC_052618.1, forward strand.
CCAGCGTGCCCCAGCTGCCTCCCTCCTCCATGCCATCTTCGCGCCCAAACCTGAGAAAAAGAAAAAGGAGCAGAGGTCAGAGCAGGAGGAGGCCAGGAGCAGAGCAGAAAGCAGACGGCACCGCAGAGAGAGCAGAGAGCAGCAGTGGACAGGACAGAAGGAGGGAGAAAACCGAGGGGGGCACCGCTGAGAGCTACGAGACGGGAAGAGCTGGGCAGAGTTTAAGCGAACGAGGGGGAGAGAACCAGACAGTGAGGGAGCTCGAGAGGGTGGTCGATCGTCCCCACCCAGAGTCCGATCGTCAAGCGCCGTCCTTGCAGTGCTTGCCCCTGAACCAGATAGATTTTGTGCATAGCTTTTTGATTTGTGTCGAGTTGCGTCGCCTTCCCGAGGATCTCGCTTCGGGAACACTGCGGGACGGCCAGTCATCGCTCGATCCATTTTGAGTTCACCCTCCTGTCGCCGCTGTCGAAGCCGAGTAGGGATCTCTCATTTTAAACGCCCGTTCATGTGAACCCCCGCCGCTCCGCCCTATTTTGGTAGGATAGGGCGTTGAGTTTTGTTCCTCCTGTTAGTCACACACATACAGGGCTTCTGGGGGCTAATGTGGTTAATTTCGAATGCCCATTTGATAATTTTTTTTAAGTTTGGTGCTGAGTCCGAGTACAAAAAGGATTGATATCGTTCCTCCGTTCCATGCCCACCACATGTTCGACGACTAAGCGGGCTTAGGCGCGTGCATTACTGATTCCCATGTGTTTCTTGGACGCGGATAAGTACTTTTTGCATGTTATGAACCTTTTGTTGTTTACGAGTTGTCGTTTGCATCACCGGGCCATGTCTGGGCACGTCCGCTGTGTTTTATTGTCTCCCGTTGGTGTCTTGGGTCTGGTAGTTGTAAGTGGTGCGTGGCTTGGAATGGCGGGCAATGATGTCACGAAGTGATGGTGGCGGCAAACGACGAGCTCAGCCGCTGCTTTGTTTATAGTGCTCGGCGTGAGAGAATGTGTTGGGCGTTCGGCGATGGAGGCATCGGAAGGAGGAGCCACTTTCGGGCGTGGGAGGAAACTATCGAAGAAGAAGAAGATGGGCAGAAAAAAGAAGAAGTGGAAAAGTGGAAAAAGACAAAAGGCAAAAGAAGACGCTCGAAGAGAAAATTCATGGGGAAGAAGACCAAAAGGGCTGAAGTAATGAAAAAAGAATAAAGAATAAGAAAAAAGCAAAACAAAAAAGAAAAAATAGAAAACTATAAAATGGCAAAAAGTGGCTTCGGGATGGACCGTTGAGCAGAAGGTGCACGGAAAAAGACCCAGTGAAAAAAATCAATAAAAATATTAAAAAAATAAAAATTCAAAAAATTCAAATTTTCATTTGAAAAATTTTAAAAACAAACTTTTTGAGCTATTTTCTTAAAAAATATAAGTTTCTTAACTATAAAGTGTGCTAAAAAATTGAGTAAGCCCTTTGGGATCTGCCTTAGGGCTTTAATTGTCTTCAAAGGCAATTATTGTTTGCATGCTTTTACTGTTTTTATCCCTTTAGTCCAGTTAAGATTAACATTTATCTTTTCCTTAATGTTAAATATTTGCTCTCCCATGTAATTTATTTAAACGCTTTCCTTGGTTGCTAACTGTTATTTTAATGGTTGCGTATCTGCATGATCACATCGCGTGTTAGTTAATTGATCTAAAATTAATTCAAACTATTTGACAAAAACATTATTTTTTTAAAAAAAATGAACAAGATTAGATACCTAAATGACACTGATTAAGTCTCTGATCCTAAATTCTTTGGTTGCGTAAAAAGTGTGATACACTTCCATACTCCACTTGGTTTCTACCTGATTTCAATAGGTTAGTGGCGACTCCTTATTGCGAAATTATTAAGAATATCACAATGTTGCGTGAGGTAGGAGTTTGGAAGAGCTTGTACCTAATCATGGGCTTTAGGTCCGTCTTTTAGGCAATTTCCTAAACCTATCCCCTCCCCCGAGGTGTAGGTCGCGACAAATTGAAAATAACATCTTGTACTTGAATCAATCACAAACTTTGATCATATTGGCATATGATTTTTCTAGTGTAAACAAATCAACGGTTGAAGAATGAGATCGGACTCAATCATAACACATGTAGCTATATTTAAATAGTTTTACGCCAATCAGGCATGCCCCAAATTACCATCCTTAAGACTTGAAAACTATTGGAATTGTTGTAGCTTTGAAAGTAAATTTTCTCGATAGGCATTTATTTTTTACTCTCCCTTTTATCTAAATCATGGATCGCACGTGTATTTTGACTTTTATTAACTCCGATTCCGAAATTGCTGAAACTTTCACAATACTTAACTGTTGGCATGTAGAATTTTCACCTATAGTTTTTTCCCTCATTTTTCAAAATCTAAATTTCTCAAATGCAAAAACACATCATGCCCTTTCTAATTCCATCATTTTTTTTTTTATGACATACCCTTTTAAAAAGTGTCCATCACAATTAGAAAGCATGTCCATTGTGCAATGTCACACAATTCTTCACAATTCTTCAATTTTTTGATGACATACCTGACTCAAGCCATGTTTGGTTTAGTATTTCAAATGGGCTTTGGGATTTTAAAATCCCTTGGCCAAATGGAAATAACATTTGATTTATTTATTGCTTAGCTTTAAGGAAATACAATTGCATTTCCAAAGGGCTCGAAGAACCTTTAGCTTAAAGCGGGTTTAGAGGTCTTTTGGAAAATTGCATCATCGAAATGCAAGTTTTGACACTGTCACTATTCATCAATGTTCTTTTCCATGGGTTTGGATGGAGAAGCTGGATGGAGGCCGACAATTGACTAATGGGTAGTGTGCAGCCGCGATCGATGCCTAGGGTCATGATCACCCAGTGAGCATTGCTTGGGGGTCACGACCACCTACTGATGACTATTGCTTGGAGTCATGCAAGCTTAGGAGATCGTCGCTTGGGTGGTTGCGACCTAGGCGAGTGTTGCCTGGGTCATGACTCAAGCGGCCACCCGGGCGACAATTGCTTGGGTCGTGCAACCTTAGACAAGGCTATCTAGCGGTTGTTTTGGTTGATGGTAGAGGACCTTAACCAAAAAATAATTTAAATTTTTGAAAAAATATTTAGCAAAAGTCATTTACAAAATGTGGCTTTTATCGAACGGCATTTAAGTCAAAGTCGTTTCCTAATATATTTTAAAATTACAATTTACCAAATTCTGTTTGCATTTCAGAAAACCCTTTTAATATAAAAGTATTTGCATTTTCCCAAAGACATTTCCTCAAAATCGAACCAGATGGGGCCTCAATCTCATGGATGCTACTCAATTATTTATCAATCAACGCTTGTATATGTAAAAAACTCTTCTATATTAGTCTTTTGTTTCCCATTTTCTTTTGACAAGGCCATTTCTTTCTCAGCTGGAATTCTTCTTTCGAGACATGATTTGTTATATATTTTTCCAAGTCACTCTCAAGGATCGAAGAAGTTAGCATTAATCCCTCTATCGACTAATACCCAGATTGCTGCGGTCACCATCATCACCCACAACACCACCCCGAGCCACCCCAGCCCAACGTTGAGCCACCACTTGCCGCTCTTGCGATGAGGCCTCTTGATCATCAGCCACATGAAGCATGGTAGCACAAACGTCAGGGTGGAAGTCATCCCCCCAATCAGTGGGGCCAGGCTCCCTAGGAAGGGAAGCGCCACCGCCAAGAAGAAGGCAAGGCAGCCGAAGAAGACCCTAAGGGATGTGCGGGCCCGCCACGAGCAGCGGCAGCGGCAATCCTTGATGACGGTGTATCGGAGCTCTAGGGTGTCGAAGACCGGCATGGCATAGATCTGGAATGCACTGAGGCAACTGGCCACAATGAGGAGGTAGGTTAGGCCCATCACGAGCTTTGGTGTGTCATGGCCATGAAATTGATGGAAAGCGACGTACAGTCCTCCGTTTGGGATTTTGCTTCCATAGGCCCAAAACCCACCAACGGCTAAGGAGTATAAGCAGAGAGCGATGAGTGAGTAGGCGATGATCACAGCTCTCCACATGGACTCTTTGGATGAGCATTTCGGGGTTGAAGGCAATGTTCCCTACAACACAAAATAGGCACAAGGCAAAATCATCATTACTGAATGAGTGTCAGATTTGAAACCCTAATCGCGACGGGCCTGATTTTGTCCGGTTTTAGGGGAAAAAGTTATCTAGAGTCTCATGAGGTTTATCTGTTGCAGCCGACGCAAACAAGGACGGAATCAATTCTTTCACTGTCGTTGAAAAGCAAAGAAATTAGACAAAAGAAAAGATGGTCATTTTACCTGAATCTCAAGCACGAGGTTGTGACCTCTAAAGGATAGTGCGATGATCCCGATGGCATTCAGCACGCTGCCGATTCTTGCCTCCTCCGACTTCGCCTCAATCAACGGTTCGTAAGACACGCCCTCGGGCCTACCTTTGGCGACGGATAGGATCCAAATCAGGGCGCCGTACCCGACGGCCGCAATTGCTCCAAACAGTGAGACTATAGCTATCGCATTTAAATTTGGTAGTTGAGCTATGACGATGGCTATGCACGTGAACAACAAGAACCACTCCACGCCGTCCAGTGGCTTGATGCCACAAGCGGCGCCATCTCCGCTGCACATGGTCTTGAAGAGATCCTCCATGGCCCTGCCTCCGTTGATGATCAACATCACGCACGTGCCCCCCGACAAGTACATCACGGGGAATAGAGCAAGCAATTTTCCCAACCTGTGTCCTGAAATGTTATTATAATACATTAAATATTTTTTAATTACTGACAAACCAATTTGCCTAATTACGATTAATAGCCAATTTTCCCATCACGAGAAAATATTCAAGAAAATATATCACCCCAAAATTAAAACAACATTCGATTCAACTTATGCTAATTATGATTAATAGACAATTTTAAACTCGAACTCATGCTCAAACTTTGCTATTTGGAAATAATAAACTTCTTTTTTTCTCTAATATAAATTAATTAACTTGATAACGAAAATTTATTATACATATAGTAGCTTACCGAATGCAGCAATGGAGAGGTGGAGGAATCTGCTATAGCGGGTTCCAGAAACGGATTCATGGAGCTCTACGAGAGCCCATATGTTATAAAGTTGCCATAGAAACCCTATGGATAGAGTTATGATTCCCCAAACCCTTCAAAATTTTAAAAAGAATATAATGAGATAATATTCAATAATAACAAATACGATGAATTTAAAAAAATATAGGTAATCAAAAGTTAAAAAAGACAATTTTTACCCAAAGCCATTAAATGGAAAGAATGGTAGTTTTGCTTTTAAAGCATGATCATTTAATGTATGGGATATTCTCCACTTCCGCTGGGCACCTCTCGTGCAATGCATGGGAAAAAGTGGGTCATGGAATAGGCAAAGTAACAAATAGTGGATTATCCACCAAAAGAAAAAAACACCCAAATGCCAAAATTTTCTACAAAGCTGCCGTTTTTTACGGGGAAAAACATCTATATCATGCTATCTGGCCTTAAAATAAGAAAAATGAATATGGGTAGTGGCCAAACTTTTTAAAAATTGATGAAAATGGTTCTATAGTTATAGAACTCGATTGGTGTTGGTCTAGTAAGATTCTTGCACCACACGATACCTACAGCATAAAGACATGCTATCTGGAGTTTTGGATGAGTTGTATCGACGGACTTAATGGGAGTACACGGATGGGTGGCAAAGAGAAAAGACATTGATGTCGACCTTTCGGCATCACATGATCGCATCATGGAGACATCAATTTTTTATGGAGATATCATTAGGCGCACTGTCGGTGTAAAGAGAAAGTTCATTATATGCGAAGTTGAGGATAGTATGACTAGGGTGGGTGAAAATGCCAAAAACTAAAAACCGGCGCTTCTTTTGCGGGTGATTCCGAAATATGTTACATTTTTTAAAGTAATATTAGGTCCATTGTCAGTGCGAAGAGAAAGATCACCTGCGAAGTTGAGGATTATTTTGCCGCTAATTTCCACCATATTTATTAATAGCTGCTTTTCTAATGGGTGAAAACGTGGAGATCGGAATCGAAGGGATATCCTTCGCAAAATCATCATCGATTTAAATACAACTTTCTAATTCATATAGTTCAAATATTCATATAATTCAAAAACATTTCGGAGCGATTTGACACCTTCAAAGAACTCGCTCAAAAGTTTTTGTCTTGTTGTGTTGATTTGTCTAGGTCCTAGGTTTCCATTCCAGCCTGCCGTAGACTCCAAGGCCTCGTGGAGTGCAAGTCAATATTTAAACTTTCATCAAAACCCTAAAGAAATCCAAGATTCATCTTTTATCCCTTTCTTTTTACTTAAGCAAAATCAAGAAAAACACATGGAGATTTATAAAAAAACTTCCTAAACATATTGCAATTTTGTCAATTCAGAGATAAATTTTTGATTTTGCCAATTTAGTCATAAATCTTTTATATTTGTGTTAGTTGAGTCTATGCAGTCAATTTTAGTCGACCGGCACTAACATGACATTTTAAAATATTATTTTCATGTTTCTTATACTTTTTTTCCTTTCTTCTCCTTATCCTTCTCCTTCCCCTTCCCTTAAGATCGACAAGGGCATCCTAGCCTTCGTCTAGACCAGGCTAGAGTTGCAACACCCTCGCCGACACTGGACAAGGGCGAGGGACTCGCCACGTCCCCATGCCCTGGCTAGCAAGGGCATCGCGGCCCTCTCCCAAAACTGGTGAGGGCCGAGATGCCCTCACCTAGTGCCAGTGAGGGCATTGCAGCCCTCACTTGTAACCGGCGAGGGTTGACCGGCAACCCTCCCCTACCCTAAGGGAAGGGGAAAGAGAAGGAGGGGGAAAATTAAAGAAAATAAAAGAAAAATAATTAAAAAATTTTAAAATTATTTTAAAATTGCAATGCCACGTTAGTCCTAATCGGCCAAAATTGATCTAATGAACTCAACTGGCACAAATACAAAATATTTAAAACTGAATTGACAAAAAAAAGAATTAAATTGGTATAATTATAATAGGTTTAAAACATTTTTAGTATTTTTTTCAAAAAAACACGTCATGTGATATTGTATTCTCCCAACAAGTCTGGGAGGCCGTATTCTCCAACGGGCAAAAGATCGCCATCAAGAAATGAAGAAATGAATGATTCCCAGTAACAAAAGAATTACCAACATAAAAATAGTATAAAGACGACGAGATGGATGACTTTGGCTTACCAACCAAGAGAAGCGAAGGCAACGGGAAGCATCAGCGCCTGAATCCCCAACCCGGAGCACAGGAGGTGGAACACTGCGGACACGGTGCTGCCATCCCTTGACTCTGTGATCGGCAGCCAATCGTCCCGGGGGTTCGCCTCGTGAGCCATGGCCACCACCTCACCGGTGGACTTGTCGGCGATGAAGCTGGTCGTGATGGCGATGGCCATATGGGTGGGCTTGGTCAAGACGGCAATGTCGCCGGGCGTCCAGTCAGCAATTTCTGCTGCCACTTCCCCCATATGGATTCGATATCTCCGACCCGAGATCCCGGACTTCAGTTATAAGGAGCGAGAAGGAGATGGTGTTGGTTGGTGGGAGAAGGTTAGTGGCGAGATGTGACTATGATGCAATGCATCGTCAGGAGCAGATGAGATACACATATACCAGGAGATGGCGATGCGCACGGTGCAACCGCAAGCGGAGGAGGATGTCACGACCGACGCAGGTTGTCGCGACTGCAATGGCGATGCTAAGCTGTAGCGGTTGAGACGCGCTGGCCTTTGATGACTATTTTGTACCTTTGATATACCGCGTTTTACACACGATCATTGTAATTTCCTTGGTTTGGGGCAGGATCAATTAGTAGTCTGAGGTCAACTTAATCTGGGCCACGTGCAGCACATTCTTTTCTAGAAAACGTAATGTTGATGCATTTATCGAGGGCAGATCTTGACGGTGCATGGGGAGATGTATATTGAAATACATGTGACTTGGATAAATAATTATGTGATCTAAATTGTTCATCGAATCCAATGTGTCTCTCTATGTCGAACATCATAAAGATTGGTTTTCCTTTGGGACATGATTAAGAATATCTTTAAATAATTATCTTGAACGAATCATTTTTTTAAGAAATTGTACCATTTGGAGGATAGTCATAATCTCAAAAACGCTTTTCAATAATATATATATTTTTTTAAATAATGTATTTTCTACATACAATGACAAAATTGGTGCCGTTACATCATTGTGTAAAGGCATTCATCTCTCTCTCCTAATTGAAAAGATTCCTTGAGAAAAAAAAAAATCGAATCGTCCGAAAAGAGTGGAATAAATTTCAAAGTAACGACTGAAACGTGGCAGAGGGACCACGGGATGATGTCAGCATCGTGATCTCACCTTCTTGACGTCCTCGATGGGAATGCTTTTGTCAAGGTCCACGCTGATTAAGTTTCGAGAAGAAGAAAACAAAGAAGGGAAAAAGCCACGAAAAACCTTGAACTTTACCCAAAGTGACACATTTACCCCAAACTTTTTTTTGTGACGTGAAAAATCCCAAACTTTCTAAATCGTGACACATTTACCCCATCAAGGGCATTTTTGTCTTTTTATTCTGTTTTTTTTTCTTTTTTTTTTTTTTTTTTTTTTTTCTTCTTCCCTTCCCTTCGCCGGCCATGGTGGAGCCGGGAGGGAAGCCGGCGTCGGGCGAGGGACGGCCCTCGCCAGATCTGGCGAGGGCGGGGACACCCTCGCCCGACGAAGGCGAGGGCGGTCCTCGCCGGCGTCGGGCGAGGACGCCCTGCCGGATCCGGCGAGGGGGGACACCCTCGCCCGACGCAGCGAGGGCGGCCATCGCCGGCGTCGGGCGGGGCGGCCCTCGCCCGGATCCGGCGAGGGCGGGACACCCTCGCCCGACGCAGCGAGGGCGGCCCTCGCCCATCCGGCGAGGGCGGGGACACCCTCGCCCGACGCAGCGAGGGCGGCCATCGCCGGCGTCGGGCGAGGACGGCCCTCGCCGGATCCGCGAGGGCGGGGACACCCTCGCCCGACGCAGCCGGGGCCGTCCCTCGCCCGACGCAGCGGGGCGGCCCTCGCCGGCGTCGGGCGAGGACGGGCGGCGGGACGGCCCTCGCCCGGATCTGGCGAGCGGGGACACCCTCGCCGACGCAGTAGGGCCGTCCTCGCCGACGCAGCGAGGGCGGCCCTCGCCGGCATCGGGCGAGGACAGCCCTGCCAGATCTGGGCGAGGGCACCCTCGCCCGCGCAGGGCGGCCCTCGCCGACGCGCGAGGCACCCTCGCCCGACGCGAGCGGGGCGGCCCTCGCCCGACGCCGGCGAGGGCCGCCCAAGCCCGAGGCCGGCGAGGTGACCCTCGCCCGACGCCGGCGAGGGCAGCCCTCGCCGGACGCCGGCTTCCCGCCGGCAGCCAGCCGGCGGAGGAAAGAGAGAAGGAAATTTTTTTAAAAAGTAAAAAAAGTTTAAAAAATGAAAAGACCAAAATACCCTCTAATTTTGGAGTAAATGTGTCACATAACGAAAGTTCAGGATTTTTCGTGTCACAAAAAAAGTTTGGGATAAATGTGTCACGGTTGGCAAAGTTTTGGGTTTTTCACGTCACAAAAAAAGGTTTGGAGTAAATTTGTCACTTTGAGCAAAGTTTAGGGTTTTTCGTGGCTTTTTCCCAACAAAGAATAACATCTTATTCCAATTCATGTTAGTCCAGTAAATTAAGCAATTTTATAAACAACTAGTATGGAAAAAGTTGACTATATACTATTAAAACAAATTGATGTGGTGGCCTCCCCAAATATGTATTTTTTTTTTCTCTATGGCCGAATTATATTCTTACCAAATATGCTAGATACATAAATGGTAGGACAGCAGAATCGGCATCAATGAAAAAAATCTTCACCTCCCGCTGTCAATTAAATTTGGAATCCATCTTAATGTCTGATTTTATAGGGCAAGATAGAAGATTTTAAGCAAATATGCGACCACATTTCGAGGTGGTACGAATGATTGTGGACCGTTCCATTTATTATTGGCTTAGTGATTTGATTCTTAGGTCTCACTAGAAACTTTAGGAACTATGTGATTTGGCTCTTTTCGCTGCATTTATTTACTTAATTTATTTTTTGGATTTGACTTCTTAGCATGGCATTGAAATTTCTTGATTATTAGTGGTTAATCAATCATTAGACATGCGGGTTGTCATTATCTCAACTCTTCATTCTTCTATGCCTTCATTTATTTTGTGAAAAATAACTGATTTGGTGAATATTTCCATAAAAATTATCACTGGTATCAAGTTGGACTCCATGATTGCCTGAAAATTTAATAGTAGCAAATTGATCCAAGTCAAATATTGGAAACAAGATTTTAAAGAGCATTTCATAGGAATTAATATTTTCAGTTTTAACTCAACATAAAGAAACTCAGGGGTTTTGAACTACTTAAAAGAAGAAGAAGAAGAAGAAGAAGTGCTGTTTGCTTAGCATAAAAAAAGAATGATTTGGAAAACATATTTCAAAAATGAATGGTCATATCTCCAAAAAAAAAATTAGTCAATGAAAATTGTATTGCTATTGGCAAAAATTTATGTATAAACAATTTCATTGATGATAAAAATATTTTTCGTTCATTCATTTTTATGAGTTATATAACCGGTGGTTTTTCTTTTTTGAAATATTTTGCAAAATATTAATTTTCTGTAAAACAAATGCAATATAGATATCACCAAAAGACATGGTTTTCTCTATTTTCCATATCTTGAGGCTTTTTTTTTTTATTTATTGTTTGTTGCAAATTCTATTTGACTCAAATTTCCTTATTACGCTTTTCCTAGTACTCTTGGCATAATTAACAACTGAAAAGATATTAAGTAAAAATTTCATCTTTCAATTAACCAAAATAAAGAAGAAAAAAAGAGAACCTAATTGGCTTGAATCCCTTATAATGCTTTTACTAATAGGTCTTTAATGACTCAGTGGAAATATTTGGGAGACCCGTCCGAGACGTGCAACTCTCAATTTTTCTTCTTTGAACGGTCAAAAGTCAAAGACACGTCGTTTCCAATTGGTCTCTGTTTATTCCAGAAAAAAGAAGAGAACGAGCGAATAGAGTAATGCCATCGACGTTTCTTTCCAATTTCTACCTGCATTTTGGTCTCTGTAATTTTCCGAAGGCTCTCGATGTAAATCAAAGCTTGACATTATTTCCATAATGATCTATTGGAGTGGTGACCATTTTGAGAGCAAGTCTTGACTTATGAATCACTCAATAACTCATCTCCCAACTAGCGGTGAACATCGGTCCAGGATCAACTTTGGACCGACCCTGGATTGGCCCAACTGTGCTAGTTCTAGTTCGGTTCGTGGAGGGATTAGGTTGGTCCTTGATCTTGAAATCCCGAGACCAGTATTGTGCGAGTTGGTCATCGATTTTGAGAGCTTAGGGTTGGTCCGATTTGGACCAACCTTGACTATATATATATAAAATATATTTTAGATATATTATATATTCTTATATCAACCCCTATTTAAATGGCATTAAATAGCATCAAACGGCGTCCTCATCCTCCAGTACTTTTGTTCTCATTTCTTTTTTATCCTCTTCTTTCTTCTCTATCCACTTCAATTTTTACTTTAAAGAAATAACTTTTTGCTAGTGAGTAACCTCACCCCACTCACTGCACAACACTTGGCATTGGGCACTCGGCATTGGGCACTAGGCACTCAATGCTCACCTCGCTCGTCTCTCAACACCTATGCCGCTCACCTTGCAACTCACCCTTGTTTCATGGCTCGCACTAATCTTGTGGTTTGTTCCTATTGATGGATATGTAATTTGAAATAATAGGTTTGTTTTTTCAATGAATACAAAAAATGAAACAAAAAAAATTATTGGTTGGTCCCGAGTTGACCCTAGACTCGGTCCTAGATTCAGTCCGGTCCTCGGTCTTAGGCTCAATTAGATTGGTACTTTGTCCCAAAAATTGAGACCAACATTGTGTGGGTTGGTCCCTGTGTTAGATGTTGGACTGGTCCAACTTGGACCATGATTACCCTACTCCCAGCTGACGTGGAACTCTTGAATCACGATTTTGATTTTCAATATACAACTAAAAAACTTCTTTTGGACATGTATGAGTATAGAGAAGAAAATTGTCAAAAAAAGTCATAAACTTACTGTATTTTTATTAATTCAGTTATAAACCTTTAAATTTTGCCAATTGAGTTCTAAAGCTTTACCCATATTGCCAATTAAGTCAATTCAATCAATTTTAGCTGGAAATTAATGACATGAAAAATTTTAATAATATTTTATTAATTTTGGAATTTTTTGTGCTTTTTTAAAATTTTTTTTACTTTTCTTTTTTAAGGGTTTGGAGAGAAGGCCGGTGAGGGTGGCTGGCCAACCTTCGTCGTCCCTAGGCGAGGGCATCGTAGCCCCCTTTGTCGGCCCTCGCCTATGGCTAATGAGGGTTGGCAAGTCGGCAAGGGTTGGCTAGCCACCCTTGTTGGCTAACCCTCGTTGGCCTTCTCTCCAAACCCTAAAAAGAAACAAAAATAAATTAAAAAATTGTAAAAAATTCAAAAATTATTGAAATATCATTAAATATTATTTTTAAATTGTCACATTAGCACCAATTGTTTACATTAGCAATTTCCAGCCAAAATTGGCTAGATGGACTCAATTAACAAAATGTGAAAATATTTAAAATTCAATTGGCAAAATTGTAAAGTTTAGGACTAAATTGGTAAAAATGCAATAAAATTTAGGGTTTTTTTTAAGACAATTTTACAAATAAAGAGCATGTCAAGCCTTCAATTGGCTTCTCCAAAAGGAATGGCGGCTTTCTTTCATATGAGATTATTACTATTTTTTATAGTTATTTTTTTTTTCATGGGAATTAATTGGTAACATATGGGACCGTTGACATACAAAATTACCCTTATTATCATGTGCTAGTCATGAAGGATGAAAACATTCAAAATCGTCCTCTTTATCACGTGCGGGTTGTGATGGAAACAAAAGATATCTAAGAATTTCAAGAGCCTTTGGGCTAGATTTTCGATGGGCCTACAAGTAGAGATACATGATTCGATGATAAAGCAATTAATTGTCATGTGTTCCAGCCATGAGATGCTACTAAAAACATAGAATTCAGATGGAGTTGACATCAGGATTTAGGCGGGTATGGTTGATGCTTAAAAGGGCATACAAAATCAAAGGAGCAGTTAATATTTGTTGAACAAGTCATGTGAGCATCATTGAACAAGTCAAAAGACAACAAGATATGGATGAAGCGATTAAGCAAAGAATGTGGAAACACTTTTAAGGAGGAAGCAATCAACCGCTGATGGTTACCAAATTGACCTGTAAATATCGCAAGCAATCCAATAGAGAATCCTCCCGAACAACATACAAAATTCCTTTCTCTTACTATTTTAGTTATCTTGGCCTAGCTAGATTCCTTTCGTAAATTCAATTCCAGCAAGTGTCTATATCCTATATAGTGCTGTTGAATAGATTCTAGTGCTATCCTATTGTCTAGTCTCATTGATTAGATTTTGACTTGTCCTCATATCCATCTATGAGTAGTATCTATCAGGTGTTGTTTCTACCATCCCATGTCGTCGATTAGATTCCAATGTTATATTCTCATATCCATCTAAGAGTAGCACCTAGTGGACATTGTTTCCACCATCCGGCATTATTGATTAAATTCCGACTTTGTGTCCTTATAGCCATATAGGAGCAGTACCTATTAGGTATTGTTTCCATTATCCAGCATCATCAATTTAATTCCAACGTTGTGTCCTTTAGCTCAATTAGGAGTAGTGCCTTCCCAGTATTGTTTTCAATGTCCAGTGTTGTCAAATCAGCTTCGATATTGTACAGACCATTTTGATTTTAATGGGATTTCATTCCTATGTTGAAGTGAGTTTGGATCAAATTGTTGATTAGATTTTGACATTGGTCATCGTTAATTTTGAGCTTGTATTAAGCGACTCCATTAGATTTGAAACCATAATATATATATATATATTTGAAACCATAATATATATATATATCCATTAACATTTGACTCTCTTTGTTCAATACTAGCACACTTGATGAAAGATATTTTGTTGTGGGATCAAAAACTGACAAAACAGGGACAAAAGTTATACAATTCGGCTAACGGAATAATATATTACATTATATTCTTGAAAAGTACATACAAAATATTGGCATTACAATAATAGTATTAAAATGGGTAGTTCCAATGGGTATTAGATCTATATGTCTATACCCATGTTCCGATCTTTCCATTTTCTAACCATTTCTCGGGTACAGTCTCCCAATTATATTTGAAATTGAAGTTATTATCCATAAAGACAAAGAAAGATTTTTGTAGTTCCACTTCTTCCTCCTTCTGAAAATTAAAAAAATCGCCGGTTAGATTAGTCCAGTCAAAATATGATTTGTTATCCACAAACATAAAGAAAGCTTTCTCATAGTTCAGCTTCTTCCTCCCTCTAGAAATGAAGAAAGGCTTGCCAAAAATCGTCGGCTAGGTCAATCCAACCAAAAAAGACATGGGACTCTTTTGTCATTGTTTGAGAGTTATCAAGCTTGGATTGACTTAAGTAAAGAGTGGCTTCCTATAAAGAAGCTTCATTGCACATTTTTTTTTTTATAAATTTCTTTTCATTATCAGCTGCATGCTATTGAAAAGAGAACAATATGAGGTTCAGTCAAAAGCATTTAACATGCACTCACTTTAATGATCAAGCCAATTAGTAAGAAAAATCTATTTCTCTTTCCATATGCTTTTTCAAAAAGAGTCCAGTTAGCTCATCTTTGCTATATTGTATAAATATGTGTACCCCATTGCGAAAATAACAAAAAAAATTGCTAACTAGATGAAAAGGTCAGTCCTAAATGTAGTCGTGATAAACTATATGATACCACCATAAATGCAATTAGACTGAATTGGATGTGTCAAAAGAATCAGCCGATAAGGTTTATCCAAATAAGTGGTTAAGGTTGCAAACACCCATTTGGGTGACAATCTTGTGATTGCATATTGAAAGGTGCTAGAGGCCTAAGGCTATGTTTGGCAATTAAGATAAAGTTCAAGATATGATATGATTTATCATCTCATACATGTCTGCCCAAGATAGGATAAAGTTAGATATAAAAGGAATATAAGCCAGATAAAATTATCCTATTGGGAATGTGGGATAAAAGTGAATAAGATTTCTAATATCCATAGTAGAAAAGTTATTTTTGTCGAATAACAAACTTATTGAATTAACAAAATGGAAATTATATTTCAATATAAGCACTATTTGAATTCTAATATAAAAATTCAAAAAAATGAAAATTTATTTTAAAATTTAATCTTATTTTCATTTGTATATTAGACTTTAATTCTATCTTACAATATGCATATATTTATATTTATTACATATTTTTAGGTATTTTGTATTTTACGTATATTAGTACAATTTAATATTTGATAAAGTTTTATTAAAGAATGATGGAAGGGAAAAGAGAAATAATAAAGAAAATAATTAAAAGAGAGAGGGAAAATAAAATAAAAAAATAAAAATAAATTAGGGAATAAAGTTGCTAGAGATTTTAGTTCATTTACAATGATATGCTGTTTATACAAAAAAATATACATGATATGATGTGAATGTATTCGATTTGATTATTGCGATTTATCAAACAGTTAATATGATATAGCGAAATCTTAGGATTTCATATCCTATTCTATCTGGTCTTATTTTGGTTAGAAATTTAGAGACCAAATATAGTCGGAAAGTATGTGATGTCTTAGTTAGGAGTTTAGATCTAAATGGCGAAGTACTTGATTTTTGAGAGTGTGGCCTTTGAATTTGCTTTTTTTTTTTTTTATGGGGGGGTGGGGGAGTCTATTTTAGATTTTCGCAGAATGTTATGTTCATAAACAAAGAGATAGAGGTTGTCGAGAATAAAGATATAGCTCCCTTCTTTGAAGTGTCTCCATCTTCTTATAGAATTGCTACCTTGTGCTTGCTTACTAGACTGGTTGGACTGCCCTCTCCATATTTGGTACTAGTGCCGCTACCTGTGCTGTTGGTACTAAGCTAAGATCTGTTTTTGTAAATTTTTTAGTAATTTTTTAATTTTTTTGTAAATTTGTAAATTTTTTGTAATTTTGTAATTCTTTTTTTTTTTATGTTTAAAGTTTCTCCATCAAAACTAGTGCTCCTCAACCCAACTTCTTTTTGCAATACCGAAAATTTGGCAAAACGGAAGCTTACCGATAAATGCAAAATTCTCTTTTTAAGGCTAAGGCTTCACTTCAAGCAAAAAATTATTCTGTTTGACTGCCATAGGGATAAAGAAAGACTGGTTCCCCCTTTTGAACTTGAAAATCATTTTTTGAAAAGCATTTTTTGTGAAAAGTTAGTGGAAAGAATTTTTTTGTCAATGTTAGGATCAACTGATTTCTTAATCAAAATGCGAAGCAGAAAAAGAAATAAAAACATATCTTAATCCACTTGCTTAATCAAGCAAATAATGTTAGTGGATAAAACTAAAATTTTCCAATGTTATCCTTCCATTCATTTAAATTCTAGGACAATATTAAATATCTTCATATAATCCAAATACTAAATTGAACATATACTAAAAGTTCAGGGATCACACTGAATAAATTAGAAATTAAAGGACGACATCATATATTAGGCCAATATTATGGATCATTTGTGTCATTTTTTTCTCATCTTTAAAATATAGCTATGTTTTTGTCAATCTCTCATTGGAGCTTACTTTTTCAAACCTATGTTCTAATTAGTGGGTTACATGTCATGATTTACAATGATATTTAGTTAAGTTTGTATGTTGGAGATTTTCATTAAATTATAACCCACCAATTAGAGATATGGTTAAAGGAAATTTCTCTTAAATCAGAAAGAGGGAAACGTAGTCTGATATATAAAACATTGGGGCCTTCTTGAGCTTTATTTTAACTATTCTTTTTTTATTGGGTCATTTTGAAAAAATGAAATGTCTATTTTTTTTGGTAAAAAATGTCTGTTTAATATCTTGTTAATTGTTAATTGTGTCAAGAGTATTAGTAAAAGCGAGGAACTCGGGTCAATTACGTTAATTTAATTTTTTTCCTTTTACTCTCTTTTTTTTAGAATACTCATTTTTACTTGTTCAGTCTTTTGACTTCCTATCTTCGCATAGAGATTTCTTGAATTTCATCCACCAGATGAAAACTGTCGAAGACAGATAAAATTTTCACTCTCTTTAGCCAACGATTATCTCTATCCCTGTCCGGAGAAGTTTGGGCGATATCTATATTTAACTTATAACCCATCAATCAGAGAAATTAGAGAAAGTTTCCTCCAGTTAGGGACAATAAAAAAATACAGCCCTCTCTCTTTTTGTATTTGTGCCTAAGTCAAAGCAAAGACCTCCAATATGGGATATTGGGAGCAAGACATACACCATTGTCACACTTGCACAAAAGTTAAGATCAGCTAGAAACATTTGAATGGATCACGCCTTGAACCGAATACCAACTCAACAGCTGTAATTGGCTATTCTAATCTCGTGTGCTATGCATTAGGAGTTACGGTTGTAATTGATCTGCGCCAAATCTAGGAAATTATTTCCCCAGAACAACATCATGACAACGAGAATGTGGAGACTGACTCTTTGAATTTGCTTTCGTTTATTTACAAAAATGGTTGAAGCAAAATGCCAAGATGGACTTGTCTTCCACTTCTTTTTATTACAATAAATCAAATTGAAATTTGTATCAATGTCCAATTAAATGCTATGAACTTATAGAAATATTTGGAAGACCCGTACAAGATATGAACTCTTCATTTTTCGTTTGCTTTTTGAAGTGTCAAAGGCTTGTCGTTTCTTCTGAAGAAAACGTGTAAATAAGGGTAGCCGTCGAGGTTGCTTTCCAATTTCTACCTACATTTTGGTCTCGTTTTAAAAGATTATAGTCATAGCTACAGACAAAAATTAGAGCCCGTCCATTATTTTCTTAACGATCCAATTAATTATATGTGGGTTAAACCTTCAAAAGGAGTATTTGGACAATTCGGAGATAAGTATTGACTTATGAATCACTTAATAGGTTACTTTTAAAATGGCGTAGAACTTTTGATATTGCAATTTCAAATTAAGAAAAACAACTATAAAAATGTTTTCAATGATACTATGTTGTTTCGCTAACAGCAATTGGAGATATAATGAGTAAGAAGCATGTCAAGCCTTGAAATGACTAGTCAGAAAAAGAAATCCCGACTTCCTTTCATTCCTCTAAATGTATTTATCTTGTGAATACAAAATGGAAATAATTATATTTGTTTTGGGTATTTAAATGGTTCTGGACATATTACTTTGGTTATTGCTAAAAAAAAGGACAGAATTTAGTTCAAAATTAAAGTGTTTTTCCCGAATAAAATGATGATTTGTTTTATATGTATAATTTTTTATTTACTCCAAAAAAAATGATTTTTTTAAAGTTCAAACAAATATACAAGATATAGAAGTTTTATTGAAAACCATATACTTACATAAATTCTACGTAAAAGTATGAGAAATATAACTATGACACATTCATCATTGGATGAGTGATATATGTATTTGAAGTTAGTTCAATGGCCATATTTGATCACGATTATATAATTCAATGGCTAGTGCGAAAGACATTTGTTATACTAGCTATGATCCAATAAAAATCATTTCTTTGTTGTATTTGTGCTTAATTTCATCAAGTGTATTCTATTTTCACAGAAAAATATAAGGGAAGAAAGAGAATATGGGATGTACTCCTTTTGACTAGGGTCTAACTCCTATTGATTATGTTGATAAGAAACGGGGGGTCGACCGTCCCACCAGATTAACGTCAAGCTCAGACAAACTTTCTGAGGAGCAATGATCGATGTTGGTTAAATATTCACTGCATTATACAGAGCATCTCCCATATTGGTTTCACCTCTCCTTTACCAATAATGGCTTAGTTTTAAAGATGGGGCCCCGTTCTGCAGCGTCGTGCTGCACAATACGTGTGCAGATGTCAAAATAAAGCAACCACCGATCTTTCCACACTAGCTAGGAAAAGCATTCGCTTACTGTCCTTTGCAAATGACGTACTTGAGCGAGTGCAAACGTGGTACGCATGATAATAGAATCCTTGGAAGGGAAGTTTTCACGAGTTCATATTTCGGAATTCAACTTGCCGACGTAAGTAAAGACAGGAGGCGAAGAAAATAGTAAAAAGGGTCGGTCTTGTATTCAGTGGGGTTCATTTTTGTCGTCCTGAAATTTGTTGATGCTTAGTTCACACTGCGAGCTGGTTCTGGACAATCAAAGCTACTACGAAATGAAAATTATTGCAGTAGATTAAATTCATATATACTAATCTATCGACGTTGTACTTAGGATGACTAGTTCTAAGGTGGATCAGCTCTAAGATTGGAATCTAGAACTTGCCTAATAGGTCCTGATTCAGAAAAATAGACTAGGGAACCAAACGAATTATATTTGGTACTGGCATGGAACTAAACTGGTCGTTGCAGGCCGCTTCCCAGTTCTATCGGAGAACTAGTTTTGTTTTGTTTAGCTTGTGATTAGTAAAGCCTTGTTAGTTGAGTGGCCTGTGTGCCTAATTGAAATTGGAGGTTGTTGGTTCCATTCTCTCTAGTTGTATCTTACTTTTTTCTTCTAAAACAAAGGTGTATAAGTCTGGTTCTACAGACCAAAAAGAAAAAAAGTCCGATTTTAAAATGATTCGACTTGGAACAAGCTTACTTGGTTGGTTCTTGGGTTGAACCGACTGTTCTGATATGGGACCCGAAATGGTTAAAGGCCAGAACCTAGGTCCGTTCATTTCACGGAAAACAACTTCCGGAAAATATTTTCTAGAATTTCCGATGTTCGAATGGTAGAAAATAGATGGTCAAAGAAAATGTTTTTGGTTAATGGAAAATCTCCTCTTAAGATCGTGGAAAATGATTTCCTCTTTTGAGAAGAGGAAAACATTTTCCATAACTTCTTCCACCTTATTTCTTTTCACCAACATATTTATTCTTTCTTTTTTTTTTTTTCAAAAAATCGAGTTTTTATTTTTTTCCTTTTATTATTATTATTATTTTTTTTTTTTTCCATTTCATCTTCTTCCTTGGTGGCAACCAGCCATGGCGGCGGCCGACGAACAGCCGCGAGCCAGCTCGAGCCTCGCCTTAGGCTGGTGAGGCTTCGCCTAGCTCAATTTGGTGAAGCCCGAGCTCGCTTGAGCCCGGTGAGCTCGGGCCTCGTCGATCGGGCAAGGTAGAGCCCTGCTTGGCTGGGGGTGCTCTCGGCCTCGCTAGATCTGACGAGCTAGGTGGGGCTCGGGCCTCGCCCGAGCTTGCTGAGGTTCGCCGAGCTCGGCAAGCCGCGAGCTCGCCGGATCTGGCGACGAAGCTCAAGCTACCAATCCCGCGAGCCCGAGCTTTGCCACTAGATCCGGCGAGCTCACGGGTTGCTAGAGCCCGGTGAACCTCTGGCAAGCTCGGGCGAGGCCCAAGCCCCACCCAGCTCGCCGGATCTAGCGACCAGGTCTTGGTCGGCCGCCGGCAACTGGCCATTGTCAGGCATGCGGCGAGCAGAGGAAGGAGGAGCTGGGAGGAAGGAGGAGGAAGGAAAAGAAAAAGGAAAAAGAAAAAAATAGAAAGAAATAATAAAAAATAATAAAAATTTGATTTTTAAAAAATACAAATAATTAAAAATTCATTTTTTAAAAAATATAAAAACTAAAACTAATATTTTAGTCAATTAAAAGTATTAAAATTCAATTCTTTGATAATTTTTCCCAAATAATTAAATTAGCTAACAAATAGTGAAAAATATTTTCCACTTAAAATTCAGGTTTCAACCGAATACCAGAAAATAGAATCATTTTTCTAGAAAATGACTTCTAGGAAACATGATATTTTCCGACAAACAAACGGACCCTTAGAACCAGATTGTTCTTCCTGGAACTTGCCTGGAATTAATTGGATATGAGGCCGGTTTGGTTTGGTTTCCTAGTTAAATCAACCTAGTTAATCACATCTAGTTGTATGTAGTTCTAGATTAATGAGGTGGCCGTGACTGAACTATTTAATGAGGTTCAATAAATTTGGAGAGTCTTGGATTAGTGGTTACTTGCTCTTCGGAAAGAGAACCCCATTGCTTCTTCGTCTATTATCGACATAATTTCATCGACTACCAGAGAGTTTATGGAAAATTTGGCCCTCAAATGACATAAGTGATGACTAAATTGTAGGTGAAACTACGGACTGAGACATTGGATAAATTGATGGATTTGTCTCCTCAGTGATATCTGCCGTGGACATGAAATGTCTTGCATTATCCCACTTTGGCAACTTATAGGGCGACGAATACAAGTGGAAATCGGCCTCCTTTAGAATGGTACAACCCATTTTTCTTTATCATTGTGGAACAAGCTGGGTGGCCAATACACAATCAGTTGGAAATCCAGATCAGACAACGGTTTATTTATTTACTTATTTTTCCATCAAATCCACCATCTTCTTTTAGTATGGACCCGACTCAATTTGAAAAGTATTCAAAAATAAATGTACAGATGCAAAAGAAATATGAACTGGCTTTAGTTCGCACGCATACGGTAAATTTCATATTTAAATCATAAAATCTTTCACTCAAAATGATATTAACATAAATTCAAATTACTACTATGGGTGAAGCCTTTCTTGATGTATATGAATGAGGTGATTCACTAGGTATTCACGAGATTTGTCGAGTTGAAGATTTGGATACTCTTTGCAATGAGAAAAGGTTATGAGTATGTGCTTATTCTGTCTATAAACACATACATGTGTAGTTAAGACACATCGTGTTAATTTAAAACACGACTTTCGATGACTTTAAAAGACATCGTTGAGTTGAAAAAAAAAAAATTGGATACTCTTCGCATGACTTTAAAATATGTTGTGTTAATTTAAGGTTTTACCGAAAGTATTTACCCAAGTAACAATGCACACGTGGGTAATATGGGATCAAAGACGTATTTGACCTCTAACATGCTTAACTTGGCGCTAATAATATTGTAAGTAGGCAGCCTCACCCTGAGAGATTCGCTATCACGATATTGTCTGTTTTATTCACAGCTCTTCATGTGCACATGACTTTAAAATAGATTGTGCTAGGACTTATTTATTAGCAAATAGTCCTTACACGTATTGGCGAATATGGGATTAGGAACATATCTCCAACAGTTTGAGGTTACAATTGTTTGACTCTCAAATAGGATCAGAAACCTAATTGTCAACAGGAAGTTTCACAATAAGATGAAGTAATTTGATCGATTCTTTACAGTTAAGAACATAAATAAGTTGAGCTAAACCTAGTATTATCAGCATTTCTTATTTAAATCATTCAAAATATTGTTGGGAAAATCCTATATATTGTTTTGACGATAACAAAGACAATCAAATCTACTAACATATTTATTGATTGAGTAGTACTAGGTGATGTATACACAAGCCACAATGTCGATGATGTCATAAACAACACCTAGAGATTTTGATACGAAGAGTGCTTTGCCACTATCAAGAGTATTCCTGCTAATATTGAGGGATCACTATCGATATCTAGGGTGAACAAAATATTGGGCACTGATGATGTCTACAAGTTGGAAGGATCTTTAGATAATGTGAACATTTGGAAGTACCTTGATTGATGGTGAACAAGTCAAGAAGAACGGCGATGTTCGTGATGGCTTGGAAAGATCAACATAAGATCAAAAGTTGGATATACTTGGTGATGATGAACAAGCCCAGAATGAGAATGTTTGATAAAGCTTGCAAGGGCCATGGAGATCACCAACTTGGTAGAGTCATAATCATCAATGTGCTTGGAAAGACTAGAAGATAGATTAGTAGGATCATTATTAAGAGCAACAAATTACTAGCAAGAGTAGTTGCCTTGATATCAATGACCTGTGTGTGTTCAATGAAAACTAGGTATAAGGATGGGGATTTGAAGGGGAGTAAAACAAATAAAAAATGCTGATGTGTTCATGATGATTTGGAGGTATCATGGTCAATCTTTTCATCAAAATGGCACCTTTAGAATCTAAAATATTTAAGAGGATCATTGAATTATTGATTGTAAGGTATTCTACATGATTTTTTAGCGAATAACATCAATAGACTAGTGATAACCTGCACGTCCTAATTATGGGTAAGTGATAATGCTCGTATCGAGTCTTGGATGGCGTTCATCACTTGCTCATCTAATTGAAACATCAATCAAGATGAAAATAACCGTATGAAGGTTTAGAATACCAAAAAGAGCAAGAGAGTTCATCAGGAGCAGTTATGGCATTAATGAGCATGGGACATATAGACAAAAGTATAATGACATTTTTTTTGGAAAGCTTTTATTGTTAGAGAGACGTCCACCTTAAAGGGATATTCTAATGATTTCTAGCGATGTTCTATTGCTGACAATAGTAGAACTAACAGCTACTTGAGGATTTAAAATAGGGAATAGTCATTTTAGAATGGATGACTCTATAATGAGTCAATGAGAAGGAGTTAGATTGAGTGGAAACAAAATGAGCCAAACTTATCTAGTACTTTGATCTTCTTCTTTGCTCTATTTTATTGATAATAGCTGTGTATCCTAATGTCAATGTCTGTAAGTTGTTGGTGTTTGTAATCAATGACAAAAACAAGTGTATAAGATTGATAACAGTATGTAAATCCTAATAATGTAACCTATTAGAAATGCAGTGCTTGCTCTTGAAGATTAGTAGTGGCTTCCAGTCTCATTGTGGCTATTAGAATTAGAAGTGGGCGTAGGCTTGGGATAAAGGTGAAACTCTATATAATTGCTTGCAATATTTTCTACCTCTTTACTATTAGCATTATGTGTTCATTATCATCACTATTTATTACAGAGTTGCACGCTCATGTGATAATATTCTATTTTTGCTACTGTCTGAAATTTAACTTGTTATTTTCCCCAAATATTTTTCATAGTTCTTGGACAACTTATTCACCTTCCTCTAGATTGTATTGTTTGTCCCAACAAATTTTGATAAGTAAAGGATACTTACGCCCTTATGCCATATGTTATAATTTTATGGCCATATGGTTTTATCAAAGAATGGGCAAAAATTGAAGCTAGGATCGAGAATCTTGGGCGTAGCTTTCGTTTCAACCACTTTAACTCAAAAGCTTTGCCATGTACAGTGCAAACCCACTTGGACACGTGTATGTGGGCCACATGCAAAGACGCTACTTTAACCATCAAATTGCTGATCTTTTCAAGGAGTCATTGTCCAATAATGCATTTGAAAATTGACTTCGCACGAAATTTCTCCCATTCATAGAGAAATTTGTCCAAAATATCTTGAATATATTGAATTTTGACCAATGAAGTCATAAACCTTTTGATTGTACTAATTAAGTCTTAAACTTTTTCACTTTTGGTCAATTAAGTGCATTCGGCCAATTTTGGCTAGAAATAATTGATGTTGATGTTAGTTGTTCTATGAGGTGTAGTCAACGTTAACATGGAATATATTAATATTTTTTTCTATTTTCCTTCTTTGCCCTCTCTCTCTCTCTCTCTCTCTCTCTCTCTCTCCTTCTCTTTACCTTTTTCTTTTTCCCTTTGCTGACCATCACCGACCTTAGGGAAAACACTCTTGTCAAATTAGGTGAGGGCCGCCCTTGTCGGCCCTTGTTGAGGGCAACCCAGGGCCAACCCAAGCAAAGGGAACCCTTGCTAGGGGCCGACAAGGCGGCCCTTGCCTGAAGGCCAATGAATTCCATTAGTCATCACTAAGGCCCGGCATTGGCTAGGTGGAGGGAAAAAGGAAAAATGAAAAGAAGAGAATAGGAAAAAAAATAAAAATAAAAGGAAAAAGTAAAGAATCAAAAAGAGAAGGAAAAAAATGAAAAATGAAAGAATAAAATAAAATAAAATAATTAGGACTAAATTGACCATTTATCAAAAAATTAATGAGTAGATTGATATAATTGAAAATTTTAAAACTAAATGATAAATGGTCACAAAGTTTAATATTAAATTTGCACAATAAAAATGCTTAGGATTGAATTGGCCATCGTATAATAAATTTAGGGTTTTTTAGATTATCTTCCCTCTTCTGTGACATCCCTAATTAGAATGTGACTCCGTCATGTTATGTCTGCTAGAAGATAATTTGTTTTAGGATATGAAGGGCATCTTGTGCTATGATTTTCAATGATGCACCGTGAAAAGAGGCTTTCGTGCCTTTTCCGGTGCACGAAAGGAACGAGAGGTGATAGTGGGGGTGTGTCCCACGAGGGATCGGCATAGTACGCTCGCGAAAGGCCGCCCCAGGGTGCACCAAATATCTCGCAGCGGCCATCTGGGATTATGGTAATATACAGGGTGGATGTCCTTGGTACAACCACGGCCCATGCAGATTCATATCTCAACCGCAAAACCGGGAAAACTGGTCCTGGAGATGTGCAAACGGCAAGGAATATGAGCACCCCAAAGAGCTTGTGAAACCATTTTTGCGTGAGTTGTGGTTAATACTGCTTTATATACATCATGGTCACAGTTTAAATTTGAAAATGATCAAATGGTCGATCATGAACTGTTAGTGTTAATGCATAGGGTAATCGGTGGTCATACAAGTCTTAACACACCATCGGCGAAAATTTTCAAATCTCAAGCTTGGCTAACTTTCAAAACGTTTGATATTAGTGACAATTGCACGTCGCATGTTGTGTTAGAATCACTATTTGTCCATTTGTGTTGCTCCCATCGTGGTAGTGCTGGTAGGTTTAGATGCTCCTTTTGTAGAGGCGGACACAGTTTTGGGGTTCCATGGCCCTTTGAGTCTTCTTCTTGGCTCTATTTTTGTTGGTAATAGTTGTGTCTCTTGATGTCAATGTCTATGTACTACTAATGTTTGTAATAAGTGATAAGAACGAGTGTACAAGAGTGATAGTAGTACAAGAGTCCCATGAGTGTAATCTATTGAAAATGGAATACTTGCTAATTGTAACTTTTCTTGAAGGTTAGTAGATTTCAGCTTTGTTATGGCTGTTAGTATTGAGAGTGAATGTAGGTTCAGAAATAAAGCTGAATCATTATATATCTATTTACAAATCTTTTACCTCTTCACTATTAGTATTACATGTTTATTATCATCACCGTCTGTTAATAATAGTATGCACACCTGATTTATATATTCGCTTTTGGTTATTGTTTGAAGATCAGCTTGTTATTTCTGTGATTTTTTTTTATTTGTTCTTAGACTACCTATTCATCCTCCTTCAAATTCTATTATTAGCCTCAACAACTATTAATATCCAACGAATACTTATGCCATGAATTATTATTTTTGACCGTACAGTTTCATTAAAGAATGTGCAAAAATTGAAGCTAGAATCGAGAATCTTGGGTGTCGCATTCGTTTCGCCCACTTTAACTTAGAAGCATTACACATGTGCATCATAGTATGCACCCACATGAAAACGGGTACGTAGGTCACATGCAAGGCACTAATTTAGCAATCAATGTAGCTATCAAATTGTTGATCTCTTCGCCAATTGAAAACTTATGTTGCAATTTGGGAATTTGTAATTCTCTCATTTAAAATAGGGAAATTGTCTAAAAATCATAAATCTATTGGGTTTTTTCAATTTAGTTTTGAACATTTTACTTATGTTATTTGAGTTCTAAACATTTTTACATTTTGCCAATTCAGTCAATCTGGCAAACTTTTGGCTATAAATTATTGACGTAGACAAATTTTTTAATAATATTTTAGTATATATTTTTAAAAATTACTCTCTCATTTTCCTTTTTTTTTTTTTCCTCTATCCCCTTTGCTGACCATTGCTAGCCCTCACCTGACTTTTTATTTTTTCCTCTATCCCAACACTAACCATCTAAGTAGCATGGACACGTGACACGACACGACATGCCGACACATCATTTTTAAAAAATAGATAATTCCGACACGTTGGGACACGTTATATATTAAATGAGTATTTTTTTAATGAATTTACACTAATAATATTAATAAATCTATTTATAGGAAATTAAAGATATATCTAGAGTTAATGCATACCCATATTTCAAAATATATTTCTAATTTTAATAAAAATTATTAATGAAACTACCGACTAACACAAAATTAGAATCAATTAGAATCAATTTATTCATATAAATCTATTATATTTTATAACGATTAAAATTTATTATTATTTAATATTCAATATTTTAATTTTTTTAAATCACTCCCCCCTTCCGTAGAAAAGAAGTCGTCCCCCCCCCCAAAAAAAAAACCCCTCTCCTCCACGCACCAAAACCTCCCATACAAAAACCGCCATCCCCAAAACTCCCTCCCTCCCCCAGACACAAAAACCGCCATCCCCCTCACAGAAACCACCATCCCCCGGAACCTTCCCCCTTCCGCCCCCAGTTTTCTTCCCTCGTTTCTTTCCCCAGTTTCATTTCCTTGTACCGCGTCTTGGTCTTCAAGGATTCTTTAACAAGGAAATTTCTTTCCTTGCAAAGACTTCATCATGAAGCCAAGCGGTGGCATCGCGAGATCCAGTCCGGGGATTTTTACTTTTTCGATTTTAACCGTATTTATCATTACCCCATTTTACATTTGAGATTAATTTTGATAAATAAAACAGTTTAAAGACGTCCGAAACCTCCCCCCTTCCGCCCCCAGTTTCTCCCCTCGTTCCTTTCCCCATCACCCATCAAGTCTGTCATTCCTTAAAAAATTAAATCATCCTCTCAGCCAGTCAGCCATCCCTCTGCACGAGAATCTCCATTTTATTTTTTGTTTTCATCTACTCTTCTTGTTAAAGGTTAACACTCTCCTCCGCCGCCTCCTCTTCCTTCTCCTACCCGATTCTCTTCATCTTCATCTCTGCTCTTTCTTGGTTTACCTCGTCGCAATCGCTTGCCGCCACGCCTGCGGCCCTCCCTCCTTCGCAGCTGCAGCCTTCAGTCCTCCATCGCGCATCGCAGTCGTGGCCACGCCGTCGCCTCCGCAGCCTCGCCTTTGCTCCCTCGCTCTTGCATCCACCTCCCATCACCTTCTTTAACAATTTTCTTTACCTTCTCACTTGCAGACCCGCCCCTGAAACCACCATGCTTCTCACAAATCCCGGACACGCGAATCGAAGCGTGTACCGCGTGTCGGACACATTGGGGTGTCCGACACGACGCAAAAGCTCCTGGAACGTGTACGTGTATCATAGTTGATCATTGCTGACTATTGTCGACCTCAGGCGAGGGCCGCTCTTACTAGATTGGAGGGGGGCAGCCCACGCTTGCCCAAGGACCTAAAAGGGCAGCTCTAGCCTGAGGCCGACGTGCTCTGCCCACCATCAACGAGGTGTGGCGATGGTTGGTGGAGGGAAAAAGAAAAAAGAGAATAAAAAAAAAAAAAAATGTGAAGAAGGAAAAGAGAAGATAATAGAAAAGGAATAATAAAAGAAAAAAAAAAGATTTAGGACATTGGTAACTTATTAAAAGTTTTAGAACTAAAGTAACACAATTGAAATGTTTATGACATAATTGATTATCGTACAATAAATTTAAGATGTTTTGGATAATTTTGCCTCCTCCAGGACATCCTAGAATGTGACCCATCATGTTATGTCCGTGAGGATATAATTTGTGCTAGGATACAAAGGGCATCTTCTGGTATGATTTTCAAGGATGCACTATGAAAAGCTGACTGATGGTTTTATTATCTTGGACCCCGAAGGCCCCGGTCGTGCCTTTCCCGATGCACAGGAGATGATAGTGGGGTTTGTACCACAAGGGAGCGTCATAGTTCACTTGCAAAAAGGCTATCTGTGATTATGGCGATATACAGGGCGGATGTCCTTGTTACAACCACTGCCCATGCAGATAAATTCTATTTTAGAGATAAATTGCTAAACGTGATGATACAGATAAATTCTATTTTAGATTATGATAAAACAGTAAACAAATGTAAAATGAAAAAAAAAAACAATACACAAAATTGCAAGAACTATGAAATTAATATAAAAAAATAATGGAAACATCCTAACATGAATGTTATTATATTTCTGAAAAGAAAAAAAGTGAACTTGGCCCAAATAAAAAATGGGTTTAAATGGGTCGGTCATAGACCCATTTTGAACCCACTTATAAGTAATAACTCAGTCCCCAAAAGCTTAATGCAGTTGAGGAAATGATTAGAGGAGATGAGTGATGGAAAAATAAAAGCTTACCGCCGCAAAACCCAATAATAAGCCATTTTGACCCATATGCATGAGTCTTGCACAGCTAACTCACACGGCACAGCCCTCCTTCAAGTTCAACCTGGCCCATTAAAATCTAAGGATGAAGATTATTTTATTTTATTTTTTTGGTTCATTTTCCCCTTTCGACACAGCATATTAGCCTCTATACTTTTATTTTGAAGACAATTTGAGTTTTCTCTTATTACTAAAATTTTGGGCAATGTTGCCTCTAAGCATATTTCTAGAGAGATCCAACACTTTAATATTGGATAAAAGGTCAAGTTGCCAATGGGACACTTCATCTAAGATGGTAGCATTATACATGTCTAATGCTGAAATGTTACTCTGTGTTTGAAGCAAGGTTGGGAACTCTTAGTTGCACTTTGCAACTTGACATATGAATTTCTAAAGGAGGAACCCAAGATGCGGCGATATTTGTGATAAGTTTATTCAAATAAAAATACAACTTGATCAAGCTAGTGAGATCTACAAAATGGGGAAAAGTATATTAAAAAAAAAGTCCTAAACCTTTTGTATTTGTGCCAATTTAGTTATAAACATTTTTTATACTAATTTAGTCCTAAATCTTTTTACTTAGTGTCAGTTCAATCATTTCCGACTAATTTCGACTAGATTTTGTTAACTGAACGCTGGTTGGCTGACGTGGCATGATCATTACTGACATTGACAAATTTTTATACTATTTTAATATTTTTCAAAAAATTTATTTTTATTTTATTTTTATTTTATTTTTTCCTTCTCCAACTCCTTCCTTTAGCCGGTCGTTGGACCTCAGCAAGTAGGCAATAGCTGGCAAGGCTCAGTGGCCGCGAGGGTAGCCTCAAGCTGGCCTTTCACTAGGTTGATGAGGGTTAAGCCTTGCCGGCCATGGGCAAGGCTCAACCTAGCTAGATCAAGCAAGGTCGAGCCTTACCCAGTTTTGGCGAGGCGGGCTTGCGGCCACTATTGAGGCTAAGGCTAGCCAGCCGTCACCTTTGGCCGATTGCTGAGATCTAGTGACCGGCTAGAGGAAGGAGGAGGAGAGGAAAAAAAGAAAAACAGAAAAAAAAATAAAAAGAAAAAGTATTAAAATATTATTAAAAGTTACATTTGGCCGGTGTCCAGTCAGCAAAATCCTGCCAAAATTAGTTGAAAAGGAATGAATTGTCACCAAGTAAAAATGTTTAGGACTAAATTGGCACAAAACAAAAAAAAATAGGACTAAATTGGTACAAATATAGAATGTTTAGGGCTTTTTTAACAAGTGAAGTTCAATGAATTTATATCCAATTGATTATTTCCAAAGAGCATCAACTCTAGATTGGGTAGTTGTCCAATACCTTTGGAATGTTCTCGCTCAATTTGTTAAAAGAAAGTTGTAGCTTTCTCGGAGATGATAGCTAGTCTAAAGTAGCAAGAATATGACTTGAAATCAAATTCAATGAAAGATTAAGGAATTCGAGATCTATAAAATTCCCAAATTGATTCCATCGATGACCATTGAAGTTGTTGAAAAAACATCAATAGTCCGCAAGTTACTCCGTCCGCAAATTAAAGCACTATTTTTGGTGTTTGAAATCCTCCCACTAAAATTGTTGGCACACAAACTTAGCACTTGTGAATTGCAGAAAATGCTCATGTTTCTTAAAAGTTCACCTTACACCCTGTTTTGAGAGATATCAAGGAATCTAGACCATTGACTATTTTCGAGGGTGACAGCAAGGAATGTGCCTTGCGGATGTTTACAACTTATATCAAAATGTTCGAGTTTGCTCAAGTTTTGAAACCAAAGTGGAATAAATGAATTAATGGAGTTGTCATTCAAATCAAAAACTTTAAGAGAAGTAAAATTGACATGCAGAGAAGTTGAAGCATCTTCCAAATCACATCCACTCAAAATTAAAAACTCCAAGAAGAAAAGTTTGTTGATAGAACTTAATCATTCTTTAGGGTTCGATAACCATTGGAGGTTCAATGTCCTTGAAGGGGGGGCTCTACCAGGTCCACTCATTAAGATCCAAGTATGGTAAGCTGGAAAGGTTATTGAGTTGATTGTAAATATGTCCACAAAAGCCAGCATATGAGAAGTTGATATACTCCAATTTTTGAAGAGAAGCTAAGGAATGGAGGATTTTTTAGGTTGAATTGAAGCTGAGATCTAGATACTACAAATGCTTTAATTCATTTCGAGTAGGATGTATCTTACCTCCTAAACTACACTTCTCTAAGCCAATCACAAGGGTTATAAAGATTAAGCTTTGAGATGTGACCAGTCTTCTCCTTGCATTCAATTCCTTTTAAGTTGCAACAACCCTTGCTGGTCTTTGACCATAGACGTCTCGAAGGATCCTGGTTGAACTTTAGAAGAGCTTTCCTCTCAGCGCCAATAAGGCTTTGGAAGGATTGAACTTCGAGGCTTGAATGACAAAGGTTGTACACAAGAGTGTAGGCATGAAGCTAAAGTAGAAGTGGGACACATTGTTGCTAAAAATGAACCTCAAAACTTTCGTTTATATTGGCCAAAGAAATACTTCCCCTTAAAGGATACGTTATTTTCTTTCTTTCTACGGATCTTGGTCTTGATTGACAAATACAACAGACAAAAAAGACAAAAAGTGAGGAAATTATTATTTATTTTTTTCAAAATCCTTTTCTAGCCACCTAAAGCGACTAGAATTTTCCAAGTATTTGCCTTGCAAGACCCGTCAAATGGTCTAGGCAGCGAATGCAATGCCCAAATATTATCCATTGGTTAAATGTGCACGTTGTTCGCCATCACCTTTCCTACTCATGGAACCTGTAACAGCCACTTCAATAACCTTTGCTAATCAAAACCAAATAATGAAGCTTCATGAAATACTTGTAAAGCGAAGCGAACATTCCATCAGAAAGATAGCTTCCATGTTTGGAATGTTTTTTTTTTTTTTTTCAATGCCGAGGATATGGCCTAGCTCACCTTACGGGAGTACAGAACCGACTATACCTCGAGGCTCAGACCCACTAGCTCAGCTTAAGTCACGGAACTGCTTTGGGAGTTGTGGCGGACTCTGAGAGTTGAACCCCTGACCTAGCGGTCAGGAGGCCAGGCCTCAACCAACGTAGCCATGCATGGGTGGGTTCCATGTCTAGAATGTTGATGCCGTGCTTCACACAAAATGAGCAAGTCCCCTCTTCTAACAGGTCTCACCCCTTTCTGAGTCGCATCTCAAACCATGTCTCTATATAACCAACTTCCTACTGCGCCTTGCCCAGAGCAAAACCTTTTCTGAGTTGGCATCCGGGTAAAATCTTCTTTTGTCATCCCATTCGTTTCTTCCATTTCATACTTCATAGGTAAGACAATATGATCAGCACTGAGAAACTACTCAGAATTGCTAGAAAGTGGAGAAAAATAGTTACCCCGAGGAGAAAAAGAATTTCTCATCCCAGAACAAGGAAACTTTCAGGCGTACAGAACTGTGGAGTGTTAGAAGTGAGTCGGAAGGGTTACTTGGTCATCTATAGCACAGATGGCAGGCGCTTTGCTGTTATGTGGCTTTGTCTCCAACCTTACATTTTCCATGAGCTGTTCATAATGTTCGAAGAAGAGTTTAAACTATCATTTTTGATGGTGTGATTTATCATTTGATGAGAGCAATATGTGCTGATTA
This sequence comes from Eucalyptus grandis, assembly GCF_016545825.1. Taxonomy (NCBI): domain Eukaryota; kingdom Viridiplantae; phylum Streptophyta; class Magnoliopsida; order Myrtales; family Myrtaceae; genus Eucalyptus; species Eucalyptus grandis. The sequence goes on from NC_052618.1 coordinate 37,752,305, forward strand.
TAATTTTTTTGAAGAATATTAGTGGATTCCAGTCTTATTGTGGTTGTTAGTTGTGAAGAGTGGATGCGGCATTGATAATAAGCCGAACCATTATATATCAGCTTGCAATATCTTCTATATCTTTATTACCAACATTATCTATTCATTATTTTTAGTATTTATTCAATAGTAGCACATGTGCCTGATATTATCAATCTGATTCTGCTACCATCAAAATTGAAGTTACTAAGTTGCGCAATTTTTTTTCATAGTTCTCAAACAACATACTCACCTCCTCTCAATTGTATCGTTGACCCTAACAATAATATAGACCAATAAATTAACAATAAATACACGGATTTTACACTTTTGGCCATAGCAGCTTGCAAAATCCTAGGCAAATGCCAGACTCCAGCCTGCATTGCCTTTGCTATTACCATTCAAAGTCGAATAAATAAATAAAAAAGTTCTCAGCTCTACTTTGTGAGAGAGCAACAACAGAAAAGAAGTTCTCTTGATTCAGCTTATGATTGACAAAGCAAACATGTATCATTAACATCACACAGATGCTTCATTCTATCATATAAGTCTGCAATTTGTCGAGGATGGCTAGCCAATTGATGAATGCATGCTTAGGCACATAAATAAATCGATGCCTCATTACTATAGAGCCCCTGCCTCTGACCAATTTTCAAGCTTCAGCCTGATTCGATACACCATTGGAAGAACTAGCAAAAGTCACCTTATCCTCATAGTCAAATAGGAAGCCACCAAGAGAAGCTTGTATCTCTACCGATGCACTAGAACAAGCTAGAGGCCTTTCTCCATTTTTGTGTACAATACTATAAGCAACTCTAACAGCAGCTCAATGTTTTGTGATATATATCTCTACGAGGATATACAGCGGCCAAAACACCAAGAGGGTCGATGATATCAAACCAAATGGGGATAGATCTTCCATTTCACTACCACGTAATCTACATAAGGCTTCAAAATGCACCTGAGCTTGAGTATTTTTCTCAATGCAGAAGTACTCTGAGCCTTGTTCATCCCCTTAAGATGTTGTGTTCTGTAATATTTATCAGAATCCAGCCGACAAAGTGTTTGGTTTTGTTGTGACTTGGGAGACACACGTTAAAGCATCTTGATTGTTTCAAGCTTTCATTATTCTAGATTACTTCTGGAAAAGGTGTCAATTTATAAAGATGGTGAAAACTCGACCAGTAGTGATCTCCCTCTACATTTGGTTGACATGATGCCGATACACCAAGCCGATGTTAAAATCCAAAAACTAAGAAAGCAGTAAACTTTTCTCAAAGGGGTAAAGAGGAACAAGAAAAAAACTTTCATTTACCATTAGCATTTTTCACATTCCCATTGGACCAAAAATTACAGGGACCTCAAAAAGCTTTTCTCGTCCCTCCTATTCCACCTTTGAAAGCTTAAAAGGAGTGCAAAAACATATACCTACACTGTACAGAGTATAATTAGGTCAAGTCATCTCCGGAGTTAGCAAAACTTGGAACTTAGCTTGCCCTTTTCAGCCAAGAGAGACACATTTCCTTCACAAGCCTCTTTAAGTACTTCAAGCGTTCCGTGGATAGTGCTCGCTTGTGATGCACCCTCCTCTTGTGCAGTCATTTTAGATGGGGATGACATCTTGTATTGGATGAGATCCATCATCATTCCCAGCGGTAACAAATCCCAACGACAAGCCAAATTCAAACTACAAGTTTCACTAGAACGTTTGCGTACATGGCTCTTCCCATATAGAGGGATACGAGTAAAAATTGCAACCATGATCTACATTGCATGTACACAGTCGTTGCAAAATATATATTTGCTGAACCGCACCACACCCACACCCCCTTCCTCATAATTTTATCTATGAATCAGTTAGTGAGTCTTTGATCTTTTTGCAAAATCCCAACCTTCACACAATGGTGGCCCTGAATGATAACTATTGTACGTGACCATCCAGCAGAAAGAGGTCACCATAAAATTACTCTTTTTCACACAAGAAAAGAAGAGTAACCTGTAGATTGAACAAAGCATTCGATAGTCACATCCACTCTACTTGACATTCAACTGCTCTGCAGAATTGTATACCTCATATTGTTGCTTCCGGGAGCAATACCGCAACGAGGACTTCACTAACATATTTCGTAGCAAAACATGATATTTTGCATGATCAAGGAAAATGAAAGAGGGGATATGATGCAAGACAAGCGTTAATGCTAGTGATCCTCTAGCAGCGGCTCTTTCAAGTGCTCTAGAAACCCATGACTTTACATATGCTTCTAAGATGTGTTCATTATCCTGCAAATGAAAAGATATGAAACTCATCAAGGAGCTCAATACAAGTCTTTGAGCATTTAAACAATGCCCTCATCGAAGTTATTCCTCGGAAATAGTGTAATGTGAATGGAACAGCAGCTTCTGTAATTTGGGAACTTACCCAAACTTATATATTGTATTTGTGCTTTGCTTGGCCACTGTATTAAGATAGCAACTACTGATATTTTTGTAAAAGATGAAGCGTATGTATATTTATTAAACTTGTGGGATTTCTTGTATGGGACGGTATGAGTATTTTATTGTGCTTCCTCTTGCAAATAATACATACAAATTATAATTGGAATAGACATGTGTCATGCGTAACTTTTTGGGGCGTTACACCAAGGTATATCAAAAGGCACTATCGTTTTTTTACTAGATTTTACTTCCATAATTTTTGTCGAAAAGAGAAATTTCCAAAAAAAAAAAAAGTATGCTCTTTTCTATGTTGTCAATCAAATTTATAAATAAGTTGTTAGTATAATCTAGAAGTAATTAAACATAGACATTTTTTTTAGCACGATCATTTGTTTATACAATTTTACTTTTATTGTGTATATCATCATCAAATCTCGTCTTATCTGTCTATTTAATAGGATTATTAGACGAAGCAAAAAAAAATTCTTTGAAGATTTTCCAAGAAAAATTCACAATTACATTGTCCAATGTGAAACTTAAAAGATAAATTCAATTATATCAAACATGGCATAAAATAACTTTTTTTATCCAAATGCTAGTAAAATCACACTATTTTTATTAACAAAAATTAATATAATCTATAAGGTATTTACGAAAAGATATCAAGATGTCTCATTGTGCATAATATTTTCAATGTATTTCTAGATATTTCTATAATGTCATACATGCTTTGTGTAGAGATATCTCGCCAATAGTGAGGAAAAAAGATAAATTCTTTAATGTAGTTAGTAAAGTGACTCAATATATTTTAGACTAATGAAATTAAAAATATAAAATTCACCAAGAAAGTGAATTTTTGTGAAAGAGACAAATATTAGATAGGTTATTTTAAGAGAAATAATGAATTTTTTTTTAAAATTTTTTACTATATCAAAGAATTTATCTCTTTTCCTCATGATGAGTGAGATATATTTACCCAGAGTAAGTAAAACATTATAAAAATATGTAGGAAGACACTAAAACAAATTCTTTAATATGCTAACAAACATGCGAATTGCAACTAGATCCTAAAGAAAAAAAGAAAAGAAAAAGGAATAAGGCCTTCACTTTGCAATTAAATTATTGAGGGTTGTTTTGTCTTTTTAGTGGATATGGGATGGATATAGTCATATAGAGCGTAAAAATAGCGCTACTCGATATATGTGTATACATATATATATTAATATTATTTCCTTGGTTAGTTGGTGAGTTGAAATACTAATCTGTTGAGGCATAATATAAGTGGTGCATTGTTTTCTAGAATTTTATGTTTATGTTTTTATTGAGGGCAAATATTGAGAATGGACGGGAAAGTGTATATTGAAATACATGTGCCTAAATTCAACTTTTTTTTAGTTTTAATTTGACCTAGATTCATTTTAGCTCATAAAAGTCATTATATATCGGCATAGTAATGAAAGATATGCACAGAAAACTATTATGTAATCTAAATATTTTCTCAATTTGACTAATCTTATCGTATGGAAATTCATAAAGATCGCTTCTTCCTTTCGGACTTAAACTTTAAGAACATCTCTAAATAATTATCTCGGCGAATTTCTTCCTTAAGAAATCATAATATTTAGCGGATATCCAATTTATTATATTATGCAGATGACCATAAGCGATCTTTGGAACTCTTTTATTTAATAATGTTCCTTTAGAAAACAGTAATGTATTTCCTACATACAATAACTTAACCGGTGCTGTCATATCATTGCGTACAAGCATTCAACTCTCTCTCGACCGAAAAGATTCCTTAGAAAAATTTGGTCCAAAAGGAGTAGAATAAAGTTCACCTAACGCCTAAAGTCAACGGGACGGACCACCGGATGACGACATCAACGTAATCTCACCTCATGACGTTATTTGATGCCGACGCTGCCATCAAGGTCCATGCTCAATTTAGTTTTGAGAAGAAGATAAAAGAATTAGGTTTTATTGCAACTAATCTCAGTCCATTAAATTACCTACCTTTTTTTTTTTTAAATCTCTACCTTGTGTGGAAAGTCGATTATATTATTAAAAGAAATTGATGTGATGGACTCCACAAATATGAATTTTTATTTTTAATTTTTAACTGCCAAAATATATTCTTACCAAATATACTACATGTACTAAATGCAAGGACAGCGAATCAGCATCAATGAACATTCTTCTTCTCCTGTTGCCAACGAGAGAGCGAATCGATCTCAGCTTTTGATTTTACGATTTGGACTATCTAGGAAAAAATATAAAAAAGTACCAAACATATTATATTTATAATAAACCTTCCATTTTAGCTAATTTAATCATAAACTTATTGCACTTGTGTCAATTTAGTTCTAAATCTTTTGATAATTTACTAATTTAGTTCTAACTATTTTGATAATTTGTCAATCAAGTCATTTTAATCAATTTTGATCAGAAAATTGCCGACATAGTAGTCTCATGACCATTGATGCTTACATTGACAATTTTTAAAAATTTTAATTTACTTTTAAAATTTTTTTCTTCTTCTTTTCTTTTTGCTATCCTAACCTTAGGGCAACAAGGGCACAAAGGCCCTTGTTGGCCACAGGTGAGGCTATCAACTCTTGCCTCCATCCAAGTGAGGATGTAGAGGCTCTTGACACACAAGTGCCAGCTAGCCATGACAACTAGTGCTCACTAGACCGCTACGTCGATAATTTCAGGCCACAATTGATTAGAATGACTAAAGTTGACAATCAAAATATTTAAGACTAAATTGGCAAAAGATTTATGACAAAAATGACATAATTGAAATGTTGAGAACTGAATTGGCACGAGTATAATAAATTTAAGACTCAATTAGCACAAGTGAAATAATTATGACTAATTCAGTACAAGTACACTATGTTTAGGATTAATTGGCTAAATTGAAAGGTTTAGAACTAAATTAGCATAAATGCAATAAGTTTAGGATATTTTTGGTACTTTCCCTCAAGATATGTGATGACATTACATGGTGTTACTAATGATTTTGAACCATTCAATTTATTCTTAGCTTAATCATTTGATTCTCAGGTCTCACTAGAAACTTCTAACAATTTTGAAATTTAGGAATGCGTTTGGTAATATTTATGTTCCAAGAATAATTTCTTTTTAGAAATAGTTTTTTTCCATTTCAATTCTTGGGAATAGTTTCTGAGTAAAAGAACATATTTAGTAAATGTACAAAATTTCTATTATTGGAATATAAAAAGAACATAAATGCATTTGATACAACTTATAATTTTTTTTGTAATGTAGAATTTCTTTCAATAATTTTTAATTTTTTTTTTTTTTCTTTTCTTTTTCTCTTCTTCTTCCTCATCTAGCCAACCGGTGACTCGTCGACGGGCGGCTAGGAGGCAACTGGTAGCAAGCGGTGGCCGGTGGGTAGTGGACCGATTTCAAGAGGGAAGAAGAAGAAAATAATAAAAATAAAAGAAAGAAAATGACTTATTCCCTGGAACAAGAAGCAAATTTTTTTCTATTTTTTATTTCTGTTTTACATCTATTCAATGGCCATTTTTCTATTTTGGGGAATAAAAAAATTAACTGACATTACCTAATAGATTTCTGATTTTTTTTTTCTATTCTAGGGAACAAAATAGCATAAAAATAGAAAAATAGAAACGTTACCAAACGAAGCCCTAAGAGTGTGTTTAAGTAAGCTTTTATTCCTCCACTTGTTCATTTAGTTCATCGTTTTGGTGGAGGTTTAATTCATTTATAAATTAAACTTTTTAACAAGATTTCAAAGTTAGATCAATATTTGTTGTTATTGATATATTGCACACGTGGGTTGTCACTGGTCAAGCAAGTGGGAATTTGGGTAGGTCGAAGAAGTACCTGACCCAAATTAGTCAATTTAATCTACATCGACACATTATAATAAAACAAAATTTCAAAGATCCACAGCCGACTGACTTAATTTGGAATTAACCCATACCTGGTCTAGTTGGGGCTCCAATTCTTGACAATTTTCCCCTTATAGATCGAAATTCGGATTTCTCTTTTATGAAAATGAAGCTTTTCCTTAAAAAGAAAAACTTAACACATGAGGTTTCTTAATAGTATCTCCTTTTAAAGGGTCTAACATTTGACTAATTTTCAGGTCTGATCACAATATTTTTTTCATTTTTCCCGAATCTTCACAAGATTGAATAGTGTACTATACACACAAATACAAGAGAGAGGTATTGGATAGAGATTGAAAAAATTAGCTTTAATCCCCCTATCCATTGACATCCAAATTTCTATGGCATATATTAAACCGAGGCAAATTGTCCAAAAGTCATAATTCTATTTTAGTTTTGATAATTGAGTCATACATCTTTCAATTTTATCACTTGACTCTTAAACTTTTTCAAATTTTGTCAATTGAGTCTATTTGGTTGATTTAAGCCCAAAATCACTAATGTGGACATCGGCTGTCCTACATGGTACAATTGATGCTAACATGAATGATTTTTAATGATATTTTAATATTTTCAGAATTTTTATTTATTTTTCCTTTTTATCTTTTCCTTTATTTTTCCTTTCTTATCTTTTCCTTCTTCACTTTCTTTTTTCCCCTTTTTTTCCTCCATCGACCATCGCCGGGCCTCATTGATGGTTGACAGAGGTCTTCAATGTCAAGAGGGGGTTGCCCTTGCCTAACCTAGCGAATGGCCGCCATTGTTGATTTGGTGAGGGTAGCCCTTGTCAACCTTCGGCAAGCCCTTGCTCAATCAAGCGAATGACAACACCTTGCCAGTCTAGGGGAGGGTCGCTCTCACCTAGGCAAGTGAGAGCAAGGTCTCACATGACTCGGCGAAGGGTCACCCTCTACCCTCACTAGCCTAGGCATGAGCTCCCTCGCTTGAGGCTAGGAAAGGTAGCCCTTGCTTGAGGCCAGAGGAGGGACAAAGGGAAAAAAGAAAAAAAAAGTTAAATAAAAAAAGAAGAGAAGAGATCATAAAAGGGAAAAAAGAAGAAGATAAAAGGGCTCAATCATAACACATGTAACTATGTTCAAAAAGTTTTACGCCAATCAGGCATGTCCCAAATTACCATCCTTAAGTCCTTAAAACTATTGGAATTGTTGTAGCTTTGAAATAAATTTTCTCAATGGAAATTTATTTTTTACTCTCCCTTTTGACTTTTATTAACTTCGACTCCGAAACTGCTGAAACTTTCACAATACTTAACTGTTGGCACATAGAATTTTCACGTATAGTTTTTCCCCTAATTTTTCAAAATCTAAATTTCTTAAATGCAAAAACACATCATGCCATTTCTAGTTCCATCATTTTTTTTTTATGACATACCCTTTTAAAAAGTGTCTACCACAATTAGAAAGCATGTCCACTGTGCAATGTCACACAATTCTTCACAATTCTTCATTTTATTTATTTATTTATGACATACCCGACTCAAGCCCTGTTTGGTTTAATATTTTAAATGGGCTTTAGGACTCTATAATCCCTTGACCAAATGCAAATAACATTTGATTCATTTTTTGCTTAGCTTTGAGAAAATACAATTGCATTTCCAAAGGGCTTGAAGAACCTTTAGCTTAAAGTAGGTTTAGAGGTCTTTTGGAAAGGTACATCCTCGAAATGCAAGTCTTGACCTTGTCACTGTTCATCACTATTCTTCTCCATGGGTTTGGATGGAGAAGCTTGGTGGAGGCTGACAACCGTTGACTAACGGGTAGTGTGCAGCGGCGATTGACGCCTAGGGGTCATGATCACCTAGTGACCATTGCTTGGGGGTCACAACCACTTGATGATTGTTGCCAGGGGTCATGCAAGCTTAGGAGATCGCTGCTTGGGTGGTTGCGACCTAGGAGAGTGTTGCTTGGGTCGTGACTCAAGCGACCACCCAGCCAATAATTGCTTGGGTTGTGCAACCTTAGGCAAGGCTATCCAACGGTTGTTTTGGTTGATGGTAGCAGACCTTAACCAAAAACATTATTTAATTTTTAAAAAAAATATTTAGCAAAAGTCATTTACAAAATGTTGTTTCCTTTCAAACGGCATTTAAGTCAAAATTGTTTCATAATGTATTTTAAAATTATAATTTACCAAATGCTATTTGCATTTCAGAAAACCCTTTTAATCTAAAAGTATTTGTATTTTCTCAAGGACATTTTCTCAACCTTAGGCAAGGCTATCCAGCAGTTGTTTTGGTTGATGGTAGCAGACCTTAACCAAAAACATTATTTAAATTTTAAAAAAAAATATTTAGCAAAAGTCATTTACAAAATGTTGTTTTCTTTCAAACGGCATTTAAGTCAAAATTGTTTCATAATGTATTTTAAAATTATAATTTACCAAATGCTATTTGCATTTTGGAAAACCCTTTTAATCTAAAAGTAATTGTATTTTCCCAAGGACATTTTCTCAAAACCGAACCAGATGGGGCCTTATTCTCATGGATGCCAATCAATTATTTATCAACCGACACTTGTATATGTAAAACTCTTCTGTATTCGTATTTCGTTTCACATTTTCTTTTGACAAAGCCAATCCTTTCTCCGCTAGAATTCTTCTTTCGAGACCCGATTTGTTATATATTTTTCCAAGTCACTCTCAAGGATCGAAGAAGTTAGCATTAATCCCTCTATCGACTAATACCCAGATTGCTGCGGCCACCATCACTGCCCACAACACCACCCCGAGCCACCCCAGCCCAACGTTGAGCCACCACTTGCCGCTCTTGCGACGAGGCCTCTTGATCATCAGCCACATGAAGCACGGTAGCACAAACGTCAGGGTGGAAGTCATCCCCCCAATCAGTGGGGCCAGGCTCCCTAGGAACGGAAGCGCCACCGCCAAGAAGAAGGCGAGGCAGCCGAAGAAGACCCTAAGGAACGTGCGGGCCCGCCGCGAGCAGCGGCAATTCCTGATGCTGGTGTATCGGAGCTCTAGGGTGTCGAAGACCGGCATGGCGTAGATCTGGAATGCGCTGAGGCAGCTGGCCACAATGAGGAGGTAGGTTAGGCCCATCACGAGCTTTGGTGTGTCATGGCCATGAAATTGAGGGAAAGCGACGTATAGTCCTCCATTTGGGATTTTGCTTCCGTAGGCCCAAAACCCACCAATGGCTAAAGAGTATAAGCAGAGAGCGATAAGTGAGTAGGCGATGATCACAGCTCTCCACATGGACTCTTTGGATGAGCATTTCGGGGTTGAAGGCAATGTTCCCGATGAGCATTTCGGGGTTAAAGGCAATGTTCCCTACAACACAAAATAGGCACAAGGCAAAATCATCATTGCTGAATGAGTGTCGGATTTGAAACCCTAATCGCGACGGGCCTGATTTTGCCCGGTTCTAGGAGAAGAAAGTTATCTAGAGTCCCATGAGTTTTATCCGTTGCAACCAATGCAACCAAGGACGGAATAGATTCCTCAGAGTCATTGAAAAGCAAAGAAATTAGACAAAAGAAAATATGGTCATTTTACCTGAATCTCAAGCACAAGGTTGTGACCTCTAAAAGATAGTGCGATGATCCCGATGGCATTCAGCACGCTGCCGATTCTCGCCTCCACCGACTTTGCCTCAATCAACGGTTCATAAGACACGCCCTCGGGCCTACCTTTGGTGACAGATAGGATCCAAATCAGGGCGCCGTACCCGACGGCCGCGATTGCTCCAAACAGTGAGACTGTGGCTATCGAATTTAGATTTGGTAGTTGAGCTATGACGATGGCTATGCATGTGAACAACAAGAACCACTCCACGCCGTCCAGTGGCTTGATGCCACAAGCGGCACCATCTCCGCCGCACATGGTCTTGAAGAGATCCTCCATGGCCCCGCCTCCGTTGATGATCAACATCACGCACGTGCCCCCTGACAGGTACATCACGGGGAATAGGGCAAGCAACTTTCCCAACCTGCGTCCTGAAATATTATTATAATACATAAATTAAATTTTAATTACTGACAAACCAATTTGCCTAAGTACGATTAATAGCCAATTTTCCCATCACGAAAAATATACAAGAAAATATATCACCCCAAAATTAAAACAACATTCAATTCGACTTATGCTAATTATGATTAATAGACAAAATTTTAAACTCGAACTCATGCTCAAACTTTGCTATTTGGAAATAATAAACTTTTTCTTCTCTAATGTAAATTAATTAACTTGATAACAAAGATTTAATATATATATATATATGTATGTATAGTGGCTTACCGAAGGCAGCAATGGAGAGGTCGAGGAATCTGCTATAGCGGGTTCCAGGAACGGATTCATGGAGCTCCACGAGAGCCCATATGGTGTAAAGTTGCCATAGAAACCCTATGGACAGAGTTATGATTCCCCAAACCCTTCAGAATTTTAAAAAGAATATGATGAGATAATATTCAATAATAACAAATACGATAGATTTAAAAAAATATAGGTAATCAAAAGTTAAAAAGGACAATTTTTACCCAAAGCCATTAGATGGAAAGAATGGTAGTTTTGCTTTTAAAGCATGATCATTCAATATATGGGATATTCTCCACTTCCGCCGGGCACCTCTCGTGCAATGTATGGGAAAAAGTGGGTCATGGAATAGGCAAAGTAACAAAGAGTGGATTATCCACCAAAAAGAAAAAACACCGAAAAGCCAAAATTTTCTATAAAGCTGCCGTGTTTTACGGGGAAAAACATCTATATCATGCTATCTGGCCTTAAAATAAGAAAAATGAATATGGGTAGTCGCCAAACTTTTTAAAAAATTGATGAAAATGGTTCTATAGTTACAGAACTCGATTGGTGATGGTCTAGTAAGATTCTTTCACCAAACGATATCTACAACATAAAGACATGCTATCTAGAGTTTTGGATGAGTGGTACCGACGAACTTAGTGGGAGTACACGGACACGCGGCAAAGAGAAAAGACATTGATGTCGACCTTTCGGTATCACATGACCGCATCATCGAGATACCAATTTTTCTATAGAGATATCATTAAGTACACTGTCGGTGCGAAGAGAAAGATCATTATACGGGAAGTTGAGGATAGTACGACTAGTACAGGGTGGGTGCAAATGCCAAAAAATAAAAACCGACACTTCTTTTAGGGGTGAGAACTCGAATTCCGAAATATGTTACATTCTTTTAAGTAATATTAGGTCCATTGTTAGTGCAAAGAGAAAGATCACCTGTGAAGTTGAGGATTATTTTGCTGCTAATTTTCACCATATTTATTAATCGCTGCTTCTTTAATGGGTGAGAACGTGGAGACCGGAATCGAAGGGATATCCTTCGCAAGATCATCATCGATTTAAGAATTAAAACAACTCTCTAATTCATATAGTTCAAATATTCATATAATTCAAAAACATTTCGGAGCGAATTCACACCTTCAAAAGAACTCGCTCAAAAGTTTTTGTCTTCTTAAGTTGATTTGTCCAAGTCCTAGGTTTCCATTCCAGCCTGCCGTAGACTCCATGGCCTCGTGGAGTGCAAGTCAATATTTAAAGTTTTATCAAAACCCTTAAGAAATCCAAGATTCTTCTTTTCTTCATTTCTTTTTAAAGCAAAATCAAGAAAAACACTGAAAGATTTGCCAAAAAAAAATCTTAAACTTATTGCAATTTTGTCACTTCAATTATAAGCTTTTGTTTTTGTTAATTCAATCATAAATCTTTTTAATTTGTGTCAGTTGAAATCATGCAATCAATTTTAGCCTATCGCCACTGATGTGGTGTTTTTGGTGCTAATGTGACAATTTTAAAATAATATTTTCATGTTTCTTATAATTTTTTCTTTAAGTTTTTTCCCTTCCCTTTCCCTTAAGGCCGGCAAGGGCATCTCAGCCTTTGTCTAGATGAGACTAGAGCCGCAACACCCTTGCCAACACAGGACAAGGGTGAGGGGCTGCGTGCCCATGCCCTGGCCAGCAAGAGCGTCGCACCCTCTAGGTGAGGGCCATGACACCCTCATCTAGTGCCAGCAAGGGCATTGTAACCCTCACTTGTAGCCGGCAAGGGTTAGCTAGTGACCCTCCCCTACCCTAAGAGAAGGGGAAGGAGAAGGGAGGGAAAATTGGAGAAAATAAAAGAAAAAAAGTTAAAAAAATATTAAAATGTTATGTTAAAATTGCAGTGTCACGTTAGCCCCAATCGGTCAAAATTGATCGGATTGACTCAATTGACATAAATACAAAATATTTAGAACTGAATTAGCCAAAAAAGTTTAGAGGATAGAATTTGTATAATTATAATAGGTTTAAAACTTTTTTTAGTAATTTTTCTGAAAAAAACAAATCATGTGATATTGTATTCCTCCAACAAGTCTGGGAGGCCGTATTCTCCAACAGGCAAAAGACAAAATCTCCATCAAGAACGAAGAAAGGAATGAATCCCAGTAACAAAAGAATTACCAACATAAAGATAGTATAAAGACGACGAGATGGATGACTTTGGCTTACCAACCAAGAGAAGCGAAGGCAACGGGAAGCATGAGCGCCTGAATCCCCAACCCGGAGCACAAGAGGTGGAACACCGCTGACGCGGTGCTGCCGCCCCTCGACTCTGTGATCGGGAGCCATCCGTCCAGAGGGTTCGCATCACGAGCTGCAGCCGCTTCCTCGGCAGTGAACTCGTCCGCGATGGAGCCAGTCGTGAAGACGATGACCACATGGGTGGGCTCGGTAAAGACGGCATTGTCGTCCAGCGTCGAGTTGGCAATTTCTGCTGCTACTTCCCCCATACGGATTTGATATCCCCGACCCGAGATCTCGAACTTCAAGAGAGATGAGAGGGGGTGGGTTTGTGGAAGAAGGTTGATGGCGACATGTGACCATGATGCTATGCATATATATATATATATGGCGACGTGTACAGTGCAACCGCGAGCGGAGGAGGACTGCATGATGGCGTCACGACCGACGCGGGTTGTGGCGACTGCAATGACGATTGCTAAGCTGTAGCAGTCGAGTCACGCAGGCGTTTGATGACTACTTCACACTTTTTATATTACCGCGCGTTCCACGAGATCATTTTTTTATTTCTTTGGTTCGTTGGTGAGGGGGGCGGGATGAACTAAAAGTCCGAGGGTCGACTTAATCTGCGCCGCGTGATGGACAATGTTCTCTAGAAAATGTAATCTTAATGCATTTATCGAGGGTAGATCTGGACGGTGCATGGGGAGGTGTAATCAAAATACAAGTGATCTGGATAAATAATTATGTGATCTAAATATTTTATCAATTCCGTGCGTCTTTCTGTATCAAAATTGATTTTCTTTTTGAACATGATTAAAAATATCACTAAAAAATCGCACTATTGAGAAGATAGTTGTAATCTTTGAAACTCTTATTTAATAATGTATTTTTAAAAAAATATTAATGTATTTTCTACATACAGTGACAAAACCGGTGCCTTTATATCATTGCGTAAAGGCATTCAACTCTCTCTCTCTCAATTAAAAAAAATTCCCTGCAAACAAATTGGCATCTACCTCCGAAAAGAGTGGAATCAATATTTTCGGAATCTTTCTGACCAAAAAAAAAAAAAAATTTCGGAATCAATTTCACATCAACGCCTGAAACGGACGACCAGGGGCAGGGACCACGGGATGACGTCAGCGTCGTGATCTCACCTTCGTGACGTCATTAATGGGGACGCTTTTGTCAAGGTCCACGCTGGTTACGCTTCGAGAAGAAGAAGAAAACAAAGAATTAGATCTTATTCTAATTCATGTTAGTCCAGTAAATTACGCAATTTTATGTACAATTCGTATGGAAAAGTTGACTATATACTATTAAATGAAATTGATGTGGTGGCCTCCCCAAACATGTATTTTTTTTCTCTATTGCCGAACTATATTCTTACCAAATATGCTAGATACATAAATGGTAGGACAGCAGAATCGGCATCAATGAAAAAAAATCTTCTCCCGCTGCCAATTAAATTTGGAATCGATCTTAATGTCTGATTTTATAGGGCTAGACAGAAGATTTTAAGCAAATATGAGATGGCATTCCGTGGTGGTACCAATGATTGTGAACCATTCTATTTATTCTTAGCTTGTGATTTGATTCTCCGGACTACTAGAAACTTTAGGGACTATCTGACACGGCTCCTTTCCCTCCACTTATTCACTTATTTTATTTTCGAGAATCGACTTTATGGTATCAAAATTAAATTCGACATCCGTTATTAGCGGTTAATCAATCATTACACATGTGGGTAGTCATTATCTCAACTCCCCTATTCTTTTGTGGTTTTGTTTTCATTTTCAAGGAAAATGATTGATTTGATGAATATATCCATAAAAATGATCGCTTGTATCAAGTTGGACTCTATGATTGCCCGAAAATGTAGTAGTAACAAATTGATCTGAGTCAAATATAACAAATGGGATCTTAAAGAGCATTTCTTAGGAATTGAAATTTTCACTTTTAACTCAACATAAAGGAATTGGGGGATTTCTTAGTCAAAAATAGAATGATTTGGAAAACATATTTCAAAAAATGAGTGGTTGTATCTCTAAAAAAAATTAGTCAATGAAAACTATATTCACCATTGGTAATAATTTATGTCTAAACAATTTCATTGATGAGAACAGTATTTTTTGTTCATTCATTTCTATAAGTGACAAAAGCAGTTGTTTTTTTTTTTTTTTTTTTTTTTTGGAAATGTTTTCCAAAATATTGATTTTCTGTAAAAACAAACACATTGTAGATATCACCACGAAACACGGTTTTCCCTAATTTTCATTGTCTTTAAGTTTTTTTTTTTTTTGGTTGCAAATTCTGTTTGACTCAAATTTCCTTACCAGTTCTCTTGGCATGATAAACAATCGAGAAGATATCAAGTAAAAATGTCATATTTCAAACTAAGCAAAATAAGGAGAGGAAAAAAAGAAAAAGAAGAGAACCTAATTGGGTCGAATTCCCTTATGATGCTTTTACTAATAAGTCTTCATTGACTCAGAGGGAAATGTTTGGGAAACGCGTGCGAGACCTGTAACTCTCAATTTTTCTCCTCTGAACAGTCAAAGACACGTTGTTTCCAATCCGTCTTTGTTTCTCACAGAAAAAGAAGAAAACGAGCGAATAGAGTAAAGCCATTGTTGTTGCTTTCCCATTGCTATCTTCACTTTGGTCTTTTCTCAAACAAACACGGTTATCTTCCAAATGCTCCAGATGCAAATCAAGGCTTGAGATTATTTCCGTAATGACCCGATCTATTCGAGCATTGACCATTTTGAGAGCATGTCTCGACTCATGAATTGCTCAACAGGTCATATCCCAACTGACATGGGACCCTTGAATGTCACGTTTTCGAGTTTCAATACATGGCTATGAAGCTTCTTTTGGACATGTACGAGTCAATTCGCTCGTCCAAAAGGAACGCCGACTTTCTAGCATCTGAGATTATTCCTAATTTTAAGTGGTTATTTTTTTCATGGGAATCTATTAATGACATATGGGACAAAAGTTACATGGCTCGGCTACCGAATAATATATTACGTCATATTTTTTCAAATTACATAAAAAAATATTGGCATTACTATAATAGAAATCAGATGGATAGTCCGTATTGGTATTCGGTCTATTCCCATGTTCCAATCTTTCAATTTTTTAAAACCATTTATTGGGTAAAGTTTTCCGATTATATTTGAAAATAAAGTTATCATCCATAAAGATAAAGAAAGCTTTCTTGTAGTTCCGCTTGTTACTCCCTCTAAAATTGAAGAAAAACTTGACATAGATCACCAGGTTAGTCCAACCAAAAAAGAGGGAAAATTACAAAAAAAAAAAAAAAATCTTCAACCTATTATAATCATGTCAATTTAGTCATAACAATTTTTGTGATTAATTAAGTTATAAACTTTTTGTATTTGTGCCAATTCAATCTATCCAATTAATTTTGGCCGAAAATTAGTGGCATGGACGTTAGACGTTGGCCATCATATGTAGCACAACCAGCGTTGAAGTGTATAATTTTTTTTAATTATTCTTTTCTTATTTTCTTTCTTATTTTGTTTCCTATGGTTGGTGAGGGTCATTGGCCCTCACCCAAATCTGGGTGAGGCCATAGCAGTTGTGGGCGATGGCAGCCTCACCCATGGTTAGGCCTCCCACTTGGTCTTTTTCTCTTTGAAGCATCACAATGGAACCTAGAGAGGAAACCCTCAAGGCCTACCCAAAAATTTATTTCTCTCTCTCTCCATCCCTCCATCCCTCCTAGTTTGGAGTCGAGTACATTGTGCTTGCAATCAGAGATGAAGCTTGTGGCCGTAGTCGAAGGCAGCCATGGCCTCACCTATGGTTGCTATGGCCTCACCCAGATTTGTATAAGGCTCGATGAGAGCTGGCAAGGCCTTCACAGCCCTTGCGTAGTGGCTAGTGAGCTTTGGCAAACCCTTGCCAGCCACATGGGGAAACCAAAGAAGGAAGAAAAAATAAAAGAAAGATAAAAAATTAATAGAAATTTTCATGAAAGCACCAACAAATTAAAAAATTTATTCATGTTAATGTTGATCGCACCACATAAAACGATTAGCACTCACGTCAGCTGAGATAATGACAAATTTGGCACTATGACGACTAACTCTTTGAATTTGTTTTCATTTATTTATAGAGACTGTTGAAGCAAAGTGCCAAGATGGACTTGTCTTCCATTTCTTTGATTAGAATAAATCCAATTTCAATTTGTACCATTGTCCAATGAAATGCTATGCACTGTAGAAAAATTTGGAAGACCCATATAAGATGTGAACTCTCAATTTTTTCCTCTTCCGAAAAGTAAAAGGCTCGTCGTTTCTTCTAACAAAGAAGAAAACGTGTGAATGGGGGGAGCCATCGAGGTTGCTTCCCAATTTCTACCTACATTTTGGTCTCGTTTTAAAAGATCATAGTCATAGCTTCATATGAAAATTAGAGCCGCTCCATTATTTCCTTAACGATTCGACTAGTTACATGTGAGCCAAACCCTCAAAAGGAGTACTCGAAGTAATCACATAAGGTGATGACAATTTGGAGAAGAGTATTGATTTGTGAATCACTTAATAGGTTGTTTTTGAAATGAGTTAGGGCTTTGGATATTGCACTTTCAATTTAAAAAGAACAACTATAAAAATGTTTTCAATGATATTATGCTGTTTCGCTTACGTCAATTGGAGATGTACGAGTATAAAGCATGCAACTTCTCAGAAAAAGAAACCCCGACTTCCTTTCATTCCTCTAAATGTATTTATCTTGTGAATATAAAATGGAAATAATTATATCTTTTTGGGTATTTAAATCGTTCTAGACATATTATATTGGTAATTGATAGAACAAAGACAAAATTTTAGTTCAAAATTAAAGGAGAGAAGTACACTAGAAGGGCCTTAACTTGTGTACGGTGCTCACTAGTACCACAACTTTTCAACGGCTCACTTAAGTGTCACTTTTTAGAGAAAAAAACGATCACTTAAGTGTCAATTCCAATCTAAGTTGTCGAAAATTTGACATGGTAATATTTTAATAATTTCCCAATCCTACGTGACTTGTCGGCATGCCCAATCATTATATAATCTCTAAACAACATCCTATAGCAAGTTAAAAAAGTGATCACTTTAGAACCAATGTTGAAAAAATGATCACTTCGATCACTTTAGTACCGATCTTAATGAAAAAGTGATTACTTCATTGACTCAAAAACCCTTAAACAATATCATATAATAAGTTAATAAGAGATCACTTTAGTATCAATCATTGTAGAAAAATGATCACCTTAGTTCCAATTGTTATTAAAAAGTGATCACTTCAGTGCCAATTTTTATAAAAAAGTGATAACTTAAATGCCAAAAAATGCCACATCAAATGACATTTTAAATTATTAAAGCCACTTAATTAGTTTAGTTGGAATTTCTTGCTGAAGGCACTTAAGTGATTGTTTTTCTTCAATTTTAGCACTTAAGTGAGTCGACAAAAAGTTGTGATACTAAAGTGAACGCTGCACACAAGTTAAAGACACTTTTGGTGTACTTCTCTCAAATTAAAGTATTTTAATTGAGTGAAATGATGATTGTTTCATATACTCCAAAAGAATGGTTCAACAAATATACAAGAGATAGAAGTTTTTCTTTTGAAAAAATGTATACTTACACGTGCGCTCACCGCCGGACGAGTAACATATGTAATCGAAGCTAGTGTAGTGACTGTATTCCACCACGTGTATATAATCCAACGGCAAGTGCGAAAGACATTCCTTATACTAACTGCGGACCCAATAAAATTTTATTTCTTTATTGTGTTTGTGCTTAATTTCATCGAGTGTATTCTCTTTTCTGAGAAAAAATGAAAGGACAGGAAGACAAAAAGGATCCCACCACGTCTTTCATGGGATGCACTTCTTTTGACTATGGTCTAACTCCTTTTGATTATGTTTATAAGAAACGGGGGGTCGACCGTCCCCCCAGATTAACGTCAAGCTCAGACAAACTTTCTGAGGAGCAATGATCGATGTTGGTTAAATATTCACTGCATTATACAGAGCATCTGCCATATTGGTGTCACTTCTCCCTTACCAATGAAGACTTTGTTTTAAAGATGGGGCCCCGTTCTGCAGCGTTGTGCTGCACAATACGTGTTCAGATGTAAGAAGAAAGCAACCACGATCTTTCTACACTAGCTAGGAAATGCATTCATAAGCTGTCCTTCGCAAATGACGTATTTGAGCGAAGTGCAAACGTGGTACGCATGATAATAGAATCCTTGGAAGGGAAGTTTTGGCAAGATATATTTCGGAATTCAACTTGCGGACGTAAGTTAAGACAGGAGGCGAAGAAAATAGTGAAAAAGGGTCGGTTTTGTATTCAGTGGGGTTCATTTTTGCCGTCCTGAAATTATTGCAGTAGATTAAATTGATATATACTAATGTATCGATGTTGTACATAGGATGACTAGTTCTAGGGTGGATTGGCTCCAAGATTGGAATCTAGAACTTGCCTTATAGGTCTCCATTCGGAAAAATCAGACTTGGGAACCGAACCAATTATACTTGGCACTGACGTGGAACTAAACTGGTCGTTGCAGGCCACTTCCGAGTTCTACCGGAGAACTAGGTTTGTTTTGTTTAGCTTGTGATTAGTAAAGCCTTGTCAGTTGAGTTGTCTGTGTGCCTAATTGAAATTGGAGGTTGTTGGTTCCATTCTCTCTAGTTGCATCTCACTTTTTTCTTTTAAAACAAAGGTGTATAGGTCCGGTTCTACCTACCAAAAAGAAAAAAGTCCAATTTTAAAATGGTTCGACCTGGAACAAGCTTGCTTGGTTGGTTCTTGGATTGAACCAACTGTTCTGACATGGGACCCAAAATGGTTAAAGGCCGGAACCTTAGAACCAGATTGATTCTTCCTGGAACTGGCCTGGAATTGACTGGATATGAGGCCAATTTGGTTTGGTTACCTCGTTAAACCAACCTAGTTGCTCACATCTAGTTGTATGTAGTTCCAGATTAATGAGGTGGCCATAACTGAACTATTTTATAAGGTTCAATATATTTGGTGAGTCTTGGATTAATAGTTAATTGCTCTTCAGAAAGAGAATCGCATTGCTTCTTCGTCTATTATCGACAAAATTTCATCGACTACCAGAGGGTTTATGGAAAATTTGGCCCTCAAATGACATAAGTGATGACTATATTGTAAGTGAAACTACGGACTGAGACATTGGATAAATTGACGGATTTGTCTCCTCAGTGATATCTGCCGTGGACATGAAATGTCTGACATTTTCCCACTTTGGCAACTTATAGGGCCACGAATACAAGTGGGAATCGGCCTCTTTTAGAATGGTACAACCCATTTTCTTTATCATTGTGGAACAAGCTGGGTGGCCACTACACAATCAGTTGGAAATCCAGATCAGACAACAGTTTTTTTCCATCAAATCCACCATCTTCTTTTAGTATGAACCCCCACCCAATTTGAAAAGTATTAAAAAATAAATGTATAGATGCAAAAGAAATATGAATTGGCTTTAGTTCGCACGCAAACGGCAAATGTCATATTTAAATCATAAAATCTTTCACTCGAAATGATATTAACAGAGATTCAAATTACTACATGGGTGAAGCCTTTCTTGATGTATATGAATGAGGTGATTCACTTGGTATCCATGAAATTTATTGAGTTGAAGATTTGGATACTCTTTGCAATGAGAAAAGGTTACGAGTATGTGCTTATTCCGTCTATAAACACATACATATGTGTAGTTAAGATGCATTGTGTTAATGTAAAACGCGACTTTTGATGACTTTAAAAGACATCGTTGAGTGGAAAAAAATTGGATACTCTTCGCATGACTTTAAGATATATTGTGCTAATTTAAGTTTGTGCCAAAAGTATTTACCAAGTAACAATGCATACGTGGGTAATATGAGGTGAAAGACACATTTGACCTCTAACATGCTTAACTTGGCGCTAATAATATTGTAAGTAGGCAGCCTTACCCCGAGCAATTCGTTATCACGATATTGTCTGTTTCATTGGCAGCTCATTCGCACATGACTTTAAAATAGATTGTGCTAGGACTTTTTAATCAGCACATAGTTCTTACACGTATTGGCGAATATGGGATTAGGAACATATCTCCAACATTTTGAAATCACAATTGTTTGACTCTCAGATAGGATCAGAAACCTATTTGTCAACAGAAAGTTTGACAATAAGATGAAGTAATTTGATCGATTCTTTTCAGTTAATAACATAAATAAGTTGAGCGAAACCTAGTATTCTCATCATTTCTTATTTAAATCATTCAAAATATTGTTGGGAAAATCCCATATATTGTTTTGATGATGACAAAGACAATCAAATCTACTAACATATTTATTGATTGAGTAGTACCAGATGATGTATCCACAAGGCACAATGTTGATGATGTCATAAACAATACCTAGAGGTTCTGATGTGAAGAGCGTTTTGCCACTATCAAGAGTATTCCTACTGATATGGAGGGATCACTATCGACATCTGGGTTGAACAAAATATTGGGCGTGTCTACAAGTTGAAAGGATCTTCAAATTATGTGAACATCTAGAAGTACCTTGATTGATGGCGAACAAGTTGAGAAGAACGGGGATGTTCATGATGGCTTGGAAAGATCAACATGAGGTCAAAAGTTGGATATACTTGGTGATGATGAACAAGCCCAAAATAAGAATGTTGGATAAAGCTTAGAAGGATCACGAAGGTCACCAACTTGGTAGAGTCATAATCATTAATGTGCTTGGAAAGACCAGAAATTAGATTAGTAGGATCGTTATTAAGAGCAGAAGATTGTTAGCAAGAGTAGTTGGCTTAAATGAATGAGGTGGAAGATCGATGATATCAATGACCTGTGTGACTTCAATGAAAACTAGGTCTAAGGATGGGGATTTTGATATAAATGCCGATGTGTTCATGATGACTTGGAGGTACCATTGTCAATATTTTAATCAAAATGACACCTTTGGAAGTTGAAATACTTAAGAGGATCATTGGATGATTGATCGTAAGGTATTCTACATGATTTCTTAGCAGATAACATCAATAGACTGGTGATAACCTGCACATCCTAATTATGTGTCACACCCCGATCCTCAAGCGCGTGTCCATCCCTCAGTGGTCGATTAAATTGTGACGTCCCAGGACGCGTCGCCAACTCATTCAATTTAATGCGCATGCAAAAGTGTATAATTAAATCCCCAGACAACACAAAGATGGGAAAGAAAGGTAGGACCACAATTTTAAAAACACACTTTCATAAACAACTAGTTTTAGGTACAAAAAGATCGGTCTAAAAAAGAAGCTATCCTATGACCTACTAGTCGGATACGTTCACTGATTCTTCATACTCCACAGGCTCCAGGGGCTTCAGATCCTTCGTCTAAGGACTTGAAAAGTCAAGCTCACGACGGGCGAGACAATATTTCAGCAAGTCACCCCCCTAAACCCCAACTAGGAAGGGAATATGCCTAAATGTAGTCTATACACACAAAACAGAGGACTTATCTCACCTCAGTTTCCTCATGCATGTTAGTACAATTCACATCACAAATGCACATAATAAATGCACACATCAAATGGAACGTCTCACACAATCTCAATCAAACACGCGTTCCAATTTTAATCACGGCCCAATGGACATGGCATACTCGATGTTTGACGGTTAATCACGGCCCAATGGGCGCAGCCTACTAGAAGTTCAGCAGTTAATCACGGTCCAATGGGCATGGCCTACTTGAAGTTCGGCAGTCTTCTGGCGTAGCTAGGCGTCGTCCCCAAAATTTCACAATTTTGGGGTAAATGCTTAAAATTCACAATCACCGCTCAATTGCACTCAATTGTATAAATTATCAACCAATTGCACAGTTAAATAATCAATATCACATATCATTAAGTATAAGCTCTAAGTATGCGAAAATTTGGCCACATCACCAAGGACAACCACAAAACCACTACTGGTTCTAATCGGCAGAAACGGTCCACTTGCGCGTCTCCAAGTTTAAATCCAGAAATCTTATGAAACGAGTTTGGAAAATTTCCAAATTTGAATGTCGTAAAGGACACATACAAAAACATTTTTCATGAGACATCTTAACCCATATCCTTCTAGATTAAGCCCAATAAAGCACTCCATCCAGTACAAAAACTGGGTCAGTTTCTAGAAAATCTGTTTTCTGAAATCAGTTTGGTTAGAGATCCAAAACTTGTCCATTTGATCGGAAATTTGAGTATGTTAAAATAAAAGATGTGAAAAACAACTTTTGTAAAGAAATTATTTTGAAATTTAAACCCTAAGAGTTGATAAAAACCCTTAGAATCCAAAAGGTCACAAATTCTAACACAGTCCGAGATTCTATTTGTAAATAACGGAGCTAAAATCTTATACTTTTAAATCTCTAAAAATCTCAAGAAAAATAAATGTCATAGCTGAAGATGTATAAAACATTTCTCAAGAGGAAATCAACCTCAAATTCACAATCCATTTTGATCTACAGATATGGCAAACGGCGAGAGTCCAGAAATCAGAACTGCAGATAGTCCACTGATTTGGACTAATCCGACTTCAAAGGTGCTAATCTCACTAGTTAGATTAACACTAATCCATTTTAAGGCTAATATAACCATTCTAGATTATCATTAATCCATTATTAAGCTAATCTAAACAACCCTTAAGCATAATTAACCTCCTAAGCAAGATTTAGTGAGTAAACTCACCAGTTTAACGGGCCGGTGAGTCCACAATGACGGTGATGTGACGATGAGCGTCTTCCTCTTAATTTTGATTTGTGGTTTCATTCTGAGAGAGCTAGGCTAATGGCGAATCAACTCATGTGTTGTTTTCATCCATGAGTATTTATTTGGCAGTGGCACTATTCAAGTTGAATCGACTTCGGGTTCATGACATAGCACTCTTTTAACTCAATGCAAAAGTCCCACTGGGCATGCAAAAAAGATATTTCGCTAGTTTAGTTTCCCATGAAAAATCTTTGACCAAATGCTGCATTTTGGTTTTATTATAGAAGACTCAAGTTCTACGTTGAGCTTGAACAAATAATATTAAATGCAGTGATAGATTTTTTTCTCAACTTGTATATACAACCCAAACAATTGATACTCGGATGACTCAAAGACTAACAGTTTTTGAGCTCAAATTACACCAGAATTAATCAATGATGTAATCTAGACGAAATAACTAGATAGCCTATACTTCGAACTCAAATTGTATCGGATTAAATCTACGATACAGCATGTATAGCGGGAATCTAATCAACAACAATACTCCTGGATAGGAAACACAATGTAGAAGTTTAATCAACAATGCTAAGCTTGTGGAACAACATCAGAATTTAATCAATGATGTTGAACCGGATAAAGATGCATGTTGGAATTTAATCAACGATGAGAATTTGGAAAACTACAGCTAATGCGATAAAGTGAAGATAAAATAAAGATAGTTATTGTGTTATGCAGGAGGTTTCCTCAATGGATAGGCTGTGGCATTGATAGGGCGAATCGGTAGCCCTTTGTTGGTTACTCCTCCTTGGGCACTTCTTTTCGCATTCTCCACATTTTTCATTTCTTCTCGGCAACCTTATCTGTAAGCAATTGCTTCCTGATTTGTCAACGATGCTCGCATAGCTTGCTCATCAAGTAAATAATGGCTCTCTATTTTTATGCCTATTTCACGCAACAGTTATTCTCGCTTGAGCTCCAATGCTAATTTCACTTGAATTTCAAATATGATGCATTACCTCTATAGCCTAACACACATCAATTAATTACCTGGCTGTTGACTCTAGAATTTGTGTCTAGAATTTTGTCGACGCTCAACTCAAATGACCTTCATGAACATTGGTTGTCCTTAACTTTAATGGGCAAAATAGGGCATTTTGCTCCTATTATCCCCTTGTGGCCAGCACATGATACCAGGGGTAATTTTGCGTGTCAATAGCTCTCTTTCCTTTTTATTCTTTGATTCCAAGCTTGATAGAGGAGAGATGCAAATTTATTTTTCTCTTCTCCCACCTCCTTTGCTCTGTCGCTATTTGGAGCATTGAGCCGTCGTGAATGCTTTATCCATTCCTCATATCTAACCATCTCTTCTTTGTCCCACATATCATATACAAGCATACTGAAATGACTTGTTAGATAGTATCTAATTCATTAATAATACCAAGTGTTTTGTTAGATGTAATATGACCAAACATTTTTCTAAACTAATCATGAATGAGATACTTTTCTTCAGCTATTTGATGCATGTGATACCTTGCTTGAGTTAATTCATAGAATAATCGATTCACGATTCTTGTACCTTCTTCTTGGGTTCTTGGATAGATTCTTTCTTCAAACAAACAAGTAAGGATTGCTTGTGTTTATTCATGGAATGGTTGGTTTGTGATTTTTGTACCTTCTTCTTGTGTTTTTGAATAAATTCTTTCTTCTAACAAACAAGTAAGAATTGCTTGCATTTATTCATGGAATGGTTGGTTTATGGTTCTTGTACCTTCTTCTTGGGTTCTTGGATAGATTCTTTTTCTAGCAAACAAGTAAGGAACCATCTCAACACGTCTATACGCATTTCCAACCATTCTCTCCTAGACAGGCTAAAATTATATTGAGAAGAGCGATAAAGTTCAAACTAAGCTACAACGTGACCTTTAGCTTCATTTTGGATTTGTGGAATTAATGGAACATCCAAGGCTCTCACTTCATATATTTCTCATCTATTTGCACCCATTAGAAAGATTATAGTGAACCATCGTATCATTTTCCTTGTGATTGGCCTATATGATGGCTGACTCGCTAGTTGTATATGGGATTGGGCTTGATGTTGGAACTCAAGTGTGTAATTTGACCCCTTCTACTTATGGCAAGAGTTCTCAATATGTTCAGGATTGATAGTTATTTGTATCGTGGATCTTGGTTGGAGCAAACACATGCATAGAAAGAATTTTGTTATATTCATCTGAGGCGTCTTTCTTATTCAATAGTAGTGTTGCGCCGAATTTGAATTTCAATCACTGGACATGGCCGCATGGTAACTTAGACAAGGTACGTTGATGGAGATTTCATTCTCATTCCATTTTTGTTACGTCGTTAGGAAGGGAATGAAGATTTCGATCTCATCTCATTTTCCCTAGTCCTTGCTCGTAAACGGAAGTGTAGTATTTTCCTCTACGTATGTTTATAACTCATTTTCCTAAACTCACAGAAATTTACTTTTTCCTATTTTAAGCTTTTCTTGCGACGATTAGAATGTTTCATTTTCACATAATATGAAAAAATCGACATGTTAATTTATATATTTTGGGATATTGTGAAAAGTTTAAGCTTGGGAAAGTTGTAAGGTTTTAAAAATTAAAGTGACTCTATACACACTCTTAGTGCTTACTAATTTTTGTTATTAATAAATATTTAACCAAATCAAATAAAGGCATCATTAGAACCGACACCTTACCTGTAAATCTTACTTCCCATTATCAAGAAAGAATATCAGAAATTTTCCTGCAACGAGCCCGAGTCTCAAAGGTCTCTCAAGCTTGATTTTATTCCAAGATGCTCCGAACTTGATCACTTTGAGATAATAATTCCCATGAACTTATCGATGGCGAAATGATTGCCAGCCAATGAATACCTGCTCGTCGCACGTACATTCTGCACCTAGCAGGGATCCGCTTACCTCTGTACCTTGAACTTCTTTCATGCAAGTAGCACCTAGTTGTGTTCAATTCAGTCTGGGACATTCTAATTACTGGAGTGGCATTTTATCTCCAATTTTTCAACTTGTGCTCGAGAATTCCCAACCCTTTCTTTCTGATCTGAAAAATAGAAGTAAAATTAGGGTTTTTAAATAAATAAATAAATAAATAAGTTTTCGATCGTCCAAAGGAGAGGCATGGAGAAAGTGTGTTTTGCTAGACGTAAATGCCCCTAGAAAGTTTTTGATTTTTTCTACCCTCATTGCAATATCACTAAACATTTCACTCAACCAATCATGGATGGATGGGATACTCTTCTTTTATCATTTAATGCAAAAGATGCCTCGGTTGTGTTTATTCATATAATGATTAGTTTTCGATTCTTACCTTCTTTGAATAGATTCTTTCTACTAACAAACAAAAGACCATCTCAATATATACATATTTCCCATTATTCCTCCTATACAAACCAAAATTATATAGAGAGGAGTAGTAAAATTCAAACTAAGTAAAAACATGGGAATTAGCTCCATTTGGGATCTATGGAACAAATGAAACATCTAAGACTTCATCATTCTAAATTTATCATGAATGAGATACTTTTCTTTTGCTATCTAATGCATGAGATATCTTACTTGTGTCCACATGTGAAATGTTTGGTTCATGATTCTTTTACTTTCTTGGGTTTATGAAGAGATTCTTTCTTCTGTCAATTAAGGAAGGAACCATCTCAATATGTGTATATACATTCCCCACCATCCCTCCTATTCAAGGCAAAATTGTATAGAGAGGAGTGAGAAAAAAAATTCAGACTAAGTAAAAGCATAGCATTTAGCTCCATTTTCAATTTGTGGAACAAATGGAACTTTCAAGGTATCATCATACTAAGCCTCTCGCTTCAAGTCTTTCTCATTCTATTTGCACCCCTTAGAAAGAAAGTAGCGAATCGCTACATCGTTTCCCTCTTGTGGTTGGCCTATTTAATGGCTGATTGGGTAGCTACATTCGAGATCGGGCTTATCTCTCATAGCCAGGGCAATTTGTCCACTCGTGCAACTGAAATAGACATAGCACTTCAAGCATTTTGGGCCTCTTTTTTGGTGTTACATCTTGGTGGTCCAAACACCATTATTGCCTTTTTCTCTAGAGGATAGTTCGCCTTGGCCACAACACTTGCTCAGTCTCATTTGCCAAGTTGGCATTTCCATATACGTTTTTGTATAGATATCTCCCAGTGACAAGTCACTAATGATCACAACGATGCTGGTGTTTCTTGCTGGGGTCATAAAAAATGTAGAGAGGACACTTGCACTTTATCTCTTGAGCCTCCCAAGCCTCAAGAGATTGATGCTCCTATCAAGGTGGAGATTGAATCTCTTATCAATCGACCTAACAAATATTGCAAAATTGGAGTTACAAGAAGAACTTGAAGTTCTAGAGTGTGGACATTCTAATGAAGAAAAAACAAAGCTTGCTGAGAGTACTGTGGTGAAGCATGCTCACTTCTTCTTTAGCATCTTTCATGGCTTCCTCTTAGATTTCTTATACTTTCAAGAAGAATGCCACATAAGCCGCAAATATTTCCACAAAGTTTGTGCGGTAGATGCGATAAGGGTGATATTAGTCGAACTCAATTTCATATATGAGGTGCTCCACACAAAAGTGTTGGCAATACATCCTAAGTGGAGTTACATTTTCCGCTTCGTAGCCTTCACTGAGGTGAAGGTGGCTTTTGTCTTGTTCAATCACTTCAAGAAGCATCAACTCCCCAAAATCGATGTGGCAATTACCTATATCCTTCTCATTGGAGGGATTGCTCTGGATGTGATAACTCTATTCATACTCGTTTTCTCTTATTGGACTATTGCTGAAACTGCACACCACAAAACAAGACCATTTGAACCAAATTCATTTCTCATTCAATCAAAAATAAAACTTCCTTCATTTCTTCACAAGTAAATATCCACCACGGCTAACCTGAGTGTTGGAATTCAAGTTGGCGGAAGACGACTTACCTTTATCCGATGTGCAAACAACAATTAACCTTGAAACGAACGTTGAATTGCGGATGAATCACGAACAAAAATACTTCACGTTAGTCTGAATGCAATCATGAGGAAAGCATTTGATTTCCACAGTGTAAATGCCGATTGTTCTTATAAAGGAGAAATGGAACGCTTCCTTTTCTTTTGATGGAAAGGGGACAAGACAAGGAGAGAATTCTGAGTGTACGTTTTGCCAAAACATGCCAACGGTTGTCTTCTGGAGTCTTTTATATGACTCCATCACACCCTGTCAAATGGTGTCTTTCCATTGTAATGTATTAAGGTGAAATGATGCGTTCTCATTGCACCTCATCATGGACATACTAATTCAGTACATCTCCCACTCGGACATGATGGGCTTGATAGCGCTCTATCAAGAATATAAGGCATTCAACATTCATCAACTTTACAAAACAATTCATATTGGCAAGTAAGCCGTGCGACCAATGAGTACACCTACACTTGGGAGCTCAAATCATGCACCTGTTAGGGATGACATAATGGCTACAACCCTGAAAAAGAAATAAACAATTGATGTCTCACAGTACCCTAGACATATTTTGTTACATCAATTTAAGTATACCTATCCCTTAAAGGCTATACTTGACTATTCTCAAATCACCATGTATTTACAATATATCCGCAACCAAATAAGGCAATATAATTGGTCGACCAGTAAATAAATGTGATAGATGTAAAACAACAAGAACCACGCTCTGAAACGATGGGGTACCCAGTGACAAAGACCCTCATCGACCCATATAGTGGTCTCAACTAACTCACGAGTCAGGTTGGTCCCGGGAATAGAGAAATAGGAGGGCTTATAGACTATTTCTTTTAGGACCCCAAAATGATCAGGTCACCTCTCCATACTAAGGACCTGGAAATATTTAACCACGAATGAGTGAGATAAATGTCAGTGAGTCAACACCCTAAACCCCGATTAGGATGAGAATTCACCTAGAGGTAGCCTAAACAGGCATCATACATAAACTTACCTCGCCTCATCATCTCCCTACACATTAGCTCATCTCATATGACATATGCATACAGCCAACATATTTCATAAATGGAACACATTAAATCATCTTTTTAAATAATCACATGAGTCCCAATTATAAGGCCAAACCGTTATGACACGTCTCATTTCGTGTCACACAATTTTGTTCCATAATCAGGCGCAGCTATCTCAATCACTCAAGCGTGTCCTAGTTATTACGACCCATCGGCCATGGCCAACTTAACAGTCGGCAGTCATCTGGCATAACCGAACGTCGTCCCGCTCCATTGGGCACATCAATATCTACATCTAGATGGCATTCCATAAAGGAGCATCGGTCCAACCTCCACTACACTGGCATCCGTTGACGTGGGGCATCCGAACTTAATCAGGCATTGTCCCGTGTGAACGCATCAGGACGAGTTCCGATAATAACCACACGCACATCCATACTCGGCCAAGAACATCGTGCTTTGCACTTAAATGCCTCAATTTCAAATAATGGACTTGGTCAATTTTCTTCGTATTAAAAATTCCCGGGAAAATAATTGTACGTGGTCACACATTTAAATTGATACATAAAACGTGATAGTCTCTAGTCACGCCCCAATCATTAGGCACGCACACATCCCTTACCTTTGGTCGAGTTTAAAAGCGATATCCCAAGACTACGTACCGCCAACCCTTTTTTATTTTAATATGCACATGCGAAAGCAATTATAATCCCCATACAATAAAACAATGGGATAGAAAAGTAAGGCCATATTTTTCATATTGAAATCCACAACCAAACCTTTATACATGGCATAACTCAAAGTCTATTCACAAGACTATTCATAACATTCTGGTCTCACACTATTCACATTTAGATAGGATTCACAAAAGAGGATGGGATCTCAGTCCTCATCCAGGTCATACTTAGGATCATCCTGATTCTCTTTTGACTCTTCTTCACTAAGCTTGCATCCTTCAAGCTCTTCATCTTTTACCGACTCATCGTCCTCTTCTAGTTCCTTCTTCACATGCTCATCTACGGGCCTGAAATGTTGTCCCACAACCGGGATGAGACTACGTCTCAGCAAGTAAGACTCGATTAGGAAACCAATATGTTAATCGGGCTGCCTATACACGCACGGGTCAAAGGACTGAGATCCTAGCAATCACATCACAGATCGATATCTCGATCAATCGACCTAGTCGATCACATGTCAATCGGACCATTCAAAGTCACTTCCACTCAATCAGTCAATTCACGACAACGGATCAAATCATTGATCAATCGACCTAGTCAATTACATGTCAGTCGGACCATTTCCAAGTCAAATCACTTCTCAATATAAAACCTCCCATTTGCACTCTCAGTCACAAAGCTACAGTAATGCTCTCAGGTGTTGTTTTCGCCAAGGTGACATATGTACCGGACAGCACTCGTGCGTTCTTTAAGGCGTCATTTTCACCAGTGATATTCTTAATCACCGAACCACATATGTCCATAATGAGGCATGCAATAAACAATAATCATGCGTTCTTTAAGGGGCTATTTTCACCAGTGATTTCCTTATCACCCAACCACGTATGTCTATACTGATATAGGTAATAGACAGCACTCGTGCGTCCTTTAAGGCGCCGTTTTCACTAGTGATTTCCTTATCACCGAACCACGTATGTCTATACCTCGTACCTGATCGATCTCAGCCAAAATTATTCTCAGTTCAGCCTCACGATTTTCTCTACTTTACAACTCATCAAAGCATTGTCAATGCTAAATAACCATACTCAGTCATCTACCAATCAAATATTCAATAACAAACAATTTAGGACAAATCCTCAAATTTCACAATTAATTCAATTCCACACAATGTAGAGCTTAAATGAATAAACGAGCTGCACCACAATAGTCAGCATGAGGAAAAATAATTAATTAAATAATTAATTTCGAAAATTAAATAAATAAATATTAAAATCCAATTTAGGCCCGTATTACCTAATTGGAGCCTAAAACAGGTCGGGAAAAATCCCGAGATGCATTCAATAAATAATAGTACATCTCTACTTGCTAATTGCACCATTCAATTGCCTAACATGCATCACAATTATCTAGTAATCACTAATCTATTTTAATCTAACCACCTAATTGCACTTAATTAAATATAATCAACCCTTAAGCATCATTAGTCTACTAAGCAAGGATTAGTGAGATTACTCACTTAATTAAAAGTGGGGACCAGGACACCACGACGGCGACATGACGGCGGCCGAAATCCAAACTTTCGGCAGCGTCGACAGAAACTTGGGTCGGACCTACAAGCTTCGCAAGCCCACAGCAAAATATGAGCTTAGGCCGAACTTGTTTGGGCCTACTTCTTAGGCTGCTTCGCGGGGCCTCAAGATTGGGCTGAAACTTGGGCTCACCAAAGTTGGGCTTCAAATAGCTGGGTTGATCGTGGGCTGAAGACTACTGGAGATGGGCTGATTTTGGCCTGACTTGCGACCCAAATGAGCTTAACGAAGAAGCCCGTAGGAGCTGCTGAGCTGGGCCTGGCGAGAGAAGCAGCAAGGGCTTTGTAGCTGGGAAAGATGAAGGACACACGGTGGTGGCCAACCAAGGAGAAAGGAAGGAGCTGACACGTGAAGAGGGATGGAGGGTTGGTGGGATTGCTTCGCTGGCCTACGGAGAGGAAAGGAGCTGCTTGCATCAATGGAAAGGAAAGCTTTGCTGATTGTTGATTCGGACAAGCAGCTTTGAGTGGTTGGCAGCGGTAGCGAGAGAGATGGGACCAGCTGGCGTTGCAGACGTTGGAAAAGCGGATGAAGGGAGAAACTCGTTGTCCGCTAGCAAGTGGTCTTCGGTTTGCTGCTAGGTTAACTGGCCCGAGTAGCTTCGCTAGCAACAAGAGCTGGTGGAGAAATTCTGTGGGGGTTGCAGGCATGGGGAAATGAACACGAGAGAGAGAGAGAGAGAGAGAGAGAGAGAGAGAGAGAGAGAGGGGATGGGGCGGTTTCGAAGGAAAATGAAACAAAAGCAAAATAGAGACTAGCGGAGGTTTTGCTTCAACGAAGAGACAGTGGAGGAGGTGCGTGGGAGAAGCTTGGTGAAGGGGAAGGAAGAGTCAACCAAAATATCCTAAATTCCATCATTATTTTGGTCCCCACAAGCCCTCATGCATATCCTCTATGTCTCCCAATTATTTCTTGCACAATAATTCCACAAAAATTTCAAATTGAAACCTAAAATGTAGCCTCCTTCCATAGCTTTGAATTTCCTCAAAATAAGTTTCAATTCTTCACCAAATTGCCCAAATTAGATGTCCATTGTCGTAGAAGAAAATGGCCATACTATTTCTGCAAGTGTCCATTGCTAAATGGCTCAACTTGGAAGTCAAAACTCGCTTAAATTCGGCCCATACAAATTTTCATTAATTTCCGCAACGTCTAAATAGATTTTCTATAAAAATGCCAGAATCTTCGAAAAATCTTCTGAGACTAAGTCAACGTTCCTAAAATAGCTCGTGACACTACAGAACTTTCAATTTATGAAATCGGGTTTGAATTCACGGTTAATTTCCATTCGACGCATTTTTAGCGTGGCCTAGGCTACCGGATAACTTTCAGAAATTTTTAGTGTAAATGACCCATGGTCGATTTTCTTCGAGCCACTATGAACCCACTCAACTCATTGGCAACTCTCGGTTGTCGTGAAAATCCCGATGATCTAAATACGGATACAGTGTACCAAAACAATAAGAAAATCAGTCTAGTGTTGGTTGACGGGAATTTTCCAATTTAGTGGTATCACCCACGATTAGTCACACATCTCAATCAAACCAACCTATCTCTGATCTCGAATTGACTTATATCTATGCCGTAATGATCTCTAAAGATGGACACGGTCGAGAAATCGATTCCTGGTCGAATTCTCAAGTCTATTTGCCTTCAAATTCTTAATGGTTTCCCTAGATAGTCTAGTTATCTCTAGAATAATAAGTTCTGAGAACAGCCTTATAGACGCGTCAATGAATTGTCTGATTTATTCAATTGAAAACATGACTGAAAATCTGGGATGTCACAACTCTTCCCCTCTTATAAAAATTTCGTTCTCAAAATTTAAACCTTTACCAATCCTTAAACAAAAAGGTGGGGGTATCGTCGTTTCATCTAGTCTCACTTTCCCCAGTTGCTTCTTCAATCCCGTGGTGTTGGCAGACCACTTTGACCAAGGGGACCTTTTTGATACATAGAATCTTATCTTTCTGATCCACAAGCTGAACCGAACTTTTCATATACAACACTCTATCGTCCACGCCTAATTCTTCAAAATTTAGCACGTGGGTCATGTTAGGCTCATATGTCCTCAACATCAACACGTGAAAGACGTAACGCACTTGCGCTAACCTCGGCAGCAATGCAAGACAATATGATAGGATCCCGATTCTTTTCAGAATCTCAAAGGGACCCACGTACTTCGATTTCAGTTTTCTCTCCTTGCTGAAACGCAGGGTATCCCTCATTGGTGATGCCTTCAGAAAGTTGTACTCACCAATTTAGAACTTTTGGGGCCTTCAATGCTCAACAATTCAATTATTCTAGCAATTCTAAGTGGTCTGTACTCTGGCACTGATCACGGCAATTGCAACTACTAACTGCTGAACTGACCCTCAGCCTGTGATATTTCTTTCTCTGATCTCATCTCAACAAACTGAAGTTCTGCACACTCTACTCTATTCTGCCTCAAAAGGAATTATCTAATTGGTCTGCTGAAACTAAGAACCTCAGTTCTAGATCCAATATAAGTTCGTCACTAGTACTCCACGCAGATGAATTGTCTGACACACATACACTTCGGCATGCCTATTCCAATCAATATCCTTCCATACAGCAATAAAGTGGGCCGACTTCATCGATCTGTCAACCACTACCCCAACTGGAGTCATTATTCCTATGACTCCTTGGTAAACCTATCACAACATTCCATCGTGATATACTTACATTCCCACTCGGGACTCTTGAGTGATTGTAAATGTTCTCTCGGCTTGCATTACTGAACTATCACTTACTAGCACATTTGACACTTGCAACCCATCCGGCGATAACTATCTTCATATCGGTCTACCTACCTCACACTGTATGGCTAAATACTACAACTGCCACCGTGAATTCTTGACCAAGTCTCTTCCTCAAGTTCCGTACTATCTGACATCTATCATCACCCGCAATACTTTGGCATTCCCATTTTCGAAATTTGAAAGTCAACCTTTCTTTTACCGGTATCCTCCTGCAGGATTTCTTGAACATTTGTGTTCATCAACTAAAACGTCTAGATCCTAAATTAGACCTTCGGTTCAATTCTGAGGGTGGCCATAAGGTTTGAAAAGTGGCCTACCTCAATTTTGAAAATCGAATCTTGAGCTTTCTCTCGAGTAACTTCCATTCCTTGATCACCATCTGGACAACTAAAGACTTTCGACTCAGTGTACCCGTGACTTAAAGCGTCTTTCCAGGGTGATACAGGACATCTCAATCACCATTCTTCTAAAATTCTAACTCATAACGTTGTCTTCGATATAACTTCCTTCGACGGATTAAACTATATCACATTGCAGCAACAATTCATTACACAAAAGCTCCTCAAGCCAAACCTTTTTATATATGGTATCAAAGTTATACATAGGCAAAGGATTCAAGTACAATTGTAACCAATGATTCTGTTTTATATGACTTCATTACAACAACTAAAGTTTTATAAACTTAACCAAAATTCTACTATGCCACTCTGATATAATTGTTCTGGGAACATTGCCCTTTCTGCTCAGTGCATAACTCGATTCATCTCTGAACTGGCTGTCCATTCAATGGAACCGTATCTGTGATTACGTTAGGCACAGCTTCGGCCTGGCCCTATGTAATTGCATACACGGTGCCTTGGACTGGAGACCTCAACTGTCCTCCCTATGGTGCATTCTAAGGGGCATACCCTCTTATCTGTCTCATCGGTGGCGGCGGTGGCAACTAAGGTTGCCCTCTTTGCTTCCTCGGGCAATCCCTTCCGATGTGACCCTGTTGGCCACATTCCAAACATGCTCCAATCTTAGCTGGGCACGGAGCTAACCCGTGTCACCTTCCACACGAGCGACACATACCCATATTATTGGGCATCGATCTATTGAATCCACTCCTCTTGAAAGGTGGAGCATGGAATTCACCTCCAGACATGGGTCTTTTTCCCTAGCGAATATTCTCTCGCTGAGAGTTAAACCTCGATCTAGATGAGGCAGCTCTATCATTCTGATCCTTCTCAATTTTCTGAGTTCTCCGATACAGATCATTGTAAGTCTTTAGATCCAGAAGGACTAAGGCACTCCTCATGTATGGTCTAAATCCATCTCTGAACCTTCTCGCTCAGTTCATAGGATTCTCGACTAACTCGGGGGCATATCGCGAAAGTTCAACGAACTTCGCTTCATACTCATCAACAGTTAGGAAACCCTGGCGAAGACGTTGAAATTCTATTATCTTCACCTCTCTAGCAGTCTCGGAGAAATACTTATCATTGAAGGCTTCACGGAAATTGTTCCACTCTTGAACAGCGCCTTCTAAAAAGATCGATTCACGGGTAGTCATCCACCAAGTGTTCACAACTCCCTCCAGTTGGTAAGTTGCTAACATTACCTTCTTAGTCTCGTTGCACATCAACAGTGCAAACGCTTTCTCAAGCTTCTGAACCCATGAAGCGGCAGCTTCGGGATCTCATATCCTGGTGAACAATGGCGGATTTGACTTTAGGAAATGCTCCACCAGTTTATGGATTGATCTTACAGCGACCACTCTCCCCGGTGGACCTTCAACATTCATGGCGGCGGGAGCTATGTCAGGTGCAACTGTAGGTATGGCAGCAGGGGCAGCCTCAACGGCGGCAACAACAGCTGCGGTAGCGACGGCTTCGACTATAGCAACTTGCCGATCTATTCTGTTACCCAAGGTTTCAAGTACACGCATGATCCGATCGAACCTAAAATCATCAGGGGCTACTACCCCAGCACCAATAGGAGGTGGTGCTTTACCACTAGCGCTAGCCACGACTAGCACTTTACCACAACCTCCTCGAGCACCAACCCTAGTCGACATTCTGCCCCAAGTCATAGCCCTACTGGCCTACTTTGCGGGAGTCCTCGGCTCCTGGTCACTCATGGCTCAACTTTATCTACTAGAGCCTGCTTCCAATTCCACTACGAATTAGAAACAGAGTGACCTAAACAACAAGCAATTCTAGCATTCAGCTAGCACAGACATGTACCAGCATGAATTTAAAGGTCTTTCTTACTACTATCCCATAGGTCATCGCGCCTTATCACTCCAATTCCTTAACCTGGCTCTGATACCACAAAAGGGGGATGTCACGACTCGATCCTTAGGCACGCACACATCCCTTACCTTTGGTCGATTTTAAAAGCGATATCCCAGGACTACGTACCGCCGACCCTTTTTGATTTTAATATGTACATGTGGAAGCAATTATAATCCCCATATAATAAAACAATGGGATAGAAAAGTAAGGCCATGTTTTTCATATTAAAATCCACAACCAAACATTTATACATGGCATAACTCAAAGTCTATTCACAAGACTATTCATAACATTCTGGTCTCACACTATTCACATTTAGACAGGATTCACAAAAGAGGATAGGATCTCAGTCCTCATCCAGGTCATATTTAGGATCATCCTGATTCTCTTCTGACTCTTCTTCACTAAGC
Source organism: Eucalyptus grandis (assembly GCF_016545825.1). Lineage (NCBI taxonomy): Eukaryota > Viridiplantae > Streptophyta > Magnoliopsida > Myrtales > Myrtaceae > Eucalyptus > Eucalyptus grandis. Next base: position 37,789,753 of record NC_052618.1, read on the forward strand.
TCACATCCTTCAAGCTCTTCATCTTTCACCGACTCATCGTCCTCTTCTGGTTCCTTCTTCATAGGCTCATCTACGGGCTTGAAATGTTGTCCCACAATTGGGATGAGACTACGTCTCAGCAAGTTCTACCCCACTAAGATTCGATTAGGAAACCAATACGCTAATCGGGCTGCCTATACACACATGGGTCAGAGAATTAATCTTGGCCTTAGATTCCACCAGCATATTAGCACAATTCAATAGGCACCCTAGCAATCACATCACAGATCGATATCTCGATCAATTGACCTAGTCGATCACATGTCAATCGGACCATTCAAAGTCACTTCCACTCAATTAGTCAATTCATGACAACGGATCAAATCATTGATCAATCGACCTAGTCGATTACATGTCAGTCGGACCATTTTCAGGTCAAATCACTTCTCAATATAAAACCTCCCATTTGCACTCTCAGTCACAGAGCTACAGTAATACTCTCGGGCGTCGTTTTCGCAAAGGTGACATATGTACTGGACAACACTCGTGTGTTTTTTAAAGCACCGTTTTCACCAGTGATATTCTTAATCACCGAATCACGTATGTCCATAATGAGGCATGCAGTAGACAGCAGTCGAGCGTTCTTTAAGGCGCCGTTTTTACCAGTGATTTTCTTATCACCGAACCACGTATGTCTATACTGATGCAGGTAATAGACAGCACTCGTGCGTTCTTTAAGGCGCCGTTTTCACCAATGATTTTATTATCACCGAACCATGTATGTCTATACCTCGTACTTGATCGATCTCAGCCAAAATTATTCTCAGTTCAGCCTCATGATTTTCTCTACTTTACAACACATCAAAGCATTGTGAATGCTAAATAACATACTCAGTCATCTACCAATCAAATATTCAATAACAAACAATTTAGGACAAATCCTCAAATTTCACAATTAATTCAATTCCACACAACGTAGAGCTCAAATGAATAAACGGGCTGCACCACGACAGTCAGCACGAAATTCTGGTCACCGGTCATCCCGGTTGAATTTCCGGAAAAATAATTAATTAAATAATTAATTTTGAAAAATAAATAAATAAATATTAAAATTCAATTTAGGCTCATATTGCCTGATTGGAGCCCGAAACGAGTCGAGAAAAATCCCAAAATGCATTCAATAAATAATAGTACGTCTCTACTTGATAATTGCACCATTCAATTGCCTAACATGCATCACAATTATCTAATAATCACTAATCTATTTTAATCTAACCACCTAATTGCACTTAATTAAATCTAATCAACCCTTAAGCATCATTAGTCTACTAAGCAAGGATTAGTGAGATTACTCACTTGATTAAAAGCGGGGACCGAGACATCGTGACGGCGACGCGACGGCGGCCGAAATCTAAACTTTCGGTGGTGTCGACGGACACTCAAGCCAGACTTACAAGCTTCGCAAGCCCACAGTAAAAGCTGGGCTTAGGCCTACTTCTTGGGTTGCTTCGCGGGGCCTCAAAATTGGGCTAAAACTTGGGCTCACCGAAGTTGGGCTTCAAATAGCTAGGCTGATCGTGGACTAAAGACTGCTGGAGATGGGCTTATTCTAGCCTGACTTGCAGCCCAAATGAGCTAAGCGAAGAAGCTCGTAAGAGCTACTAAGCTGAGCTTGGCGAGAGAAGCAGCAAGGGCTTCGTTGCTGGGAAAGATGAAGGACGCACAGTGATGGCCAACCAAGGAGAAAGGAAGGAGCTAGCACGTGAAGAGGGATGGAGGGTCGGTGGGATTGTTTCGCTGGCCTACGGAGAGGAAAGGAGCTGCTTGCATCAACGAAAGGGAAAGCTTTGTTGATTGTTGATTCGGATGGGTAGCTTCGAGCGGTTGGTAGTAGTAGCAAGAGAGATGGGACCAGTCGATGTTACGAACATTGGAGAAGCGAACGAAGGGAGCAGCTCGCTGCTCGCTGGCAAGGGGTCTTTGGTTTGTTGCTAGGTTGACTAGCCCGAGTAGCTTCGCTAGCGACAAGAGTTGGTGGAGAAATTCTGTGGGGGTTGCAGGCATGGGGAAATGAACAGAGAGAGAGAGGGATGGGGTGGTTTCGAAGGAAAATGAAAGAAAAGCAAAACAGAGACCAGCAGAGGTTTTGCTTCAGCGAAGAGACAGTGGAGGAGGTGTGCGGGAGAAGCTTGGTGAAGGGGAAGGAAGAGTCAACCATAATATCTTAAAATTCATCATTGTTTTGGTCCCCACAAGCCCTCATGCATATCTTCTATGTCTCCCAATTATTTCTTGCACAATAATTCCACAAAAATTTCAAATTGAAACCTACAATGCAGCCTCCTTCCATAGCTCCGAATTTCCTCAAAATAAGTTTCAATTCTTCACCAAATTGCCCAAATTTGATGTCCATTGTCGTAGAAGAAAATGGCCATACTATTTCTGCAAGTGTCCATCGCCAAATGGCTCAGCTTGGAAGTTAAAACTCGCTTAAATTCGGCCCGTACGAATTTCCGTTAATTTCCGCGACATCCAAATCGATTTTCTATAAAAATGCCGGAATCTTCGAAAAATCTTCTGAGACTGAGTCAACGTTCCTAAAATAGCTCGTGACACCACTGAACTTTCAATTTATGAAATTGGGTTGGAATTCACGGTTAATTTCCATTCGACGCGTTTTTAGCATGACATAGGCTACTGGATAACTTTCAGAAATTTTTAGTGCAAATGACCCGTTGTCGATTTTCTTCGAGTCACTATGAACCCACTCGACTCATTGGCGACTCTCGATTGTCGTGAAAATTCCGATGATCTAAATACGGACACAGGGTACTAAAACAATAAGAAAATCAGTCTAGTTTTGGTTGACAGAAATTTTCCAATTTAGTGGTGTCACCCATGATTAGCCACACATCTCAGTCAAACCAACCTATCTCTGATCTCGAATTGATTTATATATGTGCCGAATGACCTCTAAAGATAGACACGGTCAAGAAATCGATTCTTGGTCGAATTCTCAAGTCTATTTGATTGAAAATTCTTAATGGTTTCCCCAGATAGTCTAGTTATCTCTAGAATGATCAGTTCTGAGAATAGGTCTATAAATGCGTCAATGAATTGCCTAATTTATTCAATTGAAAATATGATTGAAAATCTAGGATGTCACATCTCCCATTTCAAAATTCCACAATTTTATAAAGTACATAAAATATTTTTGGCATCAAAACCCGACACCTAGTATTTTTCTAATTAATTACCATAAAATCAAATTTTGGCAATAATAATCCAAAACAAGAATCAATCACCCAATTGCACAAATAAGCAATCAATTTCATATATAAATTCAATCACGACGATTAGCGTAAAATTCTAATAAGCGGCTATCACGTCTCGGGAAAATAAATTATTTTAATTTATTTAACTTAACCACGATTAAATAAACTAACCCTGGTTAACTAACCACGGCTGGTTAACTAACCACGGTTAACTAACTAACTCTAGTTAACTAGCTAACCTAAGGTAGTAACCTAACCAAACTAACCCCTAACCAAACTAATTTAACTAAGTAGTTCATCTAACTAAACTAACCAACTAACTAGTTACACTAACTAAGTTAACCCTTAATCCTAATTAAAACTAAACTAATCCCCTAAGCGTAATTAACTTCTAATCCGAGATTAAAGCATTAACTCACTAGATTAGGGTAGCGACGGATTCACGGTGACGGCAGCGTGAAGGTGGTGAAGACGCGAGCCTACGGCGTCTCCAACGGAGGTCTGACCGAGCTAAAAACAGCCTTGCAAGTCACGGCTGAAGGAGGGGGGTTTCGGTCCTGGACAAAGCTAGTCAGGCTGGCTAGCGATGGTGGACGGTAGCTGGGCAGACAGGCGGACATGGCTGGAGTGGCGCAGATGAGTAGGGGCAGCTGGTGGCGGCGACGGGCAGAGCTGGGACAGGCTGAGGCGGTCACAATCGCTGGGGTTGTGTGATGAGGTGGACGCTAGCGGCGTCGAGACTAGACAAGGTGGTTGTGATGGCCAAGGGACAACGGGATAAGCTAGTCGCTTGAAGATGGACATGCGGTGGTGTTTGTGGTGGTGGTAGCTCGGTGGCAGGGTGGGCTGGGTAGTGGCTGCTAGATGCTTGTGGTCCCAAGGGAAATGAAAATGATGAAGAAGAAGAAGAAGAAGGAGGAGGAGGAGGAGGAGGAGGGAGAAAGCAAAAGGGTTCGACTAGTAGGGGGAAGGAGGATGCGCATGAGGGGGGGGGACAAGGAGCCAAGAAGGTCAAGGCTTTGGCCACTTAGAACCCTTGTAAAATATCTATGTAATCATCAAAATGGCACAAAGTCTTCAACCACAAAGTCCAAACAACATCCAATGGCTGATTTCCTCTCATTTCTTCACAAATAAGGTCTTTTTGGTGGCCAAATGCAGCGATTCAGCAACCTATACGAATTTATTCTCATTTTCCAATTTGTCGAAATTGATTTTCCGCAAAATTTTGGGCCCGACTGAATTTTTCCAAAAGATGAGATGATATCCTAAAATAAATTGTGACATACTTGAACGTTCAATTCTCGAAATTGAGTTCAATTTCGTGATTTTAGTACAACCTAATCTATCGGGTAGCTTTTAGGGATTTTATCGTGTTTGACCTGTGGCCGATAATTTTTTATCCACGTTTGTGCATCTCCGACTCGTAGGTGACTCTCGATTGTTGTAAAAATCACAAGATTTCAATTACGAGCACCGAGTATAAATCAATAGAAAACCAGGTTAGTGCCACTCGATGCGAATTTTGTAATCATGTGGAATCACCAGCAATTCAATTACATGATTCCATCGAATTGACCTATATCCGATCATAATCCAATTACAATGGTGTCGTATTGACCTTTGCTGATTATCACGGTCGAGTGATCAATTTCCGATCGAATTCTCAAGTCTGTTGCATTTATATCCCTTAACGGCTTCACCTAATAGGTTAGTTAACCCGTGAGTGATCAGCTCAAAGAAAACGGACCATAGGCACGTTGACGAAATGCCCATTTCATATTATCGAGACAGGGTCAAAATTCAAGATGTCGCAGAAAGAGTTCTAGTTTGTGGTCAGTAAAGGAAAAAGCCTATGATGTGTTTAATGTACATGCTTCACCAATTTCACTATTGCAGTTTTCTTTCTGTAGAAAGCTTAATTGCAGGCTGTATATAGCATAAGAATTGCAACAAGTGTACATTTATACAGCAAGACCTTGTGTGGACAAGAATCACTTGTAAATTTGTATTATGAGACCCAGATGACGTTACAATGAAGAAATATTTTTCATGCTTCCATGCTTCCAGCCAGCTTTACAAAATTCCATGAATTGAAACTAGCCAGAATGATGCATCTCTTTCACATTCATCTGCATACATTGTCACCATATTACGGTGTGGTAAGCCCTTGAATGTATTATGGCTAGCACGCGATGCCCTTATCTTTTTGAAGATCTGATCTTAATATGTATCCAGCTTTAGTGTCGAAATCATCGACAGCAATGAAAGCAAAAAAAGATGGGAGTTAGCTAACTTTTGTTAGCATGATTATGCATCCATTGGGCGGTGTGGTACTCTGATTATATGAATTTTCCAGTATCTATTTGCAGCGAAGACAGACAGCCCCTGGTTCAGTTCCTTCATCAAAGAATATAGGGCCCCCTATTAAAAAATGCACGTGGGCGATAAGCTCAGTAGAATCGAGATGCTGCCCTGGACCCAGACGACTAGGTAATGCTAAGTTGTCTGGCCTGAGCTCGTTCGTTGAGCTCTTAGGTCCATGTCTTTTGTCTGGTGAGCATGACGAAGCGCATATTATAACTCCAGAATCTTCGTACCCGTCCTTAGATTCTTCTATGGGGAATGTAGCAGATTTGCCATTGACTATTTGTCAAGAGTGATACTATTGGTCATAAGGCAAAGATTATAGACCTGTCCAATATGCCGGTTTTCTGTTCAAGAAATTTTGGCTCAACTTTGGTCATTCTAGCAAATGTTCACACAAAATGAGTTGGTCATTAAAGAGTTAATGCTACATTTCATGGTAAAAGTTTTTCATCTGACGAAAAACTGGTTTGATCGTGTTTTAGCTGTTAGAAATATCTTAACTTTGTAAATATGATATCACTGCTCGGTTGAGAATTCTTGAACTTACATGGACCGTACCTCGGTCAGCATGGAGTTGGAAGTGGTCAATCAGAATCGCTCCCTTTACGGTCTTCGCAGAACACGATGAAAGAATTGGTTTTGCATGAAGCAATTGGGAACAACTAGATAAGTTCACCAATATTCGGGTGGTAACCGCAACATGCAGACACTCTTCCCATCCAGTCACATCATGTCCATGACGTAGTTCCCAACGGAAAAATATTTTATTGGCAATGACGACAGTAATTTCATTGCATATACAACTACCTCTGTCATATGACGAAAGTTCTGTTATCACGCACCTTATTCTCTCCTTTCCTTTTTTCTCTGTATTTGCAGACTAAATTAGAATGTTAGAGAGTGATGATGCAAATATCTAGGCCTTATCACCAATCGTTTGGTTTTGCAGATATCTCCACCACACAACAAATTCGCATCTTTTCAAGCTTCTCAGATCTTCCGATGAACTTGTCTCAGTTCTGGTCCAGCTAAAATTTTCTCTCTTCACCTCATTTGAAATTTTCTTCCTGTTCTTAACACTAGAAAGCATGATTGTCGCCGAGAGGGTCCTCAAAGTAGCTAGGAAGTGGCAAAAGATCAACGCTGCTGGAATTCCTCGTCCAAAAACAGGAAGATTTTCAAATGCAAACGACATAGGTGAGAAGGGTAACTTTGTAATCTAAAGCAATGACAGAAGCCGCTTTGCCATCCCCCCGGCATGTCTCAATACTCTTGTTTATCGGGAGCTGTTTAGAATGTCTGAAGAAAAGTATGGACTCTCAAGTGATGGACCCATCGTTTTGCCATTTGACGTGGAGGTTTTGGAGTACACCATTGTCCTCCTACAAAACGGTCAAGGTGAAGATCCATAAGAGCTTTGCTTGAGGCAAATTCTTATCGTCACTGCTCATCATCTGTTTCTTTGTATCAAGGCTACATCGGCCAACATTGGATTGTTCATTATCAGTTGGAGACATTCTTGTATTTTGTAAATAAATTTGTAATGAAGTATATCTTAAGACTATATCAGTTTCACCTCAAAACTTCCTTAGATCTCTTGATCCGGAGATATTATTAGTAAAAAAGTCCATAATAAGTCATGTAAAGTGAGAATTATTGAAAAAGTCATAAACCTATTACACGGTGGTCAAGTTGATCCTAAACTTTCCAATTTTATCAATTTAGCACTAAACCTTTTAACAATTTGCTAATGTAGCCCTCCTAGTCAAATTGGACAGCAAATGTTTATGTGTATACCTAGTTGGCACTAGCCATTCTTTGTTGCACTGCCAGCACTAACATGAAGGATTTTTGCAACTTTTTTCAAATTTTCTAAATTTTCTATTTTTTGCATTGACATGGCACTAACTAGGTGTCCATGTAAGCATTTTGGCTAGGAGGACTACATTAATAAATCGTCAAAAGATTTAGGATTAAATTGACAAAATTGAAAATTTAGTACTGAAGTAATTTCTGCACAATAAGTTTATGACTTTTTGGATAATTATCCTGTCATGTAAATTTGGTGAAAGAATTCATATTGCCAAAGACTTGAAGGTCACCTTTAAGATTAACTTGAATTGGCACTCACATAGAACAGAGGCAAATTAGTGATGTACTGTCAGCTTGTCATTTACATAAACATGTAGCAATGTTGCTATCGTATGCGTCTTCAATGAAGCCTAGCTAAAGACAGAGAAAGCCTTAGTAATCTAATTTACTTCAAAAAGTTGTTCATCGAATGTTTGTTCTCGTGGTTACTTAGGAAATCTGGATGGCTGGCATAGTTATATTATGTGAAGTCATAATTCACAACTTCAAGCCCTATGCATTTCATTGGGAGAGCAACGTTTTCAATGAGAAGATATACAATACATTTTCTTTCTGAGACATCATCATCTACCCGAAAAAGAAAAGTATTCTTTTACGTCCTACCGGCGGAAAAGGTTTCATTGATTAGCGATCTTATACTTTATTCTTGAAGTAAAAATTGAACATTACCTCCCGATGAAGAATCAAATGAGACAAAGCTAAAGATGAGTAGGATGTCTTAAAAATGGTCTCTGTTTTCTATCCATAAATTACTTACTTGCTGTCAATTGTGCCCTGGTGCTTATTGAGAAATGTGATAGATCAGTTTTATTCAAAGCAATGCTACTTTAATTCGTATTTTTGATCTTTTTCATTGTAGTTATGCAACAAAGGGTCGGTGAATTATATTCACTTTCAGGAAATAAGAAAGATGACCCTACCTGTGATAATATTATGCAGTTCCAACTTCTAATCCAAACTTATATGGCTAATTTCATCAAAATGTTCATCAGCTTTGTTGAGTTCTCTTTACTAAGTGTGTCGCACAAGATAGTATTTGACAATTTACTAGATCCTTTTCTGCACCGCAGGTCATGTTCTATTCCAATATAGACATAGACATTTGACCTAACCGTTAACCAATTATTCAGAAATCGGTCCTGAACTTTAAGTACTTTCGAAATGGTAACGGCGGGAAAATATTCTATTCTTGTCTAACCTTTCATTTCGTCAACCTATTATATGTGGATCATGACGAGTGAGTTGGTTGTGCGCAAGACAGTTGTACAATGGGACCTTTTCTATTGTGAATAACCATGGAAACAAGGAAATACTCTTGTAATCAATACTAGAGAAACGTACAGATATGTCCTGGATCCTAAAAGAGAAGGTGTTATAACTGCCTCCGTGCATATATGGTCAAGAATTCTCTTATTATCTGACTTTATATTCCTTTTTATGGTCATTTGGAGGCAAAAACTAGGCAGACACTATGCAAACATATGGGTCATATCATCAAATTCTTGGCTGTACTTGAACACAACTAAGTAACAAACACCACCGCCTTGGTAGCCACAATGGTTTGGGCTCTCCCCCTCACGAAGGGGAGGAGTTCGAATCCCCTCACGGTCGTTTGGGGTCTTAAGTGAGACGTTAGGGGTGGTGGGTCCTCCTGCTACATGTTCCCTCAGATTTACTCGCCGGCTGCCGGGGTTCCTAGGTAAAAAAAAAAAAAAACTAAGTAACAAACTAATATGTCGTGAAGAATCTCGAACCATTTCTCTATATAGCCAGGTTCCTACCGTGCCTTCTTAGCACCTCGGTAAAATCTTCTTTTGTCATCTCCTTTTTATCCTCGATCCATACTTCAAAGTCAAGACAACATGATCAGCACTGAGAAACTACTCAAAATTGCTAGGAAGTGGAAAAAGATAGTTACCCCAGTGAGAAAAAGAATTCCTCATCCCAGAAAAAGGAAATTTTCAGGTGTACAGAACTGTGAAGTGTTAGAAGTGAGGCAGAAGGTCATTTTGTAGTCTATAGCACAGATGGCAGGCGCTTCGCTGTTCCGTTGCCTTGTCTCCAAACTTACATTTTCCATGAGCTGTTCAAGATGTCAGAAGAAGAGTTTGGACTATCAAGCGATGGACCGATCAGAATGCCATTTGATGCAGCAGCTATGGAGTATGCAATCTCACTGATTCGAAGAGGTCTGTCTGAAGATTCACAAAGAACACTGCTTGACTTCATTTCTGTAGGCCGCTGCTCTTCTTCTTCTTCTTCTTTTTTGTATCAAGGTTCTGTAGGCCATCAGAAATTACTTGTTTGTTGATAAAGCAATGTTGATACCTTTTTTTCGGTCAACGCGTCAATAAAAGTAAGAAAATCAAGATTAGGGTTCTGATTGTGATGGAATCCATTTATTGAAAAAAAAAAAGATATTGTTTTTCATTTCTTTCCCTCGGCCAATCATTTGTAGGTAATTTCTTATTCATTTCCATCAAAAACTCAAAAAAATCAAATGGTTCATTTTCGAGTTGACTTTTTAGAACTCATTTGATGAAAAGTCCATTCTAAAAAATCAACTCCAGCTCAACATTTGGCTTTTTGCATAAAGGATTCCTTTCGACTTTAAATTCACTTTAGCCACAAAAATTTTGGAAAAATTCAAAGTTTTGACCATGAAATCAACCTTTTAGTAAAAATAAACTAAAAGGTTGATTTTTTGTCAAACCTTTAATTAAAAAATTGAAAAGCATGAAAACTTTCAAATCACTTCATTTTAGCTTTATTTTGATTTAGCATTGAAAATTATGCAAAAATCGATTAAGAACCTCCTTTTTCGAATTTTTCCATTTTAAGTTCGAAATCGGCAAAAAATAAAATTACTTTCACTCTTGTCATATTTTAGTTTAGTTTCTTTTATGACATTTAATATAGAGGTTATCACCCATTCACTCGTATGGCTAATTTTGAGATTTGGCATATGTAGACGTGCAAATTGCCATTTTTAGCCATAATTATGGGTTCCAATCGATCCTTCATAATTTGCATACCTCCACTTCCACTCCCCTCATTTTCTTGAGTTAAATACAAATCCGAGGTCAAATTTGGTAAATTCACTCAAAAACTCACCAATTTGATAGATTTAGCTTACTTGAACTTAAGGAATCCAAGCTAATGAGCTCCATTTAGTGCAATTCAAGTTGACCCATTCTAGAATGAGGTTTAATTTGATTGTTTGAGGTTCAATTTTGATATTGACCCTCGATTTTATTTTTATTTTTATGCAAAGATCGTGCCTTTATTTTAGTGTCAATTTAGATGCAATAGGCTATCATGAACATGGGTATTTGAACTAATTGATGTCCTGTTACATCAATTGAGTTCAATATTAACTGATTTGTGTCTTGAAGTGAGTAAATAAGAGATTTTGCTTGTTTTATCCTTTAAATGAGTAAAGATTATTTTCATTTAGGTCCCTAAGGGACTAAATTGCACAAAGAGGGACAAGAACTGGCCGACCGGTCAAAGCAGGTTTGGACCGATTCGATCGAACTCCAGCAAAAAGTGACTAGTTCGGCAACTCTCCAACGGAGCTCCGGCAGTCAACGGCCACCATAAGCTGGTCAGTCACATAACCAATTCCCATGTGTCTTTATTTTTTGAATTTGCAAATTTGCCGCCGAATTTTGTAAAATTATGAAAATGCCCTTCGATTAGGTTCTAATCATTTGATTGATCACGACTGTTCATCCTCGACATATCGTAGTCATTCCAATTAAACAAGTGCATGATTAGCTGTCATCTTGAGCAAACTTAAGGCCTAAACAATGGTTGTTAGGCTTGGGAGATTAACCCCTAGCACTTGGATCAATCCAAGGGCTAGGATTGCACCTTACATGGGACTATATATTGAAATTTCCATCCAAAACTTAGGGGGTGGCCACATTTTTCAGATCTGAACTCTCTCTTTTTCCCGCCCACTCTCTCTTCTTCTCTCTCCGGCGTGCGTCTCCTCTCTCGGCCTCACTCCTCGCTGCAAACAACCGCTGCTCGCGGTAGCTCCATCGGCGACACACCTGTCTGTCTGACATCCACCACTCCCTCCTGCGCCCTGTAGCCGCCGCCGCCCATTTGGTCGACTATTGCATGTGGGTCCTAGCACCGGCGATCAATGCCGGTATTGCAGCCGGTGGATCCTTTAGCCCCAGTCGGCAGTCCGGCAACATTCGCAAACATCTAGAGGCTTGCGACCTGTCTCTCTGATCCTTTTCCGATCTGCTGGTGATTGGATCTCGGCAGATTGGCCTCCGGTGGTCCTTGAATCGGCAGCTTCTTGCTTGGCGTTCATCCTTATGTTTGGCGTTGCTTGTCTGTCCAGCGGCTGATCAGCGGGAGTCCAGCGTTTGTTCAATGACCTAAGGCGGTCCTCATCCCTCGTAACCATCCTCGACGTTCCTTGAGGCTCGGTGCTCCTTGATCAAAGCTCGATTGAGCTCGAATCGCACAAAAAATGTCAAATAGTAATTACCTAATACTCGAGCTCAATGAGGCAAGATTACCTTAGGCAACAAAGGCTAGAGCTCACACTAAGGTCAAATTTTCATGCTTGAAATCTGAAGTTTAGATGTTGGAGAAGTTGCTGGGATGAGGTTGTGGTGTATGATGATGATTAGATGACTTGACTGAGCTTGATCGTTAATCCTGCAAAAATCTTGTGCTGATTGGACTGACCTGATAAATGCCTCTGTTTGAGTTAGATAATGTGATTTTCAGGTTCCAGTGCCTTCACGAGATTTGAGCTATTTTGATAAGCTTTTCAACAATATATTGCACGTCCGATTCCAACATTGTTTGCTATGTCAAAAACAGTGTGGAAATCGTCGATCCGTTCTGGAAATCATTGATTTGTGCTGCTGTTGATTGAAGTAGACCGACCTGCTCGGTTTACTATTTTTGTATGATTTTTTTTTCCACATTGATTTTGGAATGAATTTTCATGAACTTTAATCCTGACATTTGATTCTATTCACTAGAAAAATTTCATAATTTTAGCATGTCATTTGAATAGAATTAACTACATTTGTTTTTGTCAAATCTGGTATGAATAGCTGCAGATTAGACCTACTGGGGAAGTATCTTCGATTGAGCTTGGTAATGTGTTCAATTGCCTCTGGTGCCTTCTAGACACCTATAAATGACATCTCAAGCTTTGAAATGCACGCATTAATTGAGTATCATTTGCTATGTCAAAGCCCTTCCCGAAGTCAGTGCATCTATTCTGCAAATTTGGTCATGTACTGTTATAATAGGTTAACTGACCTATTTAAGTTCATGAATTTCTATGACTTTTTGTGCATTGATCTGGGACCAGGTGTGTTCATCATATTTGCTCCTAACATCTAGCCCCAGGACATAGCAAAATTTCATAAAATTCATGCACCATTTAAATAGGATAATGGCTCAAAAGTTGTAAGTCATGTTCTGCTTGTCCTAATTTGACCTGACACTTGTGCGAATGCCTTTACTTGCTCTAAAAAAAAGACATTAATTGGATTTTTCATCTTTTAGGAACTTGAAAAGGACATCCTAAGCTTTCTAATGCCACCTAATTTTCCCGATTTTCCCACCATTTGCCCTGTTTTCCATTTTTTTCAAATCTAAGTTTGAAATTTGAAATTTGCTTTGATCTAGAAAACTCGTTATGTTTCTGTGAGTCCGACTGTTTGTCAATTTTGTGTGATTTTATGCATGCTAATTTTGAAGTCAAGTCGTTGATTAAAGTTATCCGTAACATCCATGTCTATCATATACAAAAATTTGAGAATTTTTTAGCACCATTTGATAAGGTCGATTAGCCATAGAATCTACATTTTTCTGCTGCCCTGTTTTGCTTCTGATTGACCTATCTGTGTTCTAGGATTTTATAAAATTATGTGGTAGGAATTTTGAGATGCTTCCTTCGTAAAAAAACTGTTGATTTATCTACCATAAAAAAATCCTAGGGTCAGGTAACTATTGGCTGCAATTTTATTGATATCACGTTAAGTGCCCTCTTTCTTTGGTCTTTGTTTTGGCTGATTGACATGCTTTTGTTCTATGATTTTTTAGAAAATCATGCATGCTGAATTAGGTCTTAGCATCTTCATGAGATGCGTGAAAATTGAAATTCCAAAGTTTGAGGCATTTCCAACCATGTGTTCTTCAACAACAATGCTTATAAATTGTATTCAAGAGAGAAAAATACAAGAAGAGTGACTTAATGAGAGAAAAAGAAATCTTCCATTAAGTGTCTGTACTCAAACCACTGTACTTCTATGTTAATACTTTAGTGGATTTCAACCAGAAGGTTGTTAGCATGGGAGAGTGGATATAGGCCATTATAAATCTCGTGTGCAATTTTATTTTCCCTTAACTCTTTTCTGATTTATTTGTTGCAATCTCTTTTTGAACCTCTCAATCTTTGAACCATCTTTATTTGAGTCTAAATTTTCTTTAGAAGTCTAGTGGTGCTTTTACTCAGACTTTGACTCTTCATCAGACTTTACTTGCAATATTACTTAGTTCACATTTATTTGCTTAATTTTTTTTAACACCTATTCACCCCCTCTAGGTGGTAGTACTAACATTCTCAACTTTCTAGTATAATAGCTAGACAAAAGACATTGTGCCATCCCCCTGTCTTGCCTTAACATTAAACAATTTTCAAGAGTTGCTCCAAATGTCCGGAGAAGAGTTTGGTCCATCAACTGATGGTCACATCACAATGCCATTTGATGCTGCAATTATGGAATACATGATCTCTTTCATAAGAAGAGGTCTAGCTAAAGAATCACAGAAAGATTTGCTCAGTGTGATTTATTCTGGCTGCTGCTCATGGTCTGCTTCTTCGTATCAAGGTTGTATAGGCCAATAGTTGTTTGTTTGCTAAAAATCGAAATGATGTTGCAATTTTGAATATATATTATGTGCCGTTTGCCTTGTCTTATAATATTATATTATTATTTCAAATGTGATCCCAATATTGTATTTCCTAATTAATTATGATTTATTGCCCAATTTATTACCTACATTTATTACGTGATGTTTGCCTATTAATATGTTACCATAATGGTCTTGATGAAAGACGTTGGTAACGTAAGAAACAGAATAAAACATTAGGTCTTCTAGTCCAAACCTAATCACTACATAAAACACACTATCACATTTGAGAGGTATTGGCTAGTGAAACATAACGTACAAATCTAGTGTTTCCACATTTGCAGATTGATTGTGTTTCGTGGATCCGTCCATGGTTTTAGGGTTTTCCACATTTGGAGATTTTTATCAATGGCTAGGGGTATGTCGATCTTTACGTTTCCACAAATCGATTCCAAATATGTACGAATTTATCTGTAAATGATAGCTCGGGATCGTCAAATTTTATTTGGATTAAGTCTTACAATGGGTATTAGAGCTATTTATAATCTCTGTCTTGGTGAAAATTTTGGAATTTTTTGTATGTTTTCACTGAATTTGTATGGGTAAAATTTGGATCTTTAGTGGTTTAGAACGGAATTTCAAATTCTTGTCAAATTCGGATGACCCACCATGCGATAACAGATCTGCATGGTCACACCACCATTAGGATGAAAAAATTCTAAGATTATTTGGCATATTACAAATCATCATAGGTTAATCGAGTAGTGAAACCTACGAGGGTTAAGGTTTTAGAGCAGATCATTTTAGGCTTAATTATGGTCAATTTGTTGGTCGTTTTTGCCAGATTTTGAAACTATGTGTTCGTCTTGGCATTTTCTTCGAGACCCATTGATCAATTTAATCAAACATGGGCTGTGGAAGAAGATCCAGCGGAGGAATGGAGGCTGGTCATGGTGGAATGGAGGCGAAAGAAGAAATCCCACTGAGAAAAGACCTCGGGCGCATGCAACGAGCCTCACCCAATCACGGCAAGGCTCCCAACTTGGGTGCATGCGTTGTAGGCGCCCGAGGGCTTGCAACAGGCACGTGCAAGTGCAGCAAATGGCACGCATGTAACCCCCCGTTATGCAGAATTACAATTCTACCATATGCTGCCTAATTTACCATTTAAACCCCTCCACATAAAGAAAAATCACGATTTTGCCCCAGGCACATAAAATTCCAATTTTGCCCCCTTTGGGCGTGGAAATTTACGTTTTTTCTCTTTTGGGTGTAAAATTCATGTTTTACTCCTTACAAGTGAAATTCCAATTCTGCCATTGCATGTAAAATTATAGTTTTAACCCTTTTACAAGTGATTTTACTATTTTGCCCTTATATACAATTTTTGAATTTTTTTCTAGTAGAATTAAATGTCTAGTGATCCATATATATTTAATTAATTGAAGATTAGCCACAACATTTTTTATTATATTAAACTATATACATTAAAAGCCTATGGATCACATGCAGTCAAAGGACATTGATTGTGATTAGTGACATTAATATTATAAATTTTATCCCACGAGAATTTTTAATATATTAATGTGGTTAATTAAGATGAATATTATTTTATCTTTTTTAATTTACCCATAGGGATTAAGGAATGGAATATAATTTGATAGTTTCATCATGAAGTAATTATGAATCTATTTAAATTGAAAACTTAGCCCACATGCAGTTTTTGATGTTATGTGATTTATATTTTATAATATGTTTTACATTGATAAAATATTATTTAAGTTTATTTGCCTCAAATATATTGATACATAAGTTTTCCTTTGATTATGATGTCTTACCACCTACAATTTGTTCTAGTATAACTATTTCCAAGCTTAATGGAAATAATTATGAAGAATGGAGGGAATTAGTTCTTCTCCAATTGAGATGCATGGATCTTGATTATGTCTTACGATCAAACGAACCACCTGAACCTATTGAGGATAGCACTCAAGCAAAATATACTCTTTATGCACAATGGGAGCGGTCCAACCATCTCAGTGTGATATACATAAAGACAAAGCTCTCTATTAGTATTTGTGGTTTAGTCATTCAGTATAACAATGCCAAGAAATTGGTGGAAGTTATTAATGCACAATTTGATTTTTCAAAGAAGGCACATGCCATGACCTTGATTATGAAGTTCTCATCATTGAAGCTGTAAGAGATGTGCGGGAGCACATCATGAAGACAAGGGACATTGCAGCTCAACTGAAGAATCTTAAAGTCGGAATATTAGAATCATTTCTTGTATACTATATCTTGAACACTCTCCACAAAAATATGTCTCTTTCAAGATCTCTTACAAAACACATAATACAAACTGGTCAATCAATGAACTCATAACCATGTGTGTTCAAGAGGAAGAGAGGCTACTAATGGAGAAAGGAGAAAGTGTTCATATGGCAACAAAAGATAAGTACAAAGAGCAAGGCAAACAAAAAGAAAAAGGTAAAATGCCTCTACCTCCCCAAGCTGGCATTAAAAAAGAATCCAAGTGTTTTTTCTATTAAAAGAAGGGGCACATGAAGAAGGATTATGTCAAATTTAAGGCTTGGCTTAAGAAGAAAGGTAACCTACTCTTATATGTTTGTTATGAATCTTACATGCTTGATGTGGGTCACAACACTTGATGGATTGAT
Organism: Eucalyptus grandis; assembly: GCF_016545825.1. Classification (NCBI taxonomy): domain Eukaryota; kingdom Viridiplantae; phylum Streptophyta; class Magnoliopsida; order Myrtales; family Myrtaceae; genus Eucalyptus; species Eucalyptus grandis. Next base: position 37,806,833 of record NC_052618.1, read on the forward strand.
TCTGGTTCTACAATCCATATTTTGAATTCCTTGTAGGGTTTTCAAAACTAGCGGAAACCAACGAGAAGTGAATAAAGTATCTAAGATACGCTCGCATGTGGAAGCTATTAGGACATGCGGATTAGTTCTCAGTAATGGCTTTATTTTGAATTTAGATATGACCTTTTATATTCTTAGTTTATCTAGGAATTTAATTTTAGTTTCAAGACTTATATATTTGGGATACTCTTTTGAATTTTTAGGTTTAACTTTTAGTTTATTGTATAAGTCTGAAATTGTTGGGAGTGATATTTTTATCTGACGGCCTCTTTCAAATTGATTTACAAGATAATATCATTTATAATGCGATGCACGTTCACAATAATACTAGCATAAAGAGATGTGTTGTGAATGGGGATTTCTCTATGTTGCAACAACAAAGATTGAGACATATCTCTATAGATAGAATTAAGCGATTAGTAAATGATAAAGTACTTAGTACTCTAGAAACTTTATTGATTATGACACTTGTGTGGACTTCATAAAGGGAAAGCAGACAAGTCAAAGAAATGTACTAAGAGGAGTATCAAAATATTAAAAATCATACATACAGATATTTGTAGTCTAAATACGGACTCAAATAGTCAGAGATACTTCATCTTTTTCATAGATGATTATTCATGATTCATGTATCTCTACTTGCTTCGTAATAAGCAGAAGCGCTTTATGCCTTTAAGGTATTTAAAATTGAAGTATAAAAACAATGTGGCAAGCAAATTAAGATCGTGAAATCAAATAGAGGTAGATAATACTATAATAGATACATTCAAGATAGATAAACACATGGTTTAGTTGTCTTGAAGAGCATGGGATTATTGCCCAATGCACTATCTTGGTTCTCCAGACCAAAATGGTGTAGCTGAAAGAAGAAACCGAACATTATTGGATATGGTGTGAAATATGCTCAATAGTTCCAAACTTCCTAAGTTCTTGCAGACCGAGGCTTTTAAAATGACCGTGTATATATTAAACCAAGTTCTGACTAAGGCCATTCCAAAGACACGTTTGAGTTATTCAAAGGTTAGAAACTGAGTTTGTGACCTGTACGCTTTTGGGGATGTCCATCTGAAATAATAGTCTACAATCTATAAGAAAAGAAATTAGATCCAAGGACTATAAGTGGGTATTTCGTTGAATATGTTGAAAAGTCCAAAGGATATAAGTTTTTATTGTCCATCTCACACCACTAGGTTTGTGGAATCAAGAAACGCTAACTTTCTTGAGAATGATCTGATTAGTGGGAGCGATCAATTCAAGAACCTTGTTCCTGAAGAAGATCATTTAGATACTCAACCTTCCACCCCCAAGTATTGGATTGATTGTTGTCTATAACGCCCCTTCAGTTCAACCGGCTATTGAACAACCAATCATTGAATATCCACAAGTTACTAATATTGATTTAGTAGGCCCAACTATTCAACAATTATCAGATACTATTGAACTTCTAATTGAACAACAAACTCTTCAAGAGAATGTTGATGCAACATTAAGAATGTCTACTAGAATTAAGAAATCAGCAAAACTAGTGACTACATTGTGTATCTGCAAGAATCTGACTATAATGTTGGAGCTAAAAATGATCCTAAGATGTTTTCACAAGTCATGAGTTGTGATAAATCCAATTTGTGGTATAATTCCATGAAGAAAGAGATGAGTACCATAGCATCTAACGGATTTGGGATTTAGTTAAGTTGTTTGATAGTGCGAAGGCCATTGGTTGTAAATGGGTTTTCAAAACTAAGAAAGATTTATTAGGCAATATTGAGATATACAAAGCCAAACTCGTTGCCAATGGATTTACTCAAATGGAAGGATTCAATTACATGGAGACATTTTCCCATGTATCTAAGAAATATTATCTTCGTATTATTTTAGCATTTGCTACTCATTTTAATATGGAGTTACATCAAATAGATGCGAAAACGGCATTCCTCAATGGAAAACTAGAAGTAGTTTACATGAAATAACCAGAAGAATTTTTCTCTAGTGCTGGTGAGCATTTGGTATCTAACCTTAAGAAATCTCTATAAGGCCTGAAACAAGCATTCCACCAATAGTACTTGAGGTTCCATGAGGTTATCTTTTCATTTGATTTTATAGAGAATGTCATGTATCAATGTATATACCAGAAGATTAGTGGGAGCAAAATTTGTTTCTTTGTGCTATATATGAATGCCATTTTTCTTGCAACCAATGATAAGGGATTGCTACATGAGGTGAAACAATTTCTCTTTAAGAGTTTTGACATGAAAGATATAGGTAAAGCGTCTTATGTCATTGGTATTAAAACCATAGGGATGGACCTCGAGGTATATTAGGACTATCTAAATAAACCTATATCGATAAGGTCTTAGATAGATTTGGTATGAAAATTATTCACCAAGTATAACACCCATTGTGAAGGGTGACATGTTTAATTTGAACCAATGCCCGAAGAACGGTTTTGAAAGGAAATAAATGAAGAACATCTTATATGCTCTACTATCGGAAGTTTGATGTATGCTTAGGTTTGTTCTCGACTTAAAACATTACTTTTGCTATTGAATGTTGGGAAGATACTAGAGTAATTTGGATATGGACCACTAGAGAGCTACAAAGAAGGTGATGAGGTACCTTCGAGGTATGAAAGGACACATGCTTATGTATAGATGGACGGACAGCTTGGAGGTAGTTGGTTAATATGATTTAGACTTTACTAGTTGCGTTGATTCCCGTAAATCAACATTGGGATACATTTTTATGTTTGTTAGCGAAGCTGTATTCTAAAAAGTACAAAATAGATCTTGATTGCCACTTCTACTATGGAGACAAAGTTCGTTTCCTATTTTGAGGCCACCTCACATGACGTGTAGTTGAAAAGTTTCATGTTGAGGCTTAGAATTGTGGATTCGATTGCTAGGCCATTGAGAATGTTTTCTGACAATTCAGCTATAGTTTTCATGGCTAAGAACCAAAAAAATGGTAGTCAAAGCAAGCAGATCGACATTAACTATTAGCCATCGAGAACGTGTTAAAAAGAAGAAATGGTCATAGAACATGTAAGCATTGGATGGATGATAACCGATTCTTTAATTAAAGGCATGCCACTAATGAGTTATAAAGATCATGTATTCGGAATAGGCATTGGTCAAATCATGTAAATTTTGCTTTATATGGAAGAATTTATGAGACTGTTATTCATTTGCTATATTTTTCTTAATTCAGTTGTATACATTTAGTTATTCTCAAAAAAAATAATTACATTTGACATGGAGTAAACATAAGGTTTATTCATTAAGTTATTTTATCACATATGAGCTGATGAAATACATTGTGATACACGAAAGATAATACTCACTCTAAGAAGAATCATCACCGTGATTCATATGTTTTATTTCAACATGAAGTTTATATGGGTTTGAGTTAATATTTTATTTGATGGAATATTGGGATTAAGTAGGAGAATGTTATAATATTTTATTATTATTTCAAATGTGACCCAAATATTGTATTTTCCAATTAATTTCTATTTATTGCCCTATTTATTACCAGCGTTTATTACATGATATTTACCCGTTAATATGTTACCATAATGGTATTGATGGAAGATATCGGTAGTGTAAGAAACAGAATATAACGTCAGGTCATCTAGTCCAAACCCAATCACTACAGAAAATACACCATCACCACCGTCACGTTTGAAGGGTTTTGTCTAGTGGAACAAGATGTATAGATTTAGTGTTTCAATTCACATAATGATCGTTTTTTGCAGATCCATCCAAAGTTTTAGGGTTTTCCATGTTTGGAGACTTTCATTAATGGTTAGAGGTATGTCGATTTTTACGTTTCCGTAAATCAATCTCGAATTTGAATGAATTTATCTATGAATGATAGATTGGGATCGTTAGATTTTATTTGGATTAAGTCTTACACCGTGAAGTTAATATTTGGTCTTTGTTCCTATTAAAGTTCAACTTTCACTGTTTCCTTGATCTATAGAGGATGTGCAAACAACAAGCTCTCGGCTTTTTATTTTTATTTTTATTTTTGAGGCTGAGAAGAACTTAAGTTGGACCTTGTGCAAAATATCTTATTTCTATGTTACTATCTGTTTAGTCTCTCGTCTTGTAGTAGCTATCTTATTGCTCAGAGGGGCCGATTTCAGGTTCAAAATTTCGTACCAACTTTCTTTACACAAGGATGATCTTCTTAAAAAGTTATGGAGCAAATGAGAAACATGCAATTGCACATTTGAAGAATCAACCTTTCCAACAATGAATTAATAGCACCCACTCTAATTGGAGTGCAGCAGATGTAAAGCAAGAGCAATTATAAAGTTACTCATACGTGGAGGAAATCTTAATGTTCTCACCCTTGATTTCCTCGTTTCAAATAAAACACTATCTTCAAGTATCCCCACAGCAGACATGACAATGAATGCTGCAAAGTGATTTTAAAATCCACCAGGTTGAGACTACCAACGAAGCATATGTATTTCCACGGTATTGAAGTAGCAAGTGCCCTATTGCTTTTTCTTCCCTTACCGAGAACAATATCAATACATAGAATTGAAAAGTTAATTGCAACTGGCGCATGTAGAACCGCTAGGTCTTTCACTTTCTAGGACTTCTTGTCATCATGTTGTGGTTCGCACAAATGAATGCCATTCTGCAAGAAAGACACACCGAGTTTGCAAATCTAGGTCTGATTTACTAATCAAAGCCAACCTGTTATAGTTGAACAATGGACTACATCACTTCATCATTATGATGTCATTAATGAAGTGTCCGTGTAGCTACAAGATACTTTCTCGCTAGCTCTTGTTGTACAAACTACACTTCTTCCAATTTTATGCTTTACAAACCCTACATCTTCTTTTGAGTATATACATATCACCGTTGTTTCCTTCACTTACCAAGAAAAACAGCTTGCTGATCCACACATCTGCTATGCACAGCAGCGGCCATAGAGCATAAAGTAAATGCAATAGAGTTGAGTAAAGCTTTCTCTGTCTTTGGCTACGCATCTTTGGACAAGTGATACTATGTACTCCATGGAAGCTGCATCACAGGGCACAGTAATAGGACCGTCCCCTGACAAACCAAACTCTTCTTCAGACATCTTCAAGAGCTCTTCAAAGATGTTGCTATGGAGAGACTGCAAAGGTATCGTGGAACGACCTCCATCAGCCATGTAGATGACAAAATGCCCCTTCTCTGGTGGTGATGAATTCAACTCCACGTTAACTCCAGGATGGGAAGTTTCTCCTGCCTCAAGCAGTTAGTTTTTCCCACGTCCTCGCCATCTTGATTAGCTTCTTGGGGCTCATCATTCTTATGCTTCTCAATTAGATTTAGGGTATAAACCTTCAAACAGAAGGACTTTCTGGATTGTAGGCTTGTAATGCTTCAGACCTGAATGCAAATGAAGGAAGGACACTCTGTTATAAATGCAAAAGGTTGAAGAGAAGCCCATGTAAATGTCACTTTCTCTACCTTGACATTTGCAATGCTTAGTCTATGAAGTTCACTATGGATAATACATTTTAGATTTTAATAAGGGAACATTACTAAAACTATGATGACATAAATAACTAGGTGAAAGTTGAGGAAGGAAGATGTGGGACAAAGCTTAGTTTTTATTGTGGGGTAACAGCAATAGGCACCTGCATAAGAATAACTCATGAAGCTGGTATTTAACTGATTCACTTGTACTGTTTATTCAAATGAACTTGTCTAGTCTTGAATCAATAAGTTCATAGAAGAAGAAAATAAATTATAGTCAAAGGGACGAATTCAAAATACTTCTACATGTTATGGCCGATATCAAATTTTCTGTTAGGATCCAAGACATTTTTGAAGTTCTCCCTTTTTGCTTTCTTTTTGTTGGGAAGGAAATGAGATGAAAAGGCAATCCTGTGCAACTAGAAAAGTTTAATTTCTCAGCTGACAACAACTAGAGAAAGAGATACCTTTGTGATCGACATTAGGAAAACATCCAAAAATGTTGTAGATCCTGATAGAAAAGTTGTTATTTGCAATAACAATGTAGAAGTATATTGAATTTGTCCCTCTGAATTTAATTTGTAATCTTCTTCCATGAGCTTAGGGATTTCAGACTAGACAGTTTCATTAGGATGCACATGGAAGGAATCGATTGAGTACCTGTTTCATTGGTTATTCTCATGCAAGTGCCTTTTGCTTTTACCCTTCAATACAAACTAAGGATTGTCTGCATCTTCCTTTCTTGAGCTTCCCTTAGTTATTAGTGTTACCGTAGTGCTATTTATATTTCCTCATGGAAATGTATTATTCATAACAAGTTACATAGTGAGAGCATTGCATATCACAAGACAGAGAAAGTGACATTTGCTTGGGATTTTCTTCAACCTTTTGCATTTATAAGCAAAGTGTCCTTTCCCTCATTTGCATTCACTTCTGCAGCCCCACATGCCCAAAAAATAGTCCATTTGTTTGAAGCTTTATACTCTAATTCTAATTGATTGGAGCTTTAAACTCTAAATCTAATTGAGGAGCATAAGCAGCATGAGCCCCAAGAAGCTAATGAAGATGGCATGGATGTGGGAGAAATTAGCCGCTTCTTGCAGGAGAAGAATTTCCAATCCTGGAGTTACTATGGAGTTTCATTCATCATCAGCACCAGAGAAAGGGCATTTTGTCATTTACACGACTGATGGAGGGCGTTTCATGATTCATTTGCAGTGTCTCCATAGCAACATCTCTGAAGAACTCTTTAAGATGTCTGAAGAAGAGTTTGGTCTGTCAGGGGATGGACCTATCACTCTGCCCTGTGATGCAGCTTCCATGGAACATCACTTGTCCAAAGATGCATAGCCAAAGACAGAGAAAGCTTTGCTCAATTCTATTGCATTCGCTCCTTGCTTGTTGGCCTCTGCTGTGCATAGCAAATGTGTGGATCTGCAAGCTCTTTTTCTTGGTCCGTGAATGAAACAATGGTGATATGTATATATTTAGAAGAAGATGTAGGGTTTGTAAAGCATAAAATTGGAAGTGTAGTTTGTACAAGAAGAGCTAGCAAGAAGAAGAGTATCATGTAAATCATTACATGGACATCTCATGCACGGAATCACAATAGTGAAGTGATGTAGTCCATTCTTCAACTCTATCAGGTTAGCTTTGATCAGTTAGTAAATCAAAACTAGATTTGCAAATCTGGTGTGTCTTTCTTGCAGAATGGCATTCATATTGCATAAACCACAACATAATGACAGTTAGTCCAACAAATTGGAAAATTTAGTGGTTCTCATCCTGCATGCACCAGTTGCAAATAAATTTCAATTATACATAGTAATATTGTTCCAGGTAAGGGTAGAAAAATGAAATAGGAGACTTGCTACTTTAGTACTGTGAAAAAATATGTTCTTGGCTGGTAATTCCAAGCTGGTGGATTTTATTATCACTTTGTAGCATTCCTTGTCTTGTCTGTTGTGGGGATACGTGAAGATAATGTTTTATTTGAACTAAGTAGTCGGGCCAGAACAGTAAGATCTTTTGCATTTATAAGTAAATTTATAATTGCGTTTGATTTACATCTGCAGCAATCAGAGTGAGTTCTACAAATGCATTGCTTGAACGATTGATTCTTTAAATGTGCAATTGCATTTTCACATTTGCTCCATAACTTCCTAAGAAGATCACCCTTGTATTAAGAAAGTCATATGAAATTCTGAACCCGAAATTGTCCCCTCTGGACAGTATAATAGCGGCTACAAAGCGAGAGACTGAACAAATAGTTCAAACGTTGAGATGACAGTTTTTGAACCTTAAAAGTATGGACATAGAAATAGATATTTCGCACAGTTTCCAAATTAAGTTCTTTTAAGCCTCTAAGACAAAGTTGAGAGCTCATAATTTGCACCGTCTTAGTCGCTGATTAGCTATAAATAAGGCTTGTGTCTATCCCTGATAGACTTGACGTTTGTGATATGCCAAATTGGTATTCAAGTGTGGAAGGCGTCTAGCATATCAGAAATGCATTATTAGGTAAATTACCAGTTCTCTGCTTGGGCACAGCGAGTCAAGTGTACTCCGACATTTGTGATATGCCAAATTAATCTCAATACTTGCTTCTTGTTGTTTAGGGCTGCCTTATTTAAGCAAGTCGTTTTCAATGGAAACCTCAACACAAACTAACAGAAACAACATAAGTAATTCAAATAACCGTACATATACAATTACCCGATTGCTTAAACTCTCATTCAGTTACATGGATCCTTGACTCGACCGCAGGACATGTTCTCCAAGGAAAAAGAATGTCTAGGCAGGACAGGGGCGCCATTCCTGACTAACTAAGAAATAAATGGTCATGAACTTTCATAGCATCAGTAAAGGTACTTCAGCAATGAAATCTCCCACTGATGTGGACATTTTTCCGAAAGGTGTGGAATGCGATGGAGTGCTCCTTTCTTGCTTGGCCGACAACAACTAGAGAAACAAAGAGATACCTTCTTGATCGACATTAGGAAAGCATCCAAAAATGTTGTAGATCCTAACAGAAAATTTGTTAAGGGCAATAACAATGTAGAAGTACATTGAAATCGTCCCTTTGACTTTAATTTGTGTTCTTCTACCATGAACTTAGTGATTTCAGACTAGACATCTTTTATTGGGATGCACATTAGAAGTGAATCGATTAAATACCTGTTTCATTGATTATTCTTAAGCAAGTGCCTTTTGCTTTTATCTCACAATACAAACGGAGAATCGTCCGTATCTTCCTTCCTCGAGATTCCCCTAGTTATTTATATCACAATAGTGCTATTAATATCCCCTCATGGAAATGTATCCTCCATAATAAGTTACATGGTGACAGCATTGCATATCACAAGGCGGAGAAAGTGACATTTGCATGGGATTCTCTTCAACCTTTTGCATTTATAAGCAGAGTGTCCTTTCCCCTTTTTCATTCACTTGTAGCACTACAAGCCTAAAATCCAGAAGGAGTCCTTTTGTTTGAAGCTTTACACTCTAAATCCAATTGAGAAGCAATAAGCATGATGGAACCCAAGAAGCTAATGAAGATGGTGAGAATGTGGGAAAAAATAGCCGCTTCTGGCAGGAGAAGAATTTCCGATCCTGGAGTTACCGTGGAGTTGAATTCATCATAAGCACCAGAGAGGGGACATTTTGTCATCTACACGACTGATGGACGGCGTTTCATGATTCCTTAGCAGTTTACCCGTAGCAACATCTTCAAAGAGCACTTCGAGATGTCTGAAGAAGAGTTTCGTTTATCAGGGGATGGTCCTATCACCGTGCCCTGTGATGCAGCTTCCATGGAGTACATAGTATCATTTGTCGAGAGATGTGTAGCCAAAGACATAGAGAATGCTTTGCTCAATTCTATTCCATTCACTCCATGCACATTGGCTTCTGCTTTGCATAACAAATGTGTGGATCAGCAAGCTCTCTCTCTTGGTCAGTGAAGGAAACGATGGTGACATGTATATACTAGGAAGAAGATGTAGCGTATGTAAAGCATAAAAACGGAAAAAAGGCAGTTCATACAAAAAGAGCTAGTAGGAAGAAGAGCATCTTGTCAATCTTTTTCACATAGCCACTTCATTAATGGCATTACAATGATGAAATAATGTAGTCCAAGATCTGCAGGCTGGATTTGATCAGTTAGTCAATCAGATTTAAATCTACAAATCTGGTGTCTTTCACACAGAATGGCATTCATATTGCATAAACCAGAACGTGATGACCATAAATCCTAGAAAGTGGAAGATTAAGCGGTTCTAGTCCAGCATGCACTAGTTCCAATTAAGATTTTAATTTCTACATATTTATTGTTCCGGGTAAGGATAGAAAAATGAAATAGGGGACTTGCTAGTTTAGCACCATGAAAAATGTATATGCTTGGTTGGTATTCTCAACCTGGTGGATTTTGCAACCACTTTGCAGGATCTTTGTCTTGTCTGTTGGGGGGATACCTGAAGATAGTGTTTTATTTGAACCAAGGAAGTGTCGGGGGCAGGACAGTAGGATTTCCTGCATGTGTAGCTGTTCATATGAGTAAATTTTTAAAGTCACCCGTTACCAGATTCTCGGAGGAGAGAATTTTCTTTGATTATTGATGAAATAAACCATGTAAGCGTATCAAAATACTCTTCATCTATAGATGTCGTCATGCTAGAAAGATAGTTGATTACCGATTGGTATTTCGGAAAAAGTCAACGCCGAATAATTTCAATGATATTCAGTTTGAGGAAATTTTGCAAGTACTAGCACGGTATGCGAATTTGACTTCAATAGAAGCATCCATGTTTGATTAAGGCCTCGTTTGACAGTGTATCAATATATTCTTCATCTATAGATGTCATCATACTAGAAAGATAGTTGATTACCGATTGGTATTTCAGAAAGAGTCAACGCCTTAAGGTCATCTTCTTCTTCTTCTTCTTCTTCTTCTTCTTCTTTTCTTTAAGGCCTTGTTTGATAGCGTATCAATATACTCTTCATCTATAGATGTCATCATACTAGAAAGATAGTTGATTACCGATTGGTATTTCAGAAAGAGTCAACGCCTTAAGGTCATCCATGTTTGATTAAGGCCTTGTTTGATAGCATATCAATATACTCTTCATCTATAGATGTCGTCATACTAGAAAGATAGTTGATTACCAATTGGTATTTCAGAAAGAGTCAACGCCTTAAGGTCTTCTTCTTCTTGCTTCTTTCTTCTTCTTCTTCGCCGTACTCTTTCCCTCACCCGATAGAAGTAAAAAAGATGTATATATAAGTAAAAAGCGGCATAATGAGAAAATAAAAAAATAAAGAAAAATTGCGTTAACCTACTAAAAATATTTTGCTTTTCTATTCAACTTGCTTGGCAAAGACAAAGCCAATTCTTTGTATCAAATGCGCTCCTCGCATTTCAAAACTTCCAATTATCATTGTCACTTCTACGATGGAATCAAGTTGCACTTCTCACTCGCACACAATTTACCAAAATGTCCTTTAAAATATATATATATATATTCCCACCCCAAAAAACCAACACCCACCCAAACTCTTTCCCTCACATGAGAGGGTTGCTAAGGGTGGATTTTGTTTAACTTTGCAAATGGAAGTTGGGTATGATGCAAATACTAAAAGCCAAAATCTTTTGGAGAAATACAAATTGTGTCTAGTAAAAACTCTTTATAAATGAACATTGAGTTTAGTAGTGTTTGGCCAAAAAACTTTTACAATGGACTTTGAGTGAATTTTTTGATTTTTTTTTAATTAAAAAATGACCCACACTCTTAGCCAAAGCCAATGAAGGGTTATAGCCATTGATAAAACAGATCTAGCATTGGCGACAGTGGGCTGAGGTCGCCCAACCTTGGGCACCTAAGTTCTCATGACCTTGGGCGAGCACTGCCTGGGTCGTGCAACTCTGGCCAACCCTTTGCTAGCCCTTTGTTGGCCAAATTTGACCTCGCTAGCCTTCACCAGCCAAATCTAGCTTCGTTGGCCGCTCTAACACAAAGAAGATGAATAGTTGCAAGTAGGGATAAAAGTGGAAAATTATAGAATTTGCGAGGGTAGTTTTAGAAGGAAAAAATATATTTTAATCTCAGTTTCAGCATTCCGTAAATGCTATTTCGAAGGCTGTGCGGGAGTAGTATTAGACTTTCAACATTCCCAATGTCAACATTTGTTTGAAAGTTATTTTAAAATATCTGCTAAATACTCCCGTATTTCCACAAGGAGTCTTGGGAAAGTTGAACCAAATGTATCAAAGTTTAACACCCCCACCATCACGTCTCCTCTAGCGTGTGCACCACAGTTTCTCCTCAAAAGGCGATCGATGACTCCAGGTCTAAGCTTGGCGACGGTTGCCTTGCCAGCTCAAGGCCACATCCCGGTCGACAAGCTCCGATCTGGCAGCCATGGCTGAGCTCTGCTGCTACAGAGCTTGCGCGTCGGAGAGGCTCGCGGCAGGTTGCAGGTGTCGAGGTCCGGCTGAAGCGGCTACTTGACGGGTGGGAGGGGTAGCTCTCGATTATTGGTGCGTCGTGCTACTGTATGTGAGGAGAGAGAATGGGCAAGCCAGGTGAATGGGTGTTTATGACGACAAATTAGTTTTTTTGGGGATTGGGAGGATGCAAAATGCTGGTTTTAAAATTAGAGGAGAGTATTTAATTTCGGTAGCGAGAATAAAGATGATTTTTGTAATTAAAAAAGGAAAAGGTTAGTTCCAATCCTCAGATAGGAAATAACATGTTACGTCGTTTATACTTCTATCCATGTCCCTGTCCACGAACAAGAAAAAGTCTCTATATTTGTGACGACCCGAGCGGCGGTGCGCGGGGAGGAGGGATGGCGGTGCGTCCGCGCCTCCGGTCCTCAGACGCGCGCAAGGGAAGGGGAAGGGATTCCTCTCCCTCTTGTCCCACATCGCTTAGGGAGGGGTTCCTAGGAGCCTTTCTAAGGCTTGGGTTCCTTTAATTGTGTGACGCGTTTTAAAACCGTGAGGACTCAGTGTCCAAAGCGGACAATATCACACAAGTGGGACCCGGGTCGTTTACAAATTGTATCGAGCCGACTCCCGACAGCGTGGGGCCACAGCGAGGACGCCGTGCTCCCAAGGGGGAGAGTGTGACGACCCGAGCGGCGGTGCGCGGGGGAGGAGGGATGGCGGTGCGTCCGCGCTCCGGTCCTCGGACGCGCGCAAGGGAAGGGGAAGGGATTCCTCTCCTCTTGTCCCACATCGCTTAGGGAGGGTTCCTGGGAGCCTTTATAAGGCTTGGGTTCCTTTAATTGTGTGACGCGTTTTAAAATCGTGAGGACTCAGTGTCCAAAGCGGACAATATCACACAAGTGGGACCCGGATCGTTACAATATTTGTCTAATCCATTTATTCTACTTCCACAAAAAATTATAATCAAATTCTTTATATACTTTGAAAAACTTTATCCACATCATACCTCGAGATTGTTTACATTGGGTAAATTTTTATAAACATAATTCCTCGTAGGCATCCACATATAATATCCACATAATGCTTTAGATAGGTAGTTGGAATGTCATTCGATGGTCATGTTAGCTGAATTTGGTCAGATTTATTGTCGAAGAGACTTGATTAGGAATCTTGTGAAAGTAGAAGTATTTGCATAGACAAATTAAAATAAAGAGAATGTGATAATATAAGGGTCATATCACCAAAAAAACAATTTTGATACAATTATCACAAATTTACCTCAAATTAATTTTTTTAATTACCAAAAAACTTAAAATTTGTACATTTATAACAAATTTATCCTTTATTAGTTTCCATTAGATTTTATTGTCAAATTGTTGAGTTAGATGAGATGGGTGTATCAGTTTGGGGTTTAACCATCTATTTGTCATAAGTGTATCAGTTTGTGATTTTTTATTATATTAATCTAATTTAACATATGTGAATTCTTCTGATGGCGGAATGGGGCACTGAATTAGACATTTCCAAAGGTGGAAAGTTTGAGGACTGAAAGTCAATTTGTCATAAATATATCTATTTAGGATTTTTTTGTAATTAAAAATTTAATTTGTGATGAATTTATCACAAATATATCAATATGGGATTTTTGGTGGTTATATCATTAGTATAAATGTACTAATTTGGGATTTTTCACCATATTATATCATAATATAATGATATAATAGTTTCTTTTGACTCCTTTAATCTAATTCACTTTGAAACCCTTGGTGCAGATTATGAAGTTCTGATTCTCTCGGCCACGGGCACTCCTCGATTGATGGCTAGTTTTGACCGGAGGTTGGTACAGGCGTCTTTGACTATTGTGTCAGACTAGCCAATCCCTTTTAAATAAGAGAGAGAGAGAGAGTTCATTCAATCCGCTATATAGTTTCTTTTCTCAAGAGAAAAACGTGTGAGGAGTCATATAGTTCACACACGAAACAAATTAAGAAATTGAAAATTCTATCACTGTAAATTTATCATAAATATATCAATTCAAAATATTTAATAATCAAAAAATTAATTTAAAATAGATTTATCATACATATTATTCTAATCTTAGTTTCTATATCGCAATTCATATTCAACAAAATCATCTTAATCGAAATCTTACTTCTATTTACTTAAAATTTCAATTTCTCCACATTATTTGTTGTTGTGATTTTATATATTCATTGCCAAATACTAATCCTTCACGACACTTCTTGTGATTTTATATATTCACTGTCAAGTACTAATTTTTACTTTTTTTTTAATTGTGAATCAATATAAAAATGAAAAATTCTATATGTGAAATTCCATCAAGATCCCATCAGTGCCCGCCTGAGAGCTACGCCTCACACGAGACTACCCTGAATTTCTCGAGATGGTACAAAATATTCAGGGGACCCCGCCTGGTAAAAGATAGCATCGAACGACACATTCGAAAAAATGGAATGGGATCGCCTTGTCAGACACATGGAAAAGAACACATTACCTCCTGGTCATCTTCTCCCTCGACAGGGAGTGACTAAAAGAAGGATGTGATATATCTGATGAGATATATCTTGTCGGTCACGTGTGAATATCGGTGTGTCAATAATTGTCCAAAAGCAATTGCCAATGCCACGGTTGTATCATTGGTTGCCAAGAGCATGGACCATGTGTGTGAATTATTGGCTATATGTGTTGGGTACTTATTTATCTTTTCCTCCCTCTTATGCCTGTAATACAATAATAAACTTGTATTAAGTGTGAAAAACATGCAAGACTAAAATCTCTTAATCTTTTCTTCACAATCCTTATCTAGTATTAGAGATTTTAGACTGTTAAGATAGCACTTATCCTAGTACTATGTTCTGCACTAGCCTCCATTAGAATCTTATGCATCAAAATTCTAAGGCCGATAGGCCTAATGTCTTGAATAAGAATTAAAGTTGAATGCCAAAAGTTGTCTTCAATAGGTAAGGCCTAGGAGGCACCGTTTGAGGACCAAATACCTACATCGATTTTGATGTCGTTCCTAGCAAAACAAATCTTTTAGTCGAAATAGCAATTTTATCCAAATAACATATACATGTGAAGAGCTTAAAGTTAGATAACTAGTACGGATTCTTATAATTTAGATTAAATATGAAATTGTTTTAATAATATGGATTTGGTCTAGTTGGATATAAATCACTAAATTTATACTACATATAAATAGGTCAAAATGGGTTAATTTAAGTCAAATTATTTTCAATTTGACCCGATTCACCAATTCGATGGCTTTACTTTTATCCAAACCCCCCAACATGAACGAAAAAAAGTGGTACATTGACTATCTTTTTTACCATGCATAAAAGCTGAGTTTGTGCTTATTCCAGCCTTCGATACCTTCTTTTCCTTGAAAAATTAAAAGTTTTCATTCATGTATTTTTCCTATCTTTTCAATCAAGTCCTTATAATTTGTCTAATCAAGAAATTCTACTTTCATAAAATTTTATAATCAAGCCCCTTAGACACTAAAACCAGCCAAATTCGACTAATATCACGGTGGGACGATGTTGAAGTGTGTAGTTTTTTTAAAAGTAGATGCCACAGTGGAAGTATTTTATCCACATCATAAACCGAGATTGTCTATATTGGCTAAAGTTTTACAAACACATCCACGTGGGCATCTGCACCTTTAATTCACACGATACTTTAATGTCATCTGCCAGTCGCATCAACTAGATTTGGTCAGATTTGGCATCGGAAGGCCTTAATTTGCGAAAGTAGATGTAGTCACATAGAGAAATGAAAAGTAAAGGTACTTTGATTGGAAAAAACAGAAAAACCAGATAATATAACGATAAAAAGTGAACCTCTTTTCTGTCGTTTCATGCTACTGGTATGCTTTAGTCTAGTCAAAGTAGAAAATCCATTAAATAAAAAGCCGCCGTGGAAAATTTACCAAGAAGGGCGCGTTTGGTTGTGTTTCGTTTAAAAATTGTTCCAGGAAATGAAATAGAAAAAAGTGTTTACTTCCTCCGAACAATTTTTTGAACAAAACAACGCGTTTGGAAACTTGTTCCGGGAATAAAAAATAAACAGAAACATGTTTGGTAAATTTGGATAATTTTTTTATTTCTTTTATTTTTTCTATTTTTTTCTTATTTTTCCTTTTTTTCTTTTTTTTTTTCTTTTTCATTTTTTTTTTCTTTTTTCCGGTCAAGGCCTTGGCCGCGACCGGCGAGGGTCGGCCTCACCTTGATCTCGGCGAGGCCGAGCTCGCCCGGGCCGATGGCGAGGCGCGGCCTCGCCGGCCACCGCCCGGGCGAGGCCGAGGCTCACCGCCGCTAGGCGAGCTCGGCCTCGCCGGATCGGGCGAGCTCGAGCTCGCCCGGCCATGGCGAGGCCGACCTCGCGTGCCGGCACTGGCGAGCTCGATCTCGCCCGGGCGGGCCGAGCCGAGCTCGCCTCGGCCGGCGAGCCTCGGCTCGATTCACCGCCGGTCGGCGTCGCCCGGCGGTGGCTCGGCGAGGCCGAGGCTCGCCCGGGCCGACCCTCGCCCGGCCGGGGCGAGCCTCGGCCTCGCCGGGGAGGTCGGCTCGCGCCTGCTACTTCGAGCCTCGGCCTCACCGGGGACGGCGAGCCTCGTCGCCGTGGCCGGGCGAGGCCGCCGGCCTCGTCGGCCGGTCGCCGGCCATGGCCGAGGCGGCGACCGGCCAAAAGAAAAAGAACAAGAAAATAAGAGAAAAAGAAAAAAAAAAAAAGTATTTCTCATTTGTGTTTTGAAAACAAGAAACACAAATTTTGTGTTTCTTGTTTTTTCGTTCTTTTGTTCCTCGGAACAAAGAACAAAAAGGAACAGAAACGCACACAAACGCGTTTCTGTTCCTTTTTTGTTCCCAGGAACAAAAAAACAGAAATTTCTGTTCCTGGGAACAGAAATAGGGTGCAACCATGCAGGCCCTAAAAGTCCCACGCAAAGATGGCTATTTGTCTCTGTTACCCCCCAGAATACGACATCAGACGCGTTAACAATGTTAAGTAGCTTCTGTTCACTTTGAAACTGTTAGGATTGCGCAGATTATTTGGTCTTGATTGATGGCTAGTTTTGACCGGATGTTAGGACAGGAAGCTTTGATTATTGTTGTGTCAGATAGACTAGCCATTCCCATTTAAGTGTGTGTGTGTGTGTGAGAGAGAGAGAGAGAGAGAGATTGCAAGATTCAAGAATTCATTCAATCCACTATAGTTTCTCTTCTTGAGAGGCAAACAGATTACAAGTTACACCGTTCACACAAGAAACAAATCAAGAATATTTAAAAACCCTACAAGCTATTTTCACTTGAACTTTTAGTAACCCTTGTGTTTCTTTTGGACCAGCAACGCATCACTTACGAGGAAAAACCTCACCCCTATTGAGGCTTAAAGAAGCTGACTTTAATCCCAGTGTCGATCACCACATAGAGACCCCCCGCAATCAACAGCCCGCTCAGCGCCATCCCCAACGTTCCGAGCACCCAGTTGACCCACCAGCTCAGGCCGTACATCTTGGGCCTCTTCATCTTGAGCCACATGAAACACGGGTAGGCCAGGGTCACGGGCAGCGCAATCCCGCCGATGAGCCCCGCTACGCTCCCCAGGAACGGGATCGCCACCGCCACGAAGAAGCAGCCGTACCCGAACATCGCCCTGCTGATCGCCCTGCCCCACCATGGCAGCGGCTTCTTGAACTTGACAATGAACCTGGACTCCATGTCGTCGAACATGGGCATGCCGTAGATCTGGAACGAGCTCAGGGCGTTGATGATCACGAACAGGATCACGAGCCCGAGGACGGACTGCTTGATGTCGTTCCTGTGGAACGCGTATATGGCCGTCAACATGCCCCCATTCGGGGGTATCTGCGACAATCAAAACGAAAGATGCATCAGCTGAAAATTGTTCCTCTAATCAGTTATTGTTCAAGAGATTGGAGTGGGATTATGTTCATACCATTTGGCCATATGCCCAGTAGCCTGCAATGGCAAGAGGGTATAAGCACGCTGCGATGATGGCGTATGCGACTTTTGTACCCCTCCACATTGGCACTCTTGAGGGATGCTTCTCACTGGAAGGCATGGTGGCCTGCCAAAAAGCAATAATGAAAAAACGAAATTATAAGAAATTCGATTTAGTGAAAGTAATTATAATCCGAATCAAGAATATTCATTTCAATCTTTTTATTAGAACTGTAAATTTAAACGAGGGGAGATTATTGTCATCTTGATGATTCAAATTAAGTGACGAGTAAGGTCCATGTAATTTTAAATGCCAAACCCTACAAGTCTGTTTACTGAAAAGGAAAGAAATTAATTGATTTTTCTGTCACCGTACAGAATGTAGAAATTCCTTAAATAATCAATATGACAACATGGTCCATCAAAATGACAAAAGTTTAGGTGATCCTAGGTGGGGACATCACTGTAATAAATAAGATTTAACTTCTTCACGTTTCGGACGGTCGAAACAGAACTTGATTTCATTAAGATTTTAACGAAGACTTGATGTCATCAAGGATTGTATTCTATTTTAAGCAAAGCATGCTTCTAAATGAATGCTGTATGGGAAACAGAGTACTAGGCTGGGACGGCGTGGCTTCAGACCATCTTCCTCAAAGCAGCTGGTTGCCACCTAAGCCAGGGAGGACCGTCCGATTGGAAATTTTTCGGTTGTGGTGAAAAGTCAAAGGGCAAAGGACAAAGGGCAAAAGTCCCCCGCCGTGAACGGTGTTGAAGTTTCAACAAAGACGGCATCGGGGCCATTTATGTGCAGTGAAGCCCCTTTCCTCAAGGGTCAACAGTCAACTTTTAGCTGCTAAGTTCTTTCTTTTTTAATTATTTATGCATGTACTCTCTGCAACAACTCCAAGAAGATGACGTGGCATGTGGACTTAACCGAAAACATTGGACTTAGAAAAAACGAAACAAAACAAAACAAAACTTAATAGACAATTCTGAAAATACGAAGATCAGCTTATAATGTAACGTGATTATCTTGACCCATTTTTTTTAATATTAACTTATAACTAATTGATTATCGGGTAATATTCAAGCTATGTCACGAGGAGATAGCAGCTCTATCAAGTCTAGACCACTTTGCCTGTGCTAGAAGTAAAATTCGGCCGGAGAAATTGATTGCTAAGGAACCCTAGAGTTAGCTATATAATTCCTAAAATGACGACTCTTTGGTGCAAAATTTAGCGCTTCACTAAAAGCATTTTAGGTACATTCTGCTTGATCTAATTTTCCGTGAATTTTATGGATTTTATGTTAGACGTTGTAGTAGTGTAGGAGACTGTAAGAGAATTGGAAAATTTGGGCAAGCATCTTGGTACCTGGATTTCAAGAATGAGGTTGTGGCCTCTGAACGCGAAAGCGATGATCCCTAGCGCATTGAGGAGGTCGAAGACCCTGGCGATTTGCGTGTTCGCCCTGACGGAGTTGTACGACACGTTGGGCATCCGTCCCTCGGTCACCGAGATGATCCACATCATCGTGCAGTAGCCGACGGCGGTAATGGCCCCGATGAGGGACACGCCAGCGATGGAGTTGAGGTTGGGCAGCTGGGACAGCAGGACGGCAGCGCATGTGAACACAAGGTACCACTCCACCGGGGTTAGGTGGTGCGCGCCGCACGTGCCGCCGCACAGGATCCCAAAGAACATCTCGCACGTTGACCCACCGATGATGATCAGGGACACGCAGGTGCCTCCCGCGAGGTACATGAAGGGGAACAGCGCCAACCAGTTCGCTAGCCTCTCGCCTGAAACATCGTAATTCGTACGACGTTAGACTGGAGAACGTGGCTGAGTCAGAATTTCTTTCTTTCTTTTTTCTTCTGTCACTGTTCTTTTTAGCATTATATTCATGCTTTTTAACTAGAGAGAATGAAATCATCTCTGGCCATGTGCGACAAGCATTAAGATTCAAGTTAACTCGAGGTTTGCAAAATTCAACTTTTCTTGCAGTATTTCTCTTTTGAAAAATCAAAGAGAAGATCAATAATTACCGAAAGCAGCACCGGCGAGCTGCATGTATCTGCTGTAACGCATCCCCGTCTCGGCAGATTCATGGAGTTGCACCAGCAAGTAAAGCGTGTAGAGCTGCCATATGAACGCCAAAGTCAAGCATATAATCCCCCATGTCCTGCAAGATTATCATAAATATCGAATCATATTCATGTATGAAAAGAAAGACTTTATGCATTGGGAGTTCATTTCAAGATTACGATCAACGAACGAGTTGCTTGAATTTCGCTTACCATCCAAGAACGGTGAAAGCGACCGGGAGTATAAGGGCTTGAATCCCGATACCCGAGCAGAGGGTGTGGAAGGCGGCGTAGTACGCGTTGCCGTTCCTCGACTCGGTGATCGGGAGCCAGGCGTCCTGCGGGTCGAGCTTGGTCAGGTGCAGGGCCCGTCGGATCGGGCTGCCAAGCGGGGTTATGAACCTCGGGGTGAGGGACAGCCTCGGGGTCGCAATCTTTGGGGTCACGATCCTCGGGGTCTTCGACGGCTTTATCTCCGGCGTTGACAGGAGTGGCGACCTCGACAGGGACGGCGAGTGGTACTGGGACGGAGGGGTCGACACAGGGGGTGGCGTCGGGGCCGACGAGGAGTCCCACGTCGCCGAGGAGTCTACTGTCGCCGTGGAGGCTGGCCGGGGAGTCACCGGTTTGGAGGATATTTCATCGCCCATCCTTGCTAGCTCTTCCTTTTTCGTTGGGTTAAGAGCAAGCACCTCTTCAAAGAAAGACCTAAGAACCCCTCTCTTTCTTTCTCACTTGGCGTCCTTAAGGTTCTTGCTCTTCCTCTCAAATCAAGGTGTCTCCACACAAGAACCACCGATGCCAGACTTCTCTTTATATAAGGGACTTTGGGGTGCTGAGGACCAGTACATGCGTTGATGATTTTAGACCGTGGTTCGTTCGGTCATAGAGGAGGACTCGGGAAAGCAACGTGGAATATTGTGGGTCGATTATACCTTTTATAATTCTTATCATTTAATAAAGGCGATGAACCCACAGGTAGCCTCTAGAAAAAGAAATTCGTTTGCATGTGACGGAAATGAATAATGACAGAATATAGCAGCCGAGCATGTTTGGTCAAACGTTCTTATGGGACACTGATAAAATTGGTCCAATTCGGACTAACGCCGGTCGTGGGAAACCGCCTGTTTGGTTCTGGTCAGCGTCCATACTTGGAAAATAGAGGAGCAGAGGGGGGGTCGGGTACTTTTGTAGTTGGCCCTTATCTTTTTTGGTGGCCTTGACTTGGACCTAGTCCTCCTGAAAATTGATACGGATTCATCTTATTTTAGGATAACTAAGAGATATAACCTTCAATTCACAAAAAAAAAAAAAGGGGGGAGATGTTGCCCGCTCGAGATAATAGGTTTACACAAGTGAGTGTTATTAAAATACTTTCTTAATAGAAAATGGGGCTCATTTCGAGATTATAGCCTTGAGTCATGGACATGAAAGAATGTCTACCTTGTTATTTAAACATTCGGCATTAACACATTTATTGTTGAGATTATGCTTGGACATGATCTCGTCACATGGGAATTTTGTGTATCTTTCACGCCCCTAGCATTGTTCTTCACGTGACAGTCAAATTATAGACTTAACCACTGATTTTAAATTTTAATCTGATTTAAAAGTAAGATTGGTTGGTCAAATTATAATAATACCCATTTTGGGCTATTTTCCTTCTTTACATTACTTTATTAAATCCACTTGTCTCGGGTGCCTCATTCATACTTCTTTATATTACTTTATTAAATTTACTTGTCCGTCTCGTGTGTTTGCTTTGTACTTAATGTCAAACTAGTCATAATTACCGTTTTCATTGTAAGTACTCAATTCATCAAATAATCTTTATAACTAATGCTGCTGAATTCTTACTAACCTTGTCTTGTCCAAATTTCCTACACCGAGTATGTGAATTTCAGCCTAGGGTATGGCACATATCTTGCTCAGACATTCTTCCTCTGCATCTCCTCCCATTAATTACTATCAAACCCTAAATCAAGAGCCTAATCACTCTTTTTATTTTTTCTGATGAGGCACATCAGATAGGTCTATATTCAATCGAAATCAGTGCCAATCATTTTGAGCATGCTTCTTGCCTTTTAAGAATGTTCTGTGGAGGCTGTGATTTTCTAGCAGTGAGAAAGTAAACAGAGAGAGACGACCCACGCATCAGTGCGACAACTTTTCCCTTCGTAGTAGGCGCACCGCCATTCCTCCAGTCAACAAAAGAAAGCGAACCAAATATTCATTAATTTATAGGGGAGGGATAGATTTATTAAGGTTAATTTGTAGGATTAGAATTTGAAATGATGTGTCCGGGGTGTGGGTGATCTTTGAAAATAGTGGACTACGTTCAAGAACCAAAAAGCAGCCCGACACGTCACTTTATAAATCATTCTTGTAAATCAATCTTAATAGGAATAGCATTTTTTATATCTTGAAACTAATTGATCCATGATTCGATATACTGATCTTATAAGATGTTTGATTGGAATTACACTTATATCGATTTATAATTATTTAATGACGGTTATGGAATGCTTCAACTAGATCATTCTTTACATATCTATCTATCTATCTATCTATCTATATGAGGTGAGGCTTATTCTTCCAATTACCCACTTGGTGTATTTTGGAAATTTAACAATTATGAAAAAATTTTTTAAATAATCATTTGCATTACTTATAAAAATTAATGAACGAGAGATAATTCGATCATCAACAAAAATGTTTAGGCATGGGTTATTTTTTATAATGGAAACATTTTCTATGGACTAATTTTCCTAAATGGTACGAGTAATGATAATCTTTTGCAAAAGAACATATTTACATACCAACATCATTGCGAGAATTTCTATCTGGATAATTAGGTGGGCGAAGAAAACAAGTAGGGAAAATACCCTGCAAAACTATCCCATAGGTACATTTTATAATATTGAGAAACACGAGTCCCAAAGGGAAAGGACAAGGAAAGAGCCCCTACTTTCTTCGTAGGGGGAGGCTCATAAATTATAATAAGCTTTGACAAATCTTCAAAATTAATTGCAAAGGATTAGTCCCACAGATACTTGGTAATACGGCAACCGTGGGATTGTCCTCTTCTGCAATTTATCTTTTTCTTTGCCTTTTTTCCAGGGAGGGAGTATCTGGGAACCACCGAGAAATTAAGCCAGCCAAGTTGAATTCAATCTTGGACGGCTGAAGCCCGTGACCAAAAACAATCAAACTCCCCTTTCCTCGGTTCCCACTATGCAACCGACGACCTTATTATATCGGCTTAATCATTTAGCCCTATCTCCAAATTAAATATTGGATAACGACAGAGATGCAATGATAGGTCTCTGCGGGAAACGAAAAAATAAAAAATAAAAATTCAGGACAATACTCTCCCCTTATTTTCAATCGTTATCACGTCACTTAAACTTTCGTTTTCTTTAGCGTGTTTTTTCCAGAAAATAAATGACCAAGTAGTTGGTTGGTGGAGTAGTCCCACTACTTAATTAAAGCCGAAATGTCACAAGTTTGACTCTCCTATCTATCCTCGGTATTAAGAAACCTTGAATAGTCCACAAGGGAGGGCTTGAGGTTAAATTTACCGACGGTGATGGACTCCCCCAATCGCACCCAGTGGGCCTGCACTGATCAATTTGCCTAGTGGCAACTGGTGCTTTCTTGGCGCTTTCAGTCGAATTTTCCCGCAGATAGTGAGGTAGTCTCCAATTCCATCCAAATCCTTTTCATATGAAAATAATTGAAAATAAATGTGTGATGCGAGAGAAGATTATATGTTTACTCGTGATCACCTTCTCCACGGAAATGATAGGGACAGTTTATAATTGCAACCGAATATGGAGTGGCAATTGAGTTTGAAAATTTAAGAACAAATAGATTTCCCAATTTTGCCGACGAAACGACCTATATCTCTCTTTAACTCTCAAAATACATTGTCGTAATTTTGCGATATAGATTTTCCATTCTCTCTGCCTTCTTTTTGTTCCACTATGTGAAAGGAATGACCTTCACATTTTCATCTCCCCCCAATCATCACTCTCCGAAACAACATCAAGAAAATCATTTCTGCACATCATAAATTTCATTCCACCTAGTTTCACGCCATTCATTATCTTGCCCTCTTTCCAAACATAGGCGAAGAAGGCATGTGACCGTTAGGCTTTCAATCTCCTCGGTCCTTTTCACTTGCACTTCTACCAATTCAGAGCTTCATTCACGGAAAGGTGAAAAGTCCCCTTTTTATAAATTGAGTTTATTTCCTCGAAGCTATTTGTTTTTTCTTTGGCTCTTGGTGTTTATGAATTGAGACATCTACACGGATGATCGATGTCTCCACGGCTGTATGTTAAACCTCATAGTGAATTGTGATCTAAGGTGACTGAGATTTGCTTTCAAGGGGTCCAAAAACAGATACAAAAGTAAATGGTACTGCCCCTGCAGCTAGCTGAAAGCCAGCGCTTTGTCTTGCCTACTTTTTAGCATTGTGATATATGATTGACCATAAGGGTATCAATTGTTACAATCTTGCTGTAACTAGGCTATTACCGCGACACAATGCTTTCAAACCATAAAGCATAGGCGTAGCTCTACCTTCAGAGTTGGCACCCTTTCTTGGATGCTATGATGCATCATACAGATGGATTTGGATCTGGCTTATCGGAATGCTAGAGTGTTTCCTTTTCCCATTTTGAGCATTCTAGGAATCAGGATTGAAGTACCAATCACTTTGATACTTGAATCTACAACAACATATGCTAAAACTCGAAAGTCAGAATTTTAGTGATCTTTCAAATTGACATGCAATGAGTTCACTTGGATGGTGATGCTGTATTCAATTCACACAGCTTCAGAACCTGTACTTCTTTTGTTCATCAACAGTCAGTCTCCTTTTCGCTTATTGCCATTTAAGTTTTATTAGCGGGTGCACTCTTCATGAACTGGTCTGGTTTTGTTTGCTAGCGTGGGAACTGCTAATACGAGCTGTCAATACATTTCGAATGATTCATAAGATGATGCTTGAAATTGGACAACGTGTGGAACATTTTGCAATGCAAAATAGCATGTTTGAAGAAAAGTTCAACTTTACATTTCTGATTTATGCCGTTTCAATTCAATGGTGAAAGTCCGCTTCAATTAGTTTGTACAGAAAGTAAGTGACCTAGTCAATCAGCAAAGAGGAACAGCCGACTGTTGGATATTGCAGGACGAAGACAAGGCATCAAGCAGGGTTTTCTCTGAACTGTTAGATACACCTCGTTCGATGAGCGTGAGTATGTTTTCCAAGAGGACTGAATCGCAAGGCATTACAATTGGCCCAGACCTAGATAGTCCGTACTCTTCTTCGGACATCTCGAGAAGCTTCTGGAAAATATGACTGCTGAGGTACACCAAGGGTATCATAAAGTGCCTCCTATCGATGCTGTAGATAACAAAACAACCTTCATCAGCCAAAGTCAGTGAATTGCAACCTTCTGCATTGCTCCTGGTAAAATAAATTCTTTTCCTCCCTATGGCAGCAAGTTTCTTCCACTTCCTAGCCATCTCGATGTGCTTCTTTTGGATCATACTGTTCAAATTAGTGGTCCAGTCTAAAGTGTGCAGTGACTTCAAGAAGGGAGAATTGAGAACTAAGTTGTGAGTTAAAATGAAGCCGTGTGGACTATTTATCGAGGAGACATGTGACATTGCATAGAAACATAGCCTTCCTTGCACCGGAGTTTTCTATGAGAGGCAAAGAGACCCTGTGAAGTCAAAATGCCATTTTGTCTGGTTATGGAAAGAACCCAGAAGACAAATACAAGTAGGACGCTGTCTTTGGTCGTCTGGTAGTTCAGGACATGGCAGTTATTAGGTGGTCATAAATCACAAGGTTTGTGGCCAGTTAAGAAAACCAAATTAGGAATTAACGAGACACATAATGAACACCACCGCAGGATGATGCCAAATTGTGGGCTTCCCAACTATTTCCTCGGCTATTTATGGAAGAAACTGAGTCGAAACAATGGAAAGCAAGATATTTTGTCATCTCATGTGGAAAAACTTGCGTTCTGTATTTCTTTGGTTCCTTTTCCAGCCAGGATTCATTGCAACTGTCGTGCTTGACAAACATCAGATACATCAACAAGTACAGAATCATAGTACAGATCTTTGTAGATATCGATCATCTTTTGTCGTCTTTGTTCTAGCTGATTCATTTGTCAATACCAAAGCAGTCTTAGTTGTTCATGTACTTCTTGTACATATGGTGATTCTGCTCATGTTTATTATTCAGTGGACGATTCCTGAATTCTTGTGAACTCTTTTGTAATTTCTTGTGCATCACCTAAACAAAAAGATGAGTTTCCTAGAGAGAGGAATTCAAATTCGGTCTGCATCAAGGAATCAAGATACTGGAGTATGACATCCAAAGAAATTATGAGCGAGGATACGTAAGATCATCATGCCAGAGTCCAGGACTTCCCATTGTCAAGAGAGGAAATTTCTTCTCCATAACCCCTAACTTTTCCTACTTTCCTCCAAACAAAATGAGGAGGATGGGATTGTAAATCCGTCATGTAGGTTGCAGACAATGTTAGTATTGGAAATATAAGATAGATTAATGTCAATCAAGTCAGTAGGCAAGCAACCATTTGAAATCTAAAAAGACAAATGCAGAGAATTTTTGCAGCTATAAACAAAGGATGGACAATTTCCTCTAGACATTACTACCATGGAGCTCTGAGCACTAGTTCTGAGGGAAGTGCATACATAATTTGAATAGTCATGTACTAAAATGTCCTCCATATAACACATTGGTTGCGAGGCACTGCTTGTATGTTATTTTAATAGCAATTATTCACAGTTACGACCTAGTCAGTTACAAACTAAGTTCAGAAGCGCAAATGATACTATTTGAGCAACTGGCTGAAAGCCAGTGCTTTGTCCAGATCTTGCTTGTTTTTTAGCATTGTAATAATTGTTTGACATAAGGTCATCAGTCGTGAACCCCTTGCTGGAACTGGTCTATTATTGCAAGTCACTGAAATTCTCATTCACAAAGCGTAGGAATAATTATATGTTTGGAGTTATCATCCTTTCTTGGATTCTATGACAAAGCACAAAAACAAGGTTTGAATCTGGCATATCAGAATGTCAAATGTGTTTCTTTTTCCCATGTCGAATGCCTAGAGAATCAGGATTGAAATACCAATAACTGTTATAATCAACTCAACAACATATATCTGCAAAAATTCATCATTTGGAAGTTTAGTGATCTCTCATAGAGAGATGGAAGTGAACTCTTTCGTCTTCTCACAGTTTAAGAATACTCTCCTTTTCAGTTATATAACCGAAATTATACTAATAATTTTACCCTTCAGGAAATTTTTCCTGCTTTTTTTGGTAGTCCTGGAGATGCTAATTTTGCTGTAAATGAATTGTGACAGTTCATCAGATGTTGCTGAAATTGTAGATGCAGAACATTTGCAATGCAACAAAATATATGCTTTGAAATATTCATCCGTTTATTTCTGATCTATGCTGCAATACTTCAACAAGGAAAGTCTTTGACGATTCATATATACTCTTTTCAATAAGTAAATACTGTGTATTCGCAAAACTCAAGCGATTATGGGAGGTCAAAACCTACTACATGGCCATATCCTTATACAATTCAAAGTTTTTGATAATTGTCTCAGTTGAGCATACGATGTCCTAAACCCAGACAAAGACTACCAAAATATTAAGTCCTTATATACACACTCAATCTATAAAACAATCGCAGTTGTCCTGAAGGTGTCAAAATTGTCAAATAAACCAAACAATATCAGAACAGCAGCAAGAACATTAAATCTGTGTTGATCATACATTGTCACCTTTAAAGAAGCCTTCCAAGCCCCCATTTAGATTGACAGAGAAGTAGGAAGAAGCCATGCAAGATTTAACCCAGCTAATTAACTTATCAGGCACATGAATTAACTTCAATATAAATAAAATAGAATCCCAATTGACATAATCAAACTCCTTCATTAAATTTGCATTCCAACAAGGAGACATTTTCTTTCTGTGATAATTCTTGACCAACACATGTGCTAAAATAACATTTTCTTCAATTAGTATATACAAATAGTAAGACCTAGTCAATCAACAAACAGGAATAGCCAACTGCTGGATTGTAGCTTCATCACAGGACGAAGAGAACAAGGAGCGGTTGGAGTTGACGGCATCAAACAGGACTTTCTCAGAAGTCTTAGATTCACCTCGTCTGATGAGCATGACTATGTTTTCCAACAGGGCTGAATCACATGGCATTATGATTGGCCCATCACTAGATAGTCCATACTCTTCTTTGGACATCTCAAGAAGCTTCTGAAAAACACGACTGCTGAGGCATGCCAAGGGTACCATGAAGCGCCTCATGTCAATGCTGTAGATAACAAAACAACCTTCATCGGCTAAATTCGGTGAATCGCAACCTTCTTCATTGGTCTGATGAAAGAAATTCTCTTCCTGGCTATAACAGCGAGTTTCTTCCACTTCCTAGCCATCTCAACACACTTATTGTGGCCAGTCATATTGTTTAGATGAGCAGTCGGGTCCAGAGATTGAAGTCACTTCAAGCAGGGAGAGGAAAGGAGATTGAGGACTTTGCTGTGAGTTAAACGAAATTGAGGAAGGCTATTTATTGAGGGAGCATGGGACATTTACAATGGACCTAGCTTCGTTGCATCGGAATTTTCTATGAAAGGTCAGTAATTGGTCATTATGGAAGAGACCTATTGTAATATGGAAGTGCACTATGGTCTGGTCGCAAAATAACTCAGAAGATGCACGAGTAGGATGGTTTCTTCGGTTGTCTGGTAGTTCATGATACGGCAGTTGCTAGGAGGTCACGGATCACAAGGTTTTTTCACTGAATTTAGTAACGGACAACAGATATAACAAACTCCCCTGCCAGATGAGGCCAAATTGTGGGCTCTTGAACTATCCTTGGCTAATATAGAAAAGAAACGAAGAGGGAAAATGGAAAGAGTAAGGGTTGAAGAAATGACTTCGCTGTTTAAGAATAGTCTAGTCATCTTATATGAAAGAGATTTGAGTTTTCAGTAAATTTTCCTGCTAAACTTTCCTTCCAGAATTTCTCTCACTCTCATGCATTAAGAAACATCAGATGTATCAACAAGTACAGTCATTGTAGACATTGATCATCTCCAGGGTACATGTGCTTGCTTATGGACTTCCCATCCATCAATAATGCTGCCCATGCTAATTATTATTGGGACAATAATTGGCATATCCTGAACAAGTATTATTTACTAAAGGGATTTAAATTCAATGTAAATCAAGGAATTGAAGAATCAGTGTTTGAATGAATAGCCAGCATAAAGAAGGAAAGGTATCAAAATATTGAAGAGTCACATTTATTTTTTGGTAAAAAAGAATCACAATAAAAGAGTCCATTATGCAGAGTCCATGACTCCCATTCTTGAAAAGAAGACTTTTCTTCTCCGAAATAGTTAATTTTCCTAAGGCTGATCATCGTTGACCAAGCCACTCTCCAGGCTATCGCTAGAAATTAGTACAGACGAATTCTGAGAATCTTTGCAGATACAAACAAATAATAGACTGATTCCCCAAGATACATAGCTCTAAGCTCTAATTTGGAGCGAAATGTGTACAGAATCTGATAAGTTTTATCGATACATGTACTCTAAACGACATATTAGTTGGAGGTTTCAGTGAGGCAGTACTTGTACTTTATTTTAAATAGCAAACTGCAAAAGTTAAGTCCAGAAGTTGTATTTCAAGATTCTTTCGCCTAGAAAAACATGCCCAATGGTCGAGGCGATGAAACACCATACAGGCTGTCAGTGATTTTGTATGGTGCAACATAATAAGCCCCTCTCGGGAATATTGTCATCCTATTTGGAATCAGCATTTCCGCTATCGAAGGTAAACTGTCAGTACAAGCGGCGAAAACATTTGAATTTCGCATAGAGGTGCTTAAAATTTGGTCAATGACTGTTCTTGAGGTAGTCAAGAGAACATTCGTCCGCGACAATTGGTTTAAAAAAAATGCGTGCGTACCGAGTGATGCAATTTTCTTTTTCCATTTTTTTGTGCAGCCTTTAGGCTCTTCTTCACAGCCCAATTGTTACGGTCGACTGTCCTAGAAAAGGCTTTGTTGATAATTAAGACTGGTACTATTCCTTATATAGCTAATCATCTTACTACCTCCAGACAATGTGGGATTCGGTTCATTCATATACCCTCACGACATCTTAAAAGTAGAGTCACATCTTGTCCTCTAGTCTCGACGATCACTCCCATCCTTGTTGGACTGAGTTGTTAAAGGCCCATTAGCTTCCACCCGATTTGTCCCCAAACCACACACTTTTTTCTAGTCTTGGCTTATCAGTCCTACCTTCATTGGACCAGGTCGTTACCAGCCCACCAGTTTCCGCTTGGTTTGTTCTCAAACTACACACTTTCAGCTTGGCTTGGTTCTGATATCATTGTAGGGGCTGACATTTAGATCCACTTGCCAACAATATTATTGGCTTTGGGCTGGAGCCTACATGGTTTTGTTCTTCAAGGCTTCACCTAGAAAATGCCTTGTCAGGATTTAAGACTCGTGCTACTCTTTATATAAAATCACCTTACAACACTTAAGTGATGTGGGATTCGATTCATTTCTACCCCCACGCCATCCTAAAGTATGAGCCACACCTTGACCGGACCCTCTCTACCTCTGACGATCATTGCCACTCTCATCGGACCAGGTCATTACACCAACCTTCATTATGCATTGCCCCTGAAGTGTTCCCATTTGCAGCAGCAGAATGAACTAAGATAAGGTGGATATTGATGTTGGAAATCGAAATACTAATTTCGATCAGATAGTTAAGTCAGGAGGAAGATTCAGGAGCATGGTCTGTCGGTGAATTCTAGCTACTAAAAGTGCTCAGAATTTCACGCAGCAGAAGATGGAGGTATTTGTGGCAAAACGAGTCTAGTATACAATTCTGTTCTCCAAACTCATTCCAATCCTTGTTGCTCTGGACAATAACTGATGCACTTGTCTGAAATATGAGAAACTTAGTTTGCCTACATGAACTTTTAGTGATGTCTGCATATAGATACTGTGAAAGTTGTGCAACGCTGACCAATTCTGAAAGAACAAAGGAAAAAGATAAGAGGAAACCAAGCAAAACGGAAACATTAGCTCTTGAAATGTAAATTTGCTCAAAATTTATTTGATGCATATTAAGCTTACATTCTCAGCCTTCTATATCCTATCAATCGAACAAGATGTAGTGTGTTGAAGTTCTTACAACATTTGCATGTTTCTGTTATGCCAAAAAAATTGTGTCTATAAGGCGATGTACAGAGAATCAGATCATGATCCCAACTCTTGTTCTCCATTGCAGCTGCATCAACTGGCATTATGATAGGTCCATTATTGGATAATCCAAACTCTTCTTCTGACATCTGTAATAGCTGAAAGATGTACGTCTCAAGATAAGTCAAGGGGATCATAAAGCACTTCCTATCGGGGCTGTAAATTACAGAGTGACCTCTTCACTCACCTCGGAGATTCTGCGGTCATCAGACATTGGAAAATCGTCGTCAGGTTGAATACTTCTTCCCATGGCAGCTATTATTCGTCAGTTCTTTGCTACTTTGAGGAGATTCGTAGGGCTCATCATGTCGTGTTACATGTAAAGTAAGCAATGCAGGATTTGAGGGAAATAGTGAAGAAGGTCCAGAATAGAGATTATGGTTTGCAGTTGTGGTGGTAATAAAAAGTGAGAGAGATGCAACGTATGAGATGTGGGAAAGAGAGTTTATCGGCAATTTAGTGACTCTTGCAGTAAAAATCAGAAAATCGATGATGCAAATAGATGCTTACATAGTGATCATCCATTTTTGTTTGCATAATAATATCATAGAAAGAGATTAGCATGCTAATCTTTTTTGTTGGGCCAGTACAAAGGGCATGCATATCTTCACTGACATTGACAAAGAGCACATCATTTTTAATCCTATTTGGAGAGAACTAAATGGTTGAGTGGCTCCTTATTGGTCAAGCATCACTTGTTTCTGTTGAAGGATTCGTAAGTGAAGCAAGCGCACATGATTAAAAGCAAGTTCACAGAATCATGGCTAGAGAACTAGCTGAGTATGGAGCTATTTACAAAGATTGTTGGTATGGGAGACTCTGGCAAGGCAATATAAATGTTTTATTTCAACTGAAAATCTTGTCTACTTATAATCTAGATAGTTTTGGAGCCAAAGTTGCAATTCTTTCTCTAGCTAAATATGTGCCACAGGTAGCTCAAGTATCTCGCATGTATCTGGACTCAAGAACTTTGATCTTGAGACATCAGTAATAAATGGGGCATGTAAACAGAAAGAAGAAGAAATCACAAAGCCCCAGCCCGCTTTCATTCCTTCAGCAGCTGATAAGGACATAAAAACAGCAGAGAGAGAGAGAGAGAGAGAGAGAGAGTCAATTCAACATCCTCTACTGACCAGGCAATTTAGTTCACATTTTTTGGATTGCCTTTCCAAAAGCATCCTCCATTGATCAGGCAAGCTATGGAAGTCGAACTGGAAGTGATAAGGACTTTAATTAAACTTCATTACAAATCCATTTACAGAATTGAAACGATGTACTAACAATCAAATGATCATTGGCTTATACAGCCTTGATCATAGAATCATATGATGAGCAGTGGCAAGAAGAAATCGTGTTAAGCAAAGCTCTCTGCAAATCTTCAGTTAGACCTCTTCGTGTGAGTGAAACTGTATACTCCACAGTTGCTGCATCAAATGGCAATGTGATGAGTCCATCACTTGATAATCCGTACTCTTCTTCTGACAGTTTCAACAGTTCTTGAAAAATATAAGTGTTTAGACAAGCCAGGGGGATGGCAAAGCGTCTTCTGTCAGTGCTACAGATTATAAAGTGACCCTTTTTACTCACTTCCAGCATTCTACAACTGTCTGCCTTCAAAGGTCTTCTTGTTCTTCGATGGGAAATCCTTTTCCTTCCAATGGCAGTGATCTTTTGCCACTTCCTAGCTACATTGAAGAGTTTCTTGGTGCTGATCATGTTTGCGAAGTATGGGAAGAGGGATTGAATGTAGCCTGAAAGGGATACTTTTGCGGATTAGAGTCAAGGCTATGTTCTGTGGAGGGCATTGGGAGTAGTTGTTTATATAGGTGGAAGACTTCAGAAATTTGCAAAAAAGTTAGCTTGTTACTTAGTCATGCATGTTGTAAGACCAAATGATTGATGAAGTGACCTAGATGTTTACATAGCATTTATCTAATTTTGTCCACAACTATGGCAAAAAGAAGAAAAAACAGAGAAAAATGGTGGACGATAACGGAGCCCTTGTTTCCAGTTAAATGACAGAAGTAGTTGTGATTAGTCTGAAATTACTAAGCTCAAGGGAAAAGCACAACAGTGGACTTTCTCCACTTGTTCTTCTTTCATAGTTTTTGCCACTAGAAATTTTTTTCCGTGCGGAACTAAGTCGTTTCAGACATGTTCTCTATGTTTCCTTCATTGTTTTCACCTAAACTGTTGTGAAGCTTCTCTGGTCACATACAAATGCTTATTACAAAAAAACTCTGGCATTATTGTTCTACATAGGCTGTGTGCGCAACCAGGTCCATAGTATTAGAGATTTTGCCACTGCAGGGATAATACCTCTCTAGAAAGTACTTTCCAAATCTGAGATAATGAATTATGAGTCGAATAGACAATATTAACTAGTCATATAAATCTGATTATCCGATATAGAACTCCTTTTCATTAACACCTGGCACATGCATATCAGAATATTTCATTGTTAACATCCTGGCCTGGCATCTGCAGTAACTATTTGTTATTGCCAATAACAACCATCTGCTTGGGCTAAAGTCAAAGCAATCATTTCCCTAATTCTGCATTGATATTGCCTATAAGAATTTTTTTTTGTCAGGAAGTAAGGCATATCTTAACGTTTTCCTAGTGTTGTTTAAGAGTATCTGTTTGGGTCTGTGTTTCCTAGTTGTTCTCGCTTGAAGCGTTGATAAATGTTTTAGTATTACAACTCCAATGAGAGCAACTAACTTGTCCATCATATTCTTTCCAGTCAAAAGGAAAACATTTAGACGAGGTCCATCTCAGTTCAATATTTTTTGAATTACTAAGAAAGTTCATGGCCGTTTATGTCTTGCTTAGTTAGAAATGAGGTCCATCAACAGTATTGGGATTCTTTCTCCTTGGAGAACATGTCAGTTAATGATTCAATAAGCTGTCAAGTACTTTGCCTTATGCAGCGTGCTTAGTAAAGATAACTCCACTGACCATTTTAACCATATGATAAAAGTGGCGATACCATTTGGCAGGGAAAACCTTGGTAAGAACTGCAGAAAAGTCTAAAATTCTGAAAACAAGATAAGGAAAGGATTGATCATATCCCAGTTTCACTGAAGTTGTCCAAACATTCATCATTTTTTCTCCGTTCTCCTGGAATCTTAGATCGGTTTGTTGGATGTTCAACATTTAACTGTTAGCTGGACTTTAATCTATACTTCCTAAGTGATACTCCCGTCTTCAGTGCCAAACAATGCTTAGTGCATAACCAACTCTTTCATTTCCATGGTAGGTGACATGACCGCACTATAGAGGCTCTCATGTTCAGAAATGAAAAAGGGCATAAACTAATTTCCTTGTCTTTTGACAGTGAACCAGAGAAGTCGAGTTTGCATCATGACTTTATCAGAAATAGTATCAGTATGGCATTATCACCGGTTATCTTGCTTTACAAGTACTATGGTACCATGAGCACAATTCACCAAGATGAGATACTGACAGGATCATTTAACGTATGGCCTAAATATTTCACAATCGACACTTGAGCGCCACAAACAACAATATCTAGAGAGATTTACATAATTTGGCTAGGTACAACACCATGTCCACTCGTGAATAACAGTATAAAAGAGAAGGAACTTACCAGTATAAAAAACAAGGACTTTTAAAATGGAAGGTTTTCTTTTCACTGAATGGGAGGTTAAGCAATTAGGTACTTATATGTGCACAGTTCTTAAAATTCTTATCCAGTTTCAGTTAATTTGTATTCAGGTTTCCATTAAGAACAACTTGTTTAATTAAGGCCACCATAAACAGCACAATGTGAGAATTGAATTTACCTAGTGTCTGGGTACACTTGAAAAGTTGTGCCAAAGCAGAGAATGAACACTTCAGCCCATAAGCCAAATTCGAATATGCTCGGAGAACTTCCACACAAGAATACCAAATTGACATATTATAATTGTCAATGAAGACCTTGCAAACTAGGAGCTCTCAACTTTTGGAAAAGACTTAGAAGAACTAATGGGAACCCCGTGCAAAAATTCTTTTTCTAAGGTCATACTTTGTTGTTCAAAACATATTATAATTGTCAATGAAGACCTCGCAAACTTGGAGCTCTCAACTTTTGGAAAAGGCTTAGAAGAACTGATGCGAACCCTATGCAAAAATTCTTTTTTTAAGGTCATGCTCTGTTGTTCAAAACCGTCGTGTCGAGGTTTGCACAGTCTCTCATCTACTAGCACTTGTTTTACAGTCCAGAGGGGGCCACATTGGGATTCAGAATTTCATACCAACTTTCTTTGTACAAGAGTAATATTCTCAGGACAGTTATGGTGCAAGATGTGAGAAAATTCAATTGCTCAATTGAAGTATGAACTTTTCCAGCAAAGAGTTAGCAGAACTCACTCTGATTAGAGTGCTGCAGATTTAAATCAATCAAAATCATCATCTTACTCATATGAATGACTATAGATGCAGGAAATCTTACTGTTGTCGCCCAACATTTCCTTGGTTAAATAGAACTTTATCTTCAGGTCTCCCCCTACTGACAAGATAACAGATGCTGCAAAGCGATCACCAAATCCACTAGGTTGAGATTGCCAACCAATGATATGCATATACATTTTCCCGGTACTGAAGTGGCACATACCCTATTTCTTTTGTCTACCCTCACATGGAACAATATCAAATACATAGAATCGAAAACTCAGTGGCGTGACATTGTTGCAGAGCAAGAATGCCATTCTGTGAGAAAGATACATGCGTAGATTTGGGTCTGATATACTAATTAAACAAAGTCAGCCTTATAAAGTTGAACCATGGACACATCACTTCATTATGATGTCATGCATAAATTGTCCATGTACAGATTTACAAGATACCCATCTTCCTACTAGCTCTAGCTGTGCCAACTACACTTATTCCATTTTTATGCTATTCAACCCTACATTTTCTTCCAAGTATATACATATCACAAGTTTTTGCTTCACTGACCAAGAAAAGGAATTTGCTGATCCACACATTTGGTATGCACAGCAGATACCAACGAGCACAGAGTGAATGCAATAGAGTTTAGCAAAGCTTTCTCTATGTCTTTGTTTATGCATCTACTCATAAGCGATACTATGTATTCCATGGAAGCTGCATCACAGGGCACGGTGATAGGACCATCCCCCGACCAACCAAATTCTTATTCAGACATCTTGAAGAGCTCTCGGAAGATGTTAGTATGGAGACACTGCAAAGGAATTGAGAAATGCCCTCCGTCGCTCGTGTAGATGACAAAGTGCCCTTTCTCTGGTGCTAATGATGAATTCATCTCCACAATAAGTTCCGGATGTGAAATTCTTTTCCTGCCTGAAGCGGCTGGTTTTTCCCACTTCCTCGCCACCGTCATTAGCTTCTTGGGGCTCATCAGGCTTATGCTTCCCGGTTAGATTTAGAATGTAAAGCTTCAAAACAAAGAACTATTCTTGGATTGTAGACTTCAAATGCTGCAGAGCTGAGTGGAAATGAAGTAGAGAGACACTGCTTATAAATGCAAAAGGTTTAAGACAATCCCATGAAAATGTCACTTTCTCTGCCTTGTCATTTACAGTGCTTAAACTTTGAATTAATTATGGTGACGTACATTTCCATGAGGGAGTATCATCAGCACTGCGGTGACATAAATAACTAGGGTAAGCTTCAAGAAGGCAGATGGCGACGATCCTCAGTCTGCAGTGTGGGATAACAGCAAAAGGGCACCCGCAAAAAATTAACAGATCAAACAGACATCTAACCGATTCACTTCCAATATGCCACCAAATGAAGCTGTCTTGTCTGAAATCACTAAGCTTGTGGGAGAAGAAAGCAAATTAATGTCAAAAGGGTCAAATTCAGTATGCTTCGACATTGTTATTACCAAGACAACTTTTCTGTTAGGATCTACGACATTTTTGGACATTTTCCTAATGCCGATTAGAAGAGTATCACTTGATTTCTCTAATTGCTGTCGAGCGAGAGATGAGTATCTTTCTGTTTGCATTTGATTGCTTTGAATGGAACCAACTCTGTCTCTGTGACAGCCCGAGCAACGGTCCTCGGACGTGCGCAAGGAAGAGGTCCCTCTCTTCTCTTGTCTCACACAAAACAAAAGCATGAAAAAGAAAAAGACTCCATCATAATATCATATCGTCGCATCCTTCCCAACAAAACAAAAGCATGAAAAAGAACTCCATCATAAGGTCATACAATTTGGAGAATTGTCCACATCAGTTGGGGTTGGGGATTTCATTGCTAATGTATATTTACTTTACTATATACTCTCATTCATCAACCAATTGACTTTTATGCACTAACAAAGAAACTCATCTATAGCAAACATTCTACACATAACTTGCACATGAAACTTTAAAAATCCAGTTCGATCAAACCTTAAATTTGAAAGTGATTTTCATCAAATCCCATGACTCCATAATGTCTTTCTCCAGATAATTCACAGCTTTACTCTGAATTTATGGTCTAATTTCGAAAATTATTCCGAATAGATGAATAAATGGCTTGAATTTTTACTAGGCGCTGCGAAATGGAGTTATTCGGCCTTGTCGGGCATCCGAAACGTGTATCTGCGAAAATTTATTTCCTTTTTCTTCGTTCTCCCTCGTCCTTCACGGCCGAGCTCACTTTCTCTTTGTCCTCGTTTTTGTCACTGTCTTCACTGACTTCATGCGCTTACCTGGTGAAGACAATTTGAAAGTGGGCTGAATTGTGGCTATTGAATCATGGGCTTGGGCTTTAGGAAACATGGCTTGGGTCCATCTACGACAAAGATAACGTGTCAAGGTCTTTATAGGATCATAACTTGCACAGAGCGGGTAGAGGGCCCTTGTCTGTATATACCACTTCTCATACAATCCTAAAGGGTAATTACAATTACCTGAGACATGAGTTACTTATATAAGTGACGCAAATAGTGACTGTGCCTATCAACTACACTGTTGCAAGCTCATCCGTGGCTTTGTCTTCTGTGCCTTTCGTGGCCTCCATACCGTCGATCTGGACTGGCTTGAACGTGTAGAACTTGGCCACACAAACGTAGTACATCAGGTTGAGAGCCTGCAACAAGGTCAGCTGCCAATAGAAGTACTCGAGCTTCCATCGGTTGAGATTTCTGTCGGGAAGCCAATTGGACCCATCAGGTCTGGCGCTGTAATTGTGCACAAGCCTGACCAACAACGTGCTCAAGTAGTTCCCGGTCGAGATCGTTGTCCAGTGCAGCGCGGACGCCGTGCTCCTCATGCTCTCCGAGGCTTGGTCGTAGAAGAACTCGAGGAGCCCGATCGCCAGGAAGGCCTCTGCGATCCCGTGGACTGCGTACTGGGGCACGAGCCAGAACACCGAGATGGGTGTCGTCACATGAGCGGAGTCCAACAGCCCATGGGCCTTTGCATATTGCTGCTTTCGCTTGACCTCGGTGAAGCCCGCGACGAGGGAGGCCGGGATGGAAATGAAGTATCCGATCCCCATACGCTTGAGGAAGCTGATCCGGCAGTTGAGGCCAGTGAAGCGGCGAGCCACCGGGACGACGAGGTGGTCGTAGGCAACTACAGTGGAGACCATGGTGGTAATCGTGAAGAACGAAATGGAGGCTGCGGGGATCTGGAAGGAGCGGGTGAGGTGGCGGTCCACGGTCGTGGCCTGTTCGAGGGAGAAGGTTCTCGGTTGCACGTAGGCGGTGCAGAGGAGGATGGCCCACGCCCATATCGGGCTCATCCGGATCAATGTCTTAAGAGTTCTTCTACTCGATGGACAGTGTTCAACCTCCATAAGTTGGGCGATTTCACGTCGTCGTCCGGAGTGACGATTGCCGCTTTGTCGGGGAACCTGGATGTTCGATCAACCAAATGATGAAGTAAATAGTACCCAAATATCATATAGTATAACACATAATAGAATAGAATTCTGGATAGCTGAGATGCCATCTTTGATTCGAAATGAAGTGAAATGAATTCAGATGTCATCTTCCTTCAAAAGAGGATATTTTCGTTCTGGGTAGCTGAGATAAACTTGCCGTTTTGATTTAATCGATTGCTTATATTTTACAAATCGACTTTGTTATGCTTTAATCGATGTTCTTTTCTTTGAGAGAACACTTACTTGATATGCTTGGTGTGGACGAGCTTCCCACTGAAAGAAATTGAGGCGTTGAGCTCTTCATTCTCGTATAACAATGTTGAATCCGTCACCTTTGCTAACCTTCTCCTCCTAAATGAAGCCACACAAACCTGACAACAACTGGCTAAATGGGCTACCCGCCGGATCCAGCATCCGATATAGCAGATACCCGCCAATCAAAGCGATCACCAAGTGGAACATTAAGACAGTCGGGATCCCGAGACCCCAGCCCCATCCGATGTTGTCCTAAATGTAAATGAGCACCATCAATGCCACTAGTATAGACACCCCATCACAAAGTACTACCAACTGAAGTGATTCCACGTCTTGGTGGGTTGTTTCGGATCGGTCGGTTCAAATTGGTCCTCCCCGAAGGTGACCATGTTGGGGCAAATCCCACCAATCCCTAGGGCCTAAGTAACACCAACATGCGACACGAGCACGCGACACGACACAATATGCCGACACATTATTTCTAAAAAATATAAAATTCCGACATTATTTTTATTTTAATTAATTTGATCCAAATTCACAAATAAATAAATAATAATAAAAAAGAGATTACAATGAATTTACACTAATAATATTAATAAATCTATTCATAGAAAATTTGAAAGACATATTCATAATTGATACATATCCATATTTGAGAACATGTTTTTAACTTTAACAAAAATTATGGATGAAACTAATGACTAACAAAATAATAGAATCAACTTTATTTAAATAAATATATGATCTTCTACCATGATCAAAATTTATCATTATTTAACATTCGATATTTTTATTTTTTTAAATAACTTTTTAACTCATTTATTTATTTATTAACAAAAATAACTTTGCCGCCCAAAAATTATTCCCCCTCAAAAACCTTCCAAAAATTATTTTCCTCTCTCATTTCTCTCTCCCCTGTTCCCCATGCCACCCCAAAATCCCCATCCCTCAATTTCTTCCCTTGCTCTCTCTCTCCCCCTCCCCTCTCCCCACGCCACCACCTACTCCCCGCCCCCATCTATCACCCCCAACCCACACCACCACCTCCTCCCCCCCCCTCGGTTTCTTCCCCCACCCCCCAAGTGCACTTATCATTTACCTTGTTTCTCTCTCCCCCACCCCACGCCACCCCTATCCACCCCGCCCTTAGTTTCTTTCCGTCGTTCCCCACCGCCCTCCCTATCTTCTTGCTAAAACCCTAACCACAACCTCTTCTTCCTCCTCATCACACAATCCTCTCAGCTCTCTCTCGATCGCCTCATCGCAATTGCTCACTGTCTTGCCTCCAGCCCTTCCTCCTTCATAGCTGCAGTCTTGTCACTAGCCCTCTATCGTAGCTCCCTCTAGATTGCCTCAGTCTATGCTCTTCCTTTGGCCCTCCCTCGCTGTCGCGGCCTCACCTTCACTCCCTTAGCCTTGCCTCCACCCTCCATCGTCTCTTTAACGATCCTCTCTCTCAAACACATATGTCAAAACGTGTCGAGAAAAGTTGACCACATGTCGGATCCGACACATTTTGACTGCGTGTCTAAATGTATCAAACATGTCTCTAGCAACGTGTCCATGCTTTGTAGCCGAGGGCTGCAAGCAGGAAAGCAGTGTAGAGCACGACGAGCTGGCAGCCACTGGCTTCTTGGCCCACTTGGTCGTCCTTGCATGGGGCGGCCTCAGCTGGGAAAGTACGGCGGATTGGGTCAATAAAGGCCATACCCTGTTAACAAAACAAGGACAAATCATTGCTCAATAGTGGAATTGACGAGGACCTACAGGATTTTTAATGTTTACTCGGCAATCGTGTGGGTTTCAATAAGTAGGTTTTGCACAATTTAACCCTTAGATTTTCTATTTTGTGGAATCACAGGATTCACGCTTTCATAAAGTAAAAACTATGTGATTGGTACATTGGGAAAACAAGAATATATATATGGACAAAGATTTGTATTCATCCACACTAGTCCCATTTGCTATCTTCATGCACAAAATGATATTATGTGGACGCCCTATTTGTACCGATCCATAATAAAGCCAGGTTTTGCCCTTCAAGTAGACTAAATAGGCACAATTATAATGAGTTTATGACTTGTTGGTAATTCTCCCTCGAAAGATGTGAACATCTTATTTATTTTCTCATGAAAACTATGACGACTACATCTACCCAGAATAAGCAAAAACCTAGGACTCAAAACATGCTCTTCAATCATTGAGAAATCAAATCGATATTGCCTCCTCCATTTTTGTAACCGAATCTTCTCTTTTTTAACTCCTCTTTTTTTTCTTTTTTTTTTCTTGTTGAGGCCATGGTCAAAGTTTGCTTATGGGAGCTATCTTAAGGTGTAATGATAAGTGAATTTCTTTTCTATGAGTCAACTTCAATGTCTAGTGAGTACACAATAGAAAATGCAAACAAAGTACATGCAAAGCCTATTTTATATATCAAAACGCGCAAAGCCATTTCAATTGTGGCATACGTTGCAACAAGGGAAATATTATAATATTCGAAACATAGTCATAAATTATTAGACGTCAAGTAGTGATCATTGCGCACACCATCAAGAATTCTATTGTAGAGAACTTTAGGATTTGTAAGGTTCCTTCTTGCTTCTTCTATTATTGGGCTAGCATATTTGTAAGATTAATTACTAGAGAGGTCTTATAGAGATTATGGGGCTGTTTGGTTCAGCTTTCTGGAAATGCCCTTGGGAGAATGCAAATATCTTTGAGCTAAAGGGGCTTTCCAAAATACTAGACTGTTTGGTAAACTATAACTGAAAAGTGCTTTAAGGAAATGCAAGACTGTTTGGTAAACATATATTTGAAAAGTCATTTGGTGTGATTAAATTAAAATTTTAAATTTTAGTATTTTTAAAATTGCAAAAAAGAAACAATGATTATATAACCTTTTACATTTTCATATTGAAAATAATGTAAAAGATACATATTAGTAAATTTATTTAAAAATTATAATAAAAGAATTTGATTATAGATTAGATGCAAAGCTCAACTTTTGGCTTATGATTCTTTTAGGTTTGTTTTCAACTTTGAATAGTTTTTTTCTAATTATTATAGTATTAATCATATTCGTTAATTAATTATCATCCTAGTATATTAATAAAAAGTTGGGCTATTGATTGTCAAAAGATAAAAATGATATAGCAAAAAAAAAAAAAGTGAACTTATTCGGTGGATGATAAAGTGACGGATTGTGGATGCTATTTTTT
Organism: Eucalyptus grandis; assembly: GCF_016545825.1. Taxonomy (NCBI): domain Eukaryota; kingdom Viridiplantae; phylum Streptophyta; class Magnoliopsida; order Myrtales; family Myrtaceae; genus Eucalyptus; species Eucalyptus grandis. Next base: position 37,849,595 of record NC_052618.1, read on the forward strand.
TTTTAGTAAACACCGCATATAAAAAGGGAGGTCTTCATTAAGAAAAATAAAACCAAGTTCCTCTCATACAAATTTGACTAGAAATAGTCATTTCATGATATTAAACATGGTCATATATGTCCAAAAAAAAAAAACGTTATAATTAGTATTACAAACATCAACGGCTTTGTAAACTTATGGCTATTTCATCACGTAAACGTGCCATGTCCGGAGATGCATACGAATTTGAAGCACCCACCCCTTCATTTGCATCATCATGGTCAACTCAATATCCATAATCGGGATCCAATTCTGCTTGTTCAAAATCCATGTCAGTCACGTTATTTCTCCGTATATAATTGTGCAAAGTCATTGCCGCTACCACAATTTGCACTTGTTTTTCATATAGATAACATGGCATATGAGTTAAAATCCTCCACTTCTGTTTTAATACACCAAAGGCTCGCTCAATTGTCGAGCGTAGCGAGAAATGGGCACGGTTGAACACTTCTTGATATCCTGTAGGTGAAGGACCTTCTCGAAACTCTAGCAAATGATATCTAACTTCTTTATATGGCCCCAAATAACCAGTAGGATTTGGATATCCAGAATCTACTAAGTAATATTTACCTACATAAATATATTGTAAATTTAATCAACATATGCCAATTAAATATATGAATGTATCTAAACCATCGACTAACATACCTAGAGGAGGATGGGGAAAATATGCATCACGTCTTCCAATAGCTTCATAAAATATACGGGTATCATGAGCTTGTCCCTCCCAATCGGCCCAAACATAGACAAATTCCATATTAAAATTACATATGGCTAACACGTTTTGAGTTGTTATTCATTTTCGACCAATAAAACAAATTTGATCATACTTAGGTACAACCGTTGGAATATGTGTACCGTCAATAACTCCAATGCAATCATTAAAATATGGATAAAATCGTCGATCTTTCTTGATCTTCTCTGGAACTTTTCTATATTTTGGATCAGTTGGTTGGATCAAATCTTTTCCCATATCACATACTTTATCTAAAACCAAGCTGAAGTGCCTACTTATGGTTTCCCCAGAGCGTTGAAAACGCTCTTGTGCTAATCTATTGCCTATACCATGTCCTAAAATATGAAGAAACATACCAACCATTTCTTTAACATCAGTATTCCTAGATCCCCGAAGGCCATAACGTGTTACTAAATCATGCGTTAAATTGTGAAATACAATCTTATGCATTCTAAACATATTGTAACACCTTATCGAATTAGCATCTTCGCCCATCAACTCTTTTAACCATACATAACCTGTATATGTTGAGGTCATGCAAGGTTGTTTGCAAAGGTTGGTCGCTTGATAAAGAATTGCAGCTTCAGTGACTGAGATAAGATCACTTAATTCATTTTCCTCTTACTCATGATTTTCCCTTGTATGTGAATCATCCATAACTGCTTCAAGTAACAAAATATAAAAAGAAACAATGTATTAACCATCACATATATGCAAACTATCACATTAAGAGAACACCAAATGAAAGCAATTCTAACATCAAACATTAATTGAAATTAAGTTCACAAATGCTACAAATAAAGATCCATAAATAGAAACAAGTGGAATGACTAAGTTTCAAACATGAAAACAATAAGATGCTAACATCCTACTATCTACGAAGACTTGATTCTTTTCTCATTTCATATTTGAGATACTTTACTTTCTTTGCATCATCCTTTAAGCTCATGAAAACTTGTCTATTGTCTATCTTTTCCTTTAAATGAGAAATTGAAAAAAAGTACAAGTCTTCGTCTTCCACAATCTCAAGTATGGAATCCAATATCTCTATGAGGTCTTCATAGGGACCGACTAAACTGGTTGCTTTGGATGCAGCACTGGTAGTGCTCCTACTTTCAACAACTATAAGCAGCCTGTTAATTTGTGTTCCAAGCTCCTCTCTTGTGCTCAATTTCTTATCTTTCTTTCCTCGAGCTTGCATCTTTGAAGTCTGTGTGGCTCTCTTACGAGTTTGAGTTCCAATTGGTTCAACAAAGGTTTCATCCACATGATCCTCAAAGTTTTCATCAGTAGACCCTACAACATCATCGATACCAGGTTGTGTGGTCTTCACATCATTATCAACACATAAACCTTGTGTAGGATTCCATGTAATTCCTCCTGTAGCAACTGTATCTCTGAACATCATATCTAACTTTACTTCAAGATCAGGATGTATGCCTTTCATCCTAAAAGCCTTAAACTTTGGATTAGCCTATTATAATGAAACATTTGCATAAGCTGTATCATTAAATGCGAGCTTAACATGAAAGTAAAAAAAGAAGTAAGGAAAACCTGAATTTTACTCTCCCACCATTCGTCACTCGCATCAATGGTTTTCTTCCTTTAATCCCATCCTAGTCCAGTTTCATTGTAAAGCAATGACCTCCATCTTTTCCATTCTTCCTTGAGGTTATCCCACTTACTCTTCATTTTTTGTTTATCATATTTTTTGCCTGTTAGCTCATCAAACTTATTAATTATGACTGTCCATCCATCTCTTTTGTTGTTTGCAGGACGATTGCCTTTTTCAATTTGTTCGATGCACAAGTTACAAAAGATTTCTACATCTTTCGGGCTCCAAAATGCCTTTGATGAACTCATCTACTAGTAATTGACATGAACAAATAATAAATTTAAGAGACACAAACAAACAAATGTGATATGTATATATACACAAACAAACAAATGTGATATGAGAAGAGGAGGAATGATGGAAGTTGGAGCTATTATCACGTAATTAAAGCAGAAGTATCCCGAGAATCCCCTTAAGTGAAAATATGTTAATTTGGCTACCAAAACATAGATGGAGATTACACTATTGAATCTGGAATTGTAATAGCTACCTCTCACTGGTTTGGACAGGTAACTAGTGTGCAAACAAAACATGTGGAAACTAATTGGTAAAATCAAATCTCAATAAAGGTTGCAGATGCAATAGCTAGAGATCTACTTGCAAGATCAGGAAGCTGGCAACACATCAGTTTAGGTGAGATAATCTAAATGTAATCAAAGTATATCTTCCTTAGAGTCTCCTTGGTCAATGGAAGCCATCATAAATCATGTTAAGACATTGTGACAGAGAAGTCCTCCGTAACAGCAAGTTGGAATCCAAGCTCAGCAAACATGACAGCCCATGAACTAGCTAGAAGGAACCTTCCTTTAAATATAAAAAAAAATGCCTAATCCTCCTTTTGTTCTTCTAGTTAAAGCCACTGATACTCTCACTTTTGGTTTTGTAATTTCTGGACAGTTCTTGTGATTATCTTGTACACTCCTCTCTTTTCTACATAATATTGCTTAGTTGGCTAGTGAAAGAAACAAAAAAAAAATCATGATTTTGTATCCATAGCCTAAAACAAAATTTTCATAACCAAAGCATCCGAGACAGTAAACCAACACCCAAAATTTAACCATAAGTTTAAGAAAAAACTTATTTCTCAATGACTTAAAGAAATAATCAAATATGATCAAAAGAGAACCTCAATGTGGATGAGAAAACTTTGAAGCCAGATTCGAAAACCCAGGAATGGTATATGTGCACAAACACATTGCAACCCAAACAAAGCCCACACAGTTTCAGCGGAGGCTCAAACTCATATTAGTTTCTCTTTTTTGGCACATCCACTTAAAGTAACACATAATTCATGAAATGAAATTGGTAAAAAGTAGCAGAGTCGCGAGATTTTTTTTTGCAAGACAATGCTAAGGCTTAAGGATGTGTAACTCCAGAAACAGCACACTCGTAGTGCAGCACAACCAGAAAAATTCAACGAGCGCCCCCTCCCTCTCCCCCGGACAAATTAAAAAAAAAACCAAAACTCATGACGAGATTACAGCTGCAGAAATCTAAACAGAGCAAGAACAGGACAATCATCGAGCACTGGCAACAAGCAACTCTGATAATGTGTCATCATCAAGGAAGAAAGAAAAAAACATTTACGAGCATAAAAATCCAAGCCCAGGGTAGCAATTACAGCTTATGTGAGGGCTACAATGCGACACTTCACAATCAACCGAAGTACCCTCGGCGCAACATCCAAAGGTGCAAAATGAACTCTCAAACTCACATTCGGGGCATACCTTTAGTCTTTTAGTCTTTCCACACTCTGCGAGCAATCTGATGGCCTCCCAGATCAAAAGCTTTGAAGTTGATTTTCCCGATGCTCAGCTCTTCCAACGTCGGGTACTGAGTGGGCTGGTGCTGAACCAATCTCTAGAATTCCAACAACAACAATTAAAAAAAAAAAACAACCCCCAATCAATAACTGAGGCAAAAAACCCAAAACCCTGGTCGTCGATTCCCACCCCCAACACACCCTAGAGTCACTTGCCTAAAAAAGAAGTAAGAACAGGGACGTACATCTTGGAGAGCTTGTTCGGGGTGCCACCGATGACCTTGGCGACGCGGAGGAGGGCGAGCTCGGCCTTTAGTTCCTTCAGTTGGGTCAGAAGGTCAGTTGCAGGAGCAGGAAGCAGAGCCGTCGCCGTCGCAAGAGCAGGAAGCAAAGCCGTCGCCGTCACAGGAGAAGGAAGCAGAGCCAGAGCCGTCGCCGCCGTCAATTCGCGAGAGGAGGACCTTGGATCACAGTAATGGGTGAGAGACGATCCAAAGATCAGGGACTACTCGAAGTGGTCACATCCACATACCACCAGTAAATCACACAACCCTATACATATCACCCTTTCAGAATGCGGAACCCAGAACGTTCCCCGCCAAACGAAGTGAATTCGTCAAGCGAAAAGATTAAACAACCATTGCCTCGACATACACGCAGTCGTGACACCCGATTCCACCAAAAAATAAGGAGGCGATCGATCATGGGCAGCCTCGACAAGTACCAAAACCAACGCCGGAGCGCTCAAAATTAGATCTTCACGCGATAAACTGAAACCACAAGCGATCTTGATTTCGACGCATGAACCAAACAAGCAAGCACAAAAAGAAAGATCCATACCTGGACGACCGGCGGCTCAGCCAGTAAGAAGAAGAGCGAGGAACCCACCAAGGCAGGAAGAGAGAGAAAGCGAGGGATGCAATTCTAGAGAGAGAGAGAGAGAGGGAGGCAGAGGAAGAGTCTTTGCTCGCCTTCCTCGAAGCCTATCGGGAAAAAGTGCTCGGATTGCTCGGATTTTGGATTCGCTCGCTCGTCAAGAGGGTAGAAGATCAGATCTCGCTCTCTCGTCGCGACGAACTTTGGCCTTGATGGAGTGGTGCTCGGAATCAAATCGTGATGGAGTAGTGCAAGTTGCAGGGAGAGAGAGACGAGGAGAAGAGAGTCGACAAAGAACGCTGCAAAAGAGAGGAAACGTGAAAAAAGTTAGGGTTTTGTTCAATATAGGGTAAAATTGGACTTTTAATGAAATATTGAGGGTAAAATAGGCATTCGGCAAAAATTCATTAAACCAAGGGACCGGCATGCCGAAAATGCTGAAATGCCCAAAGCAGGGCTTTCAGCATTCTAAAGGTTAGCATTTGGGGAATGGGGGCTCCAAATGCTGAACCAAACACTAATTTTTTTTCCCAAGGGGTTTTCGGGGCTGAAAGCCCCTTGGGAAAACTGAACCAAACACCCCCTATATACACATGAGCTTTCAAGATCAGGTGAAGTTTTACTAAACGACTACCAGTTTAAGATACAGAGAAGCGTTGCATATGGTTCAAGGCGACTACAGGAAAAGGTCATTCCTCAAATCATTTTGTTAATATCATCATTACCTAACCATTTCCTACAAAGAGAAAAAGTCATTCCTCGAACAAATTCTTCTTCTACTTCTTCAATTTTGTCTTAGGACACACATAATCTCGATTGTGTCATCTCTCTGTGACACACTAGAAAACGGATTTCTAAAAAACGAACCAATACTCGAACAATCAAATACTAAAAACAAAATGCAGAAACGTGCCCGGGAAACATATAACATCGATTAACTAATTATGCAAGAAATGTCCTAGATTAGATTAATTTCTATTGAATTGTGACTGTGAGCTAGATTAACATTTGTAATTGGAATTTATTTGGTCAAATTGAAGTTTGATAATTTCAATAATAGGCCAATTCAAATTGGCTTGATTGGAACACATCGGCCTAAATTTCTAAGATTCAAGAAGGTTGAATTGACCAAATTTGGATGTTCCCAATTGAATTTCTCAAAATTGACCTCAAATTTGGATTTAGTTTAAGAAAACAAGTTGATCGGAAGTGCCAGCATGCAACTCGTGAAGAATTGATTCAGACCCCTAGTTAGTAGGGGTAAGTGGTTCCCGATTCCTAACAGCTTCTGTCTAGAACTTGGAACTTACCCTCGGGTACAGGTTCCTCATTTTTTGGAACTTGGAACCTACCCGTTCAAACCAATAACCTAAAACCTACCTTGTCACAGGTTTCAAGATCGGTTCCAAGTTCCAACAGGTTCTTTTTTCTTTTTCTTTTTCTTTTTTCATTTTCATATTTGAACTATAACGAAGAAGGAAAGAGACAAACCAAAGACTAAGACTTGAAGCTTTCCAAATCATAATAGGACAAGATAAGTCAAATATCAAGTACTCCAAAATCCAAACTAAAAGCACCAACAACAATGCCAACCAATATTTTCCCCTGTAGGTGGATTCTCTATGAATGTGTTTGTGACAATCCACTGAATAAGGTAGCCCAAGGCTTCTCAGATTGAGCGACAGTGATCTCAACTGTTTGGTAGGGGTGAGCGTGGTTCCTGGGTTACCCGAGAACTGGAATCGAACCAGAGGAGGGTCCGGTTCGGTGCCCGATTCCAAGGGGACCGGTTCCAATTCCCAATTCATTTTTTCTAGGAACCGGAACCGGAACCGGTTTTGGAACTGGTTAGGACTCCTAAAGAAGAACACGATTTTCATTCATATCTTTTGCAAAATCGATTTAGTTCAGACCTCAACCGGTGCTTATTCACAATTTCTAGTTTGCTATTTGTTTTGAAATATCTAATTATATTATATTATTGTTGTGTAGTGCGAAGTTAATGTATCAAGATAACACGTCAATAGAGGTGGAGGGACGTGAGCAGATGACTTCGATTACGGAATTAGAGTTTTCTAGCGATGAAATTGAAGAAGAGCCACCCCCTATCTCAAGTGTCACAAATAAGGTACCCGGTTCTCATCTTCCTCATGATAAGAAATATACATCCGAATGTTGGACTCATTATTCGAGAATTAGTGATAAGGATGGAAAAATATATCAAGTGAAATGCATTCATTGTAGGTCCATGCTTAAGTACTGTGTTGCTAACAGTACTTTTGCAATGAGGAAGTGACCACATACAAGAGTTTCCCCGTAATGTAGATAAGAGGTATAAATTCTTTGCACCACATAATGTCAACATGATTGGCAAAGCATGAGGAGATTTTAGTACTAGTAGCATCTTATCAACATGATCATTTAATCAAGAACGTTGTAAGCACATGCTTGCTCGATTCATCATCCTTGATGAGCAACATTTTTCCTTGGTTGAGCGTGTTGAATTTCGTGAATATGTTATTGAGTTACAACCTCTCTTCAAACATGCATCACGTTTCACAGTGGCAAAAGATTGCATGAAGTTGTTTTTATGTGAAAAACTTCTTTAAAGAATTATTTTTGAGAGATTAATTCTAGGATCGCACTCACGACTAATACATGGAGTTCCAATCAAAATCTAAATTATTTGTGTCTTACTACACATTTTATTGATAAAAATTAGAAGTTATATAAAAAAATCAACTTTGTGGTGATGCATAGTCACAGGAGTAAGGAGATTGAAAAAATGATGGAGAAATGTATTAAGAAGTGGGAAATAGAAAAAAAATGTGTCTACAATTATCGTGGATAATGTTAGCTCGAATGATATTACAATAAGCTATTTGAGGAAAAAACTTTTGAAACAAATGTCGTTAATATTATATGGTAGTGTTTTGTATATGAGGTGTATAACTCATATATTAAATTTGATTGTGAGAGATGGCTTGACTACGGTACATGACTCCATTGCATGTATCCAAAATGTGGTTAGGGATGTAAGGAGTTCTCCCATGAGAGCCCAAGGATTTCAATCTTGCATTGAGAGAGAAAAGATCACTTATAAGGATTCGGTAGTTCCTGACATTGCCACTAGATGGAACTCCACTTACCTTATATTAGACACCGCCATAAAGTTCAGAAAAACTTTCGAAATGATGGAAGATCATGATCTATCTTTTGTAAGTGAGCTTAATCATGAAACTCCTAGTGATGATGATTGAGAAAATGCTATTATTCTTTCAAATTTTCTAAAAATATTCTATGATGCCATCAATCAAATGTCTGTGACTTCATATGTTACTTCAAATAATTATTTTCAAGGAATAGCTCTTTTATATAAATATTTGAAAGATTTGGTCAATGCTTCGGATCCTAAGCTTCAAGTTATAAGTGTGGAAATGAAAAAAAATTTGACAAATATTATGGAAGCTTGGATAAAATGAATATGATGGTGTTGATTGCGGTTATGTTAAATCCTAGAGCCAAGTTAAATTATGTGAGTTTCGTGTATGGACAAATTTATGATGATGAATCGAAAATTAAAGAGATGCATTACAAGGTGAATGATGCATTAGAGTGTTTGTATGAATTTTATGAGCAATCTTCTCTTATTTTAAGTGATCAAGATTTTAATGGTCATAATTTGGATGCAAGTAGTAGTAGTTCAAATTTCAATACTGATACGGGTGGTAGTGAAGGAAAAAAGAAGTATAACGGCCAAGTTTGGAAGAAAATGTTTTTATATTCGAATGAACAAGGATGCGATAACAACAAGTCCAAGCTTGATGAGTATTTTCAAGAAAAAAATGAAAAGGATCTTGGTCTTGACATTTGATTTGGTGGAAGACTAATGGCTCAAAATATAAGATCATTTCTTTGATGGCTAGAGATATTTTGTCCATTCCTGTAACTATCGTTGTTTCGGAGTCAACTTTTAGTACATCGGGTCGTATGCTTGATAACTTTCGAAGTTCTTTAACTCCCAAAGTAGTGAAAGCTTTGATTTGTACTCAAGATTGGTTGAGAGTCGTTCATGTACCGCTTGATGTTGAAGAGTGTATCGAGAACGCAGAACAATTTGAGTTGGGTAAATAATGTTTATATCTTTATATATTGTAATTCTTTTCGTATATCTGATAAGTAAATATTTTATTTAACATCTTCTTCTTCTTCTTCTTCTTCTTTCGGATATGGTTGGTCTTAATGCGGAGATTATTGTCGATAAATAGAGTTGGTGGTGTCGCATTTGTAATGGGTCCAACGGTTGAGAAGTCAAGCAATGTTTTTTGTTGGCTTTGTGCTGCTTTAACTGTGCAGAAGTTGATTGATGAGCAAACTTGTTCATCATAATCTTAATACAGGCTTCTCTTATGTACATTGAATTTTTTAACTATGTTGTCAAAAAATTTAGGAGACTTTAGAAGGGCAAAATGGCATGCTTCATGGGGTATTATCGATATTGATTTTTGGATGTGTCTTTACTTAAGATTTTGACTGATTTTCATCCATGTCTTTGTAGGGTTTTGCTGTGCCAAATGAATCATAGGGAAAGGTTGCAAAGTTCACACTAGAGTAGATGAAAATTTGAGATCTTATTAACACTTCTATTTTTTCATCTCCTTAGTATATTTTGCTTCATCATTTTCATTTGACTCAATGAAAATTTGAAATCTTGTTGACACTTCTAGTTTTTCATCTCCTTAGTATATTTTGCTTAATCATTTTCATTTGACTCAATTGATAAGGCATATGACATATGGCAAATGTGACGATTTAAGCTTTAGTGCACATATGTCACGATCTAATTTTTGGATGTGATCACCTAGGTTTTGGTTAATGGATTGTTAAACCTAGACTTAACTCGGGCTCTTCCAAGCCCATACAAATTCGTGACTTAAGTTCAAATTTCTTAACATGCAAATGGATTTTATCTAAGAGTTGCCACTAATTAGTTTATGGTAGGTCGATTAAACACCTAAGTAAAATAATGAGATAATTATTTTACTCCTACGAATCAAAGACTATGAGTACGGGACTTGGTTACATTAGACTTCTCTAATGCCATTTCGGTACCATTTCTTTTATTTTCAAAAATGTTTTTGCAAGCAGTTTGATTGATTTTAAATCTATTTCCCTAACATGTAAGGTGATCATGCGGGTGCACAAATCACCAATTTAACATCAAAGGAAAGCAATGAATAAATTGTTGGAATTTACCTTAAAGTAACGAAAGCATCTGCAATGTTAAATCAGAATTCACATCGACAGTCATAGATATGATATCTAATTAACACACAATTTTTCTTTTTCTTTTTCACTTATTTAATGAAGACCATGTAATATGCAATGCATGCTATTAATCTAATATGAAATAATATGACATGGTAATATGACATAAATAAAATGCAATCTGTCCTAAAGAATGAAATTGATTTATTCTAAGATAATTTTTGGTATTTTCCATGAAATTTCGAAATTAGAAAAATGTGAAAATTATCTAGCTAAATTAAGATTCTATCCAACTTATATTAAGAATTAGGTCAAGCTAAACCCTAAATTAAACCAAGATATTATCTTAACTTAGCAACCTCTAACCTAAGATGCAGTCTATCTAAATTAATATAAACTTAAAATGAAATGCAATTTTATAATAATATACAATGACGTACAAATGATGCCCTAATTCTACATGACGTATGCATGATGATTTTTTGTTGTTTTTTATTAATTTCAAAATTAAAAAGAATGTCAAATAATTAAACATGCAATTTAAGCTAATGAAACAATAAACTAACATCCTAATTTTTTTTTTTTTGTTATTTCAACAATTCATGATAAATAAAATGCTTGATCTAAATATGTAAATAACCCTAAAGCATGTAATATTCTAACTCAAACACATTTCAAGATAAATAAAGCAATAAAGACAAAATAAATCATTCAAAATCATCAAAAATATCACATATCGTTCAGATCAAGAGGTAATATTTCGCTGATAAAATCGATAAATTGATCTTAAGCCTTAAAGATCAAAATATCAATTTTATTCCCGCTTGATTAATTATTTCATCTAAAGCTTTATAGATGAAATAAAATAAAAAAAAACCCCAGTACGGTTGCGAATCAAGTGACATGTTAGAATTTCCAATTATGCATAGGAAAATATTTCAAACAAAGAGATAAAATATCAAAAACTAAAATAAGATAAAATGAATCTACCTAATAAATTAAAAGGTTAATGCTCTAAAAAACCTCAAACTGGTACACTTGTGATAAATTTACCCCAAACTATTTTTTTGACTATAAAATACCCATGACAAATTTACCCTGACTAACTATAAAAAAAATCATAAACCGGTACATTTATGACAAATTTATCCCAAACTAATTTATTCGACTGCAAAAAAACCCCAAAATTGTAAATTTGTGACAAATATACCCTATACTAAATTGGATTAATACCACAAAAAAAATCACAAAAAATTGTAAACAGTGACAAACAGAGTGTAAAATCCTAAATTAGTATACTGGTCAACTGTTACGTGTCATTTAACTTAATAAAATTTATAACGAAAACTAACAGAGGGTAAATTTTGCTAAATTTGCCATAAGTGTACCAGTTTCGGGTAAATTTGTCAAATGTATACCAGGTTTGGAGTTTTTGGTGATAAAAAAAATAGTTTTGGGTAAATTTGTTACAAATGTACTAGTTTTGAGGTTTTTCGGGTATTAACCATAAATTAAATCTATCTAACAAAATAAATCTATCTAATAGAATAAAATAAATCTACCTAAATTTGATTTTTTAAAAAAAAATCTGATCCGTAGGATGAACCACAATTGAGATTCGGGGCAGCACGGCTCAAGGATGGGCAGCCGTGGCATGGGTCACTGTGGATCGAAGGTCACGGTCATCGGAGCTCCGGTTAGGGCCAACAAGCACAGGTCAGCAGTGGGCGGAGCAGCAACAGATCCGCCGGGACTGTAACAAGGCGGAGGGCTCGGTTGGCAGGGCAGCAGGGCGTCGTGGGCAGCGCTGTCGGGCGAAGGAGCAACAGCAGGCGAGCAGACGCGGGCGCGGGGTGCTCCGCAGCAATAGGGCAGAGGCGAAGCAGAAGCGAAACAGAGGCGGAGCAGGGGCTCGGTGAGACGTGGCAGAGGGAGAACCCAGTAGCAGGGAGGCTCGGCGAAGGCGCGGTGCTGGGTCAGGCGGGACAGGGACGGCACCCGGGCAGGAGCAGCGTCGATCACTAGTTGGAGCAGAGACGGAGCTAGGCGGGCAGGCGTCGCTACGGCGAGGGGCGGAATGGCGAAGCAGCAGGGCGAAATCGCAGTGGGCTTCGGCTTCGCGGGGCTACAGGCTATCGGAGTCTCAGTGGCACAGCGAAGGGCTCGGCGAACGTAAGATCTGCGCCTGGGCGATCACGGACGAGTGGCGGAGCAGGGCAGGAGCGACTCCGATGTTGGCGCTCGGGTTGCAGCAGACGGAGTGGATTGCAGTCAAGGCGGGTGTGACGGTGGTGCGGGTGCAGCGGTTGGTGGTTGCGACCGCGTCGTCGTGGTGTGGACGCGGCGTCGGAGCAGAGGCGTCGCGGATGGAGGCGCTACCGGGGAGGCTGGCAGTGTGTGGTTTCGCGGATGAAGATGAACAGGGCTCTTTTCTCCTCGTTTTTTTTTTTTTTTTTTTTGCTGAAGCCCTCACATCCTGTTGCACGTCACTTCCCACGTTTCCCCCTCTCTTCTCTCGGCAGTTCTCTCTGCCGTCCTTTCAGCAAAAGCGAAGAAGACTTTTTTACTTTTCTTTTCTTGAATTTCCTGACTTCCTACTCGAGAGAAAACCCCTTGTGCAGCCGTATATTCGAAGTGTGTGGTCTCTCCCGAACCTCTATGCAAATAACTTATTTATAGACCAAAAATTAAGGTTTTAATTTTTTCCAAATTCATATTCACAAAAATTCTTTTTTCCAACGTAATATTTACTTTTCAAATTCATATTTTTCACGAGATTTTTTATCATTAATTTTTGGGTCAATTTTGCTCGCTCTGTGGGCTTAATCCGGCTTACTAAATTAAAGCTCAGAACCACTAATTACAACCCATCTACTACCAGTCCAATAAATAAATACACAAAATGCAAATAAAAAACAAATGCAATGCTATGTAATTAATATTTTTTTAGAGATAAAATTAACTCCTAATTTTTAATACAATAAATGAATGACTTGATCGCCAAAATTTAGATGTCAACAACATATATTGACATATGTTGGCACAATAATTATAATTAATCAAGCATCTCATTTCTTCTTTGGAAACTTCTTATTGATTTTGATTATGTACTATGTTTGCTAATATGTGGGAAGTTACCGTAGAGTATGCGCGTACGTTATAATTCAAATATAAAAATTAAAAAAAAAAAGAACATATAAGAACCTGGAATCGACCTTAGAACCTGTGACAAGACATGATAGGTTCCAGGTTCTTGGTTCTAACGGGTAAATTTCAGGTTCTAAAAAATGAGGAACCTATACCCGAGGGTAGGTTCCAAGTTCCAGATGAAACTGAACCAAAACCTGGAACCACTCACACCTATTGTTTGGTTTCTCTCAAGGTTGAACTCCTATAGCTCCCCATATATGGACGAGTAATTATACTTCTCTGCAATAATCAAAGTCTCCAAATAAAGATCAACAACAAAAGAAGAAACTACTACAGTGGGATTCTAATTTGCTTAAAGGTACTAGCAAAGTGTGTACAACTCTGAATTGACCATGATCATTGATCACATCCTAATGGAAAAAAACACTATTATCCACTTTCAATGTCCATGGATTCACCACAGCACCAAATCTCTGCCATAAGATCAGTTCTGTACCTGTTTCTTCAGAAACAAGGCCCTTCCTTCCGGTGAGCAATGCCATGTTCAGTTGCTTCATCACTATACGGATCAAAAAGGACATATTCATGATCACCATTTACAAATGCAAGCAACCCACGAGATGTTTTCCCTTGAGTAAAGTTCTCTCATGATGGACTGCCTTTAAGAAATGCAAGACCACCGCCTTTAGCCTGCAATTGGCACAAATAAATTTTTTGGTAAATCGGACAACGTAACTACTACTTTGTTCCGCTGTGATGCAACAAGATTTGAAAATCCTATTAAGAAACAAGAGCACCCTGCAGAGAAGTACTCCTGATTCATTTTAGTCATAAGATTCGGGGTGGACTTTCCACTCAGCAATTAGATGCTACCACATGATTGTTGCACAAAGAACAGAAAATTAATTTTTTAACTTCTCATGCTTCATTTATCTGTGTTCCTTTATTTAGCTAAAAAGAGTAACCATTTAGACTAAAGGATAAGTTGAATGACCATCACAGAAGTGACCACATATTTAACTACCCGTACACGGATGACCTCATCAAAGGTAGAAATCAACATAAATTATCCAGGAAAAATAATGATTTGCATACTGGGCTAAAACACCATGCTCAGTATTTGGCCTTTTTACTATATTGCAAACTAATATGTTGATCGGACTTGGGTGCCAAGAGTAGGTTAGGTGCATATCCAAGTGTTTGAATCGCCTTTTGAGAAAATCTTAAACATGGGGACTAGCCTAAAAGGATCCAAGATAATGGAATCAGGTTCAGAGACATGTCATATAATCCATGTTTAAGTTGAATATATAATTGAGAAATGAAAAGGGATTGTCTCAAATTTCATTTATTTTCCAAACATAAACATGCTTCCTTCAATTAATTTCTTCTATTCCTCAATAAAAACGATAGTTTCTGTTTTGTATGCAACACTGAGACTGAACTTGATAGGAAGGTAATATTTGGACTTTTTAGTTTTATTTGCATCTGCCAATGTCTATCGGTCATCACTTGATTACTGGAACTTCAAATGACCTGCTGAAGAGACTTGGCCCTTAAGGATAAATACGTTCCTTTGTTTTGGAGAGTAGCTTAATACACCCAAGTAGTGAGGGGAAAAACGAAGACATATGCATCAAGGATCTCTTCCTCCTCAACCGAGATTGATTTTCCTCTTCCTCCTATAAGAACACACATAGATCAGTGCCTCAATATCTATGGCCACCCTCGTCCACTGCTTGATGTTCCGAACAGCTCTTGCAAAGCTTCCACGCGTCATTATAGATTACTAATTGGTGGATCTTATTACTACAAAGTCAACTCGAACAATAAAAACTCGACCTGATTTGAGATGGGGTCCGTTTTTGGCTATACACACATTTTCACAAATAAACTGTTCAAGACTAATTATTGTGGATCTTTCTTCAAAATAATTATGATAATAATTTCTATCTGGCTGGAGGATAAATAGGAAAAGAGGAGGACAATGTAATGGCATTGAATGTATAATTTCGAAAAGCAAAAGGACAGAGACAATATGAACCTTTCTCATAGACCATACAGCCACGAGATCAGGTCTGTTAACATCGAAAGTGAGAATTGCTCCGTCCCTCCCTCCGAGTGCCATTCCATGAGATTCTGTAGCTAGCTTCGGGAGGAGAGCAAGGACGGCAAAAGTCGAGGGATCACCCGAGCAAGTGACAGCTGTGGAAAGAAAAGTTGAGTTAAGAATGCTCATGAACAAAGTATAGGAACCAAAGTATATAAAAAGAACTTCGGCAAGTTACAGACAAAAACTTAACTCTTGCAAGAACTTTTAAAGCAACCAGAGGGAAAGATAAGCATTTCAAATAGTCCTTGCAGTTTGGAGGAAAGAAACATTGCAAGGTCTAACCTTCAATCTATACCTACATCTTGTCATCTCATTTTCTGTATCAGAAACTGAAGCAGGCAATTGGGATCTTCTGTAATATCAACAAGTGGTTTTCTATTTGCTGCACTTGTTCTAACTTCTAAATCAATGCCCTCTTTTGATGTATCAGCTGCCTCATCTACATTCTCATTTTCTTCGCTAATGCAGGGAAGCTCAGGATTTAAGCTTCTTTTCTCCTTTGAACTTCCAGACTTGGAGGCCATTATATCCCACAACTTCCCGACGGGAGATATGTTGGTTTTCTTCTAATATCCAGCAGATTCAGCATATGAAAGAGGAAGGCAATCAGAGTGGGACCTTCCATAAAGAGCCTGCTCTATTTCCGTGTTTGATAAGCTGTTCACCCCCTTTACACTCATTCATATAGAAAGCACTCCCCACATCCATATATTCAAGAAGGCTGTTTGGAGCTGACTTGTATAAGTTCGGTGCCTTATGCAGCTTGTACGCAATGGAGAAATGTGACAACGGTGTATGCACAGAAGCAGATTTGGAAAGGATATAGCAGTTCTGTCAAAACAGATTATTCATTTTTCAAATGAATAGCAGCAGAGAGAGATAGAAGGTTGGTTGTATCATTCTTTCAGTGACAGTGATCTTTTGCCACTTCCCAACCACTTGAGGACCTCTTGGTGAAAAATATGCTTTCTAGTATGAAGTATGGGAAGAAGGCGAGATCAGAACAGAGACATATTCTATGGAAGGCGCCATAGTAAGTGAGTTTTACAGGTGGAAGACCAGAGAAACTTGAAAAGATGTGAACTTGTTGTTTAATGGTGATATCCGCAAAACCAAATGATTTGTGATATGGCCTAGATGTTTACATAGTCACTCTCTAATAATCTAATTTATTCTGCGAATAAAGAGAAAGAAAGAAAAGGAAAGCATAAAGGTGCATGATAACAGAAATTTTGTTGTTTTGTTCAAGGACAGGGAGGTAGTTGTATATTGTAATCAAATTACTAAGCTCATGAGGAAGCCCAAGAGTAAAAGTCAAAGAGATGAATCTCTTTATTTTTGTCATCTCTGTCGTTATTGCCAATGAAATATCTTCTGATGGGAACTATGCCATATTTGGACATGATGTGACTGGATTGGAAGATTGTATGTTGCGTTAGTTGTTATCAACTGAATAATGGTGAACTTATCTAGTCGTTCCTGATTGCTTCGTGCAAAACCAATTCTTTCATTGTGCTCTGCCAAGACCGTTAACAGAGTGATTCAGACTGACCACTTTAAACTTCCAAGCTGACTGGGGTACATTTCGTGTGAGCTACAGATTCCTCTACCGAGCAGTAATATCATAATTAGATAGTCGAGAATGAAACAATTTTCTATTAACGGCTATTTTAACGCTCGGGGGACAAGACTTAGCACCAGGTTCAGGAGATAGAACCACCTGGAAAAAAGCTAAGAGGTCAATGAAAGGGGTCTGGTCAGACAAGTTAGCATTACCTAGTCTGTCTGGGTCCGGAGCAGCATCTCGGCTGCACTCTCCTCTATGGCCTTTCCTGGGGCGAAGTAAGCTGAGCTTATTGCCCACGTGCATTTCTTTATAGGGGGCACTATATTCTTTGAGGAAGGAACTGAACCACAGGCTCTCTGTCTTTGCCGCAAATAGATATCGAAAAATTCATCTAATCGGAGTACTACACCATCCAATGGATGCATATATCCATGGCAACAAAGGTTAGCTAACTCCTATCACCTTTTGCTTTCATTGCTGTCGACAATTTTGACACCAAAACCGGATACATAGTAAGATCAGATCCTCAAAGAGGTAAGGGCATCACATGCTAGCCGTCATAGATTCACAATGTCTTCTACATTCAAGGACTTGCCACACCATAACATTCTGACGATGTGCACTGATGAATATGGTGCTGTGAAAGAGATGCACCATTTTAGCTAGTTCCAATTTACTGAATTTCGTAAAACTGGCAGGAAGCACGAAAGAATGAAGTACCTTTCTTCATTGTAACATCATACATTGAGTCTCCACATGCAAATTTACAGGTGTTTCTTGTTCACACAAGGCCTTGCTGTACAAATGTATAATTGATGCAATTCTCATGCTATGCAAAGCCTGCAATTAAGCTATCTATAGAAACTGCAATTTTAAATTGGCCAAGCATATACATATAACACATCACAGGCTTTTCCTTTACAGACCACAAGCTAGAACTCCTTCCGCACATTTGTTATCCAAAGAGGCAGCTGAGCATCCAAAGAATGCAATAGAGTTGAGCAAAGCTTTTTCTATGTCTTTGGCAATGCATCTTTGGACGAGAGATACTATGTACTCCATAGAAGCTGCATCACAGGGCATGGTGATTGGAGCATCACTCGACAAACCAAACTCTTCTTTGGACATTTTGAACAGTTCTTGAAAGATGTTGCTGCTGAGGCATTGCAAAGGAATCATGAAACGGCTTCCATCAGCCGTGTAGATGACAAAGTGACCCTTTTCTGTCGCTGATGAGGCAGTATTCGACTCATCTCCAGCTCCAGCGAGGGCAATTCTTTTTCTGCTTGAACCGGTTGATATTTCCCACTTCCTTGCCATCTTGAATAGCTTCTTGGGGCTCATCATACTTAAGTTCTGTGGAAATTTTGTAATTTAAAGCAAAATCAAGGATTCCTAGGCTTAGACTTGTGGTGTGTTGCTTCAGCAGAATTGATGTGATACGAAGGAGGCGCTCACTACTTATATGTGCATAGAATGAAGACAATCCTGTTCAAATGTTGCTTTCTCTGTCTTGTGATTTCCGATGCTTTAATTCTGTAATTACGTATATAGAACACATATTTGGATGGAGGAATATCGTCAATTAATAATGGCTTAGATAACAAGGGAAGCACAAGGAAGGAAAATGTCAAAGACCATTTGTTTGTCTCGTCTGAAAACAATAAAAATCACTCGGTTCAGACTAGATGAGGAACCCGGCAACTAACGGATCCCCCTCCAATGCTGCACCCCAATTATTTCTGGAGGCCAAGATTCTTGTTATGCGATGCTGAGAGCGACTTTTGGAGCATAGTGGACATGTACGGTTACATCGACATTACATACTTTTCTTTTGCTGACAAATGGAAATGAGCGAGCATAACGAGAAAAGATTACCTACTCGGTAGAGAGAATGATTTATTTCTCACTGTGATTCTTGATATTCGGATTCTGCAAAGTGATCGACCAGTATGTGATCCATAAATTTTCCAATACACACCAGAGAGTACTTACAAGAACTTGTACTAGGTTCGGCAAAGTCCATTTGTTAGTTACACGGCAAAACATCCGCACCTGTTTGAAAACCCTACTCCCCAGTACTAGTTTTCGATTTAAGTACGAGAGTAACACATAAGACCATTAATCAAAGGAATAATTTTGAGAATATATGGACTTATACTACACTATCTTCAGTAGAAAGTAATGTTTCCGAAAGAAAATGCATTTAATGGTGTTTAGCACAGTGGGTGTTTATTCTCTTGACAAATCTTTTAAGGGTTGAAGAGAAAAAATGCCTGTAGTCTTCGTCATCTGTAGTTATACAAACTTCGGTTGAGTCAACCATTCACATTTTCTTCAGTTCCTCTAGACCTCGCCCATCCATACTGTCTTGATATATCAACAGTTCCCGAATTCCCTGTCTTGTGTCGGTTATTTTGCGTCGTAGTTTGCTATGCAAGACTGATTAGTTAATGGACAGGATAGGTGGTGCTCATTCTCACCTCCTCTTACATTAACGAAAACTCAGTAATAGTCTCTTTCATTATATAGTATGCGAAAATGCCCTCAAAACATGTTACATACTCCCAAGGTCTCCACAACATGATCAACCTCATGGGAAGTTTGAAAATTACGTGATCTATGCCAGCAGTCATTTGTTTGAGATTTGAGTGACTCGAACCTTAGGGCACATCTTGGAATCAGATGAATCATACCTCTTTCATTGTTTAGGTGGTACAGTACAAATTTAGTAGATAGTGGTCTTGAATAGCACAAACTTATTTGTTCTATTAATAAAAAAAAGACTTGTGACTGATCAAAAAGTGTGAATGCATCAGGTATTTAGAAAGTTTAACCATTTCAAAAGTTTTTATAGCAGGGATTTGTCTTCAGTAACCCAAAAAACCATAGCTTGATGATCCCAATATAAAAGACCAGGAATTAGAGCTTAATAGGCAGTGAGGAGAAGCAAATAAAAATATGGAAGCTCTTTTGGCATCTCTTGCAATGCCTTGTTGCACTCTCGATGCTATGCACTTCGTAATCACGCTATCACAAGGGCAATGCATAATGAGAGAAGTATCACTGGACAATATAAGCTACTCTTTAGTGTCTAAATCATTTTGAAGAGCTCTAGGAAGATATCACTACTGAGACATAGCTGATTTATCTTGAGATATGTTCCTTACGTTCGCATCTTCTTAAGTCATTTTGCATTTACTTCGCTCCTAAAATGAATGATGAAATTTATTTTCTCCCAGGACACATCTATCCATAATGCAAATGGCAACTGGCAAAACGTCTAAAAACAATTACTTCTCATTAATTTCAAAGCCCTATCATTTACAATATGAACTTCTTTCGCTATATCAGCAAACAAGTAACTGCTGGTGGCCTACACGACGTTGATACAAAGAAGAAGAAGAAGAAGAAGAAGCAGAAGAAGATGATGAGCAGCAGCCTAAGGAAATGACATCAAGCACTGCTCTTTGTGAATCTTCAGAGAGACCTCTTCGTAGGAGTGAGATTGCATACTCCATAGCGGCTGGATCAAATGGCATTCTGATTGGTCCATTGCTTGAGAGTCTGAACTCTTCTTCCGCAAATTTGAACAGCTCTTGGAAAATGTAAGTTTGGAGACAAGGCAACGGAACAGCAAAGCGCCTGCCATCTGTGCTATAGAATACAAAGTGACCCTTCTCATTCACTTTCAGCATTTCACATTTCCACAAACCTCAAAGTTTTCTTGTTCTGGGAGGAGAAATTCTTTTCTCCCTGGGGTAACTACTTTTTTTCCACTTTCTAGCAATTATGAGTAGTTTCTGAGTGCTGATCATGTTGTCTTACCTATGAAGTATGGAGTAAAGGAAACAAGATAGATGACAAAAGAAGACTGTACTGAGAGTCGAACTCAGAAAAGATTGGTTCTGAGGGAGGCACGGTAGGAAGTTCATTATATAGAGAAATGGTTTCGGATGCTTTACGACAGATTAGTTTGTTACTTAGCTGTGTTCAAGTAAAGCCAAAAATTTGATGACCAATATGTTTGCATAGTGCCTGCCTAGTTTTGCCTCCCAACAACCATAAAAAGGATGAAAAGGCAGAAAATGGGACAATTTGGACGACATATGTGCGGACGCAGTTGAAACACCTTCTCTTTCAGGATCTAGGACATATGGACGTTTTCCAGTAGTTGATTACAAGAGTATCACTTTGTTTCCTTGGTTATTCACGCTAGAAAATTTCTCGTTGTACAACTGCCTTGTTCACAACCAACTCCTCCATCATGTTCTATTTATGCAAGATTAAGGATGACAAGTATAGAACATTGTCCCCATTGGTCGGAGATTTCATTGTTAATGTGACTTTACTGTATCGTAAGTATTCAAAGTTTTTTTTTTGTAAGATAAAAAAAAAAAAAAGAATTAGGTTAATACTCTGATACAGTAAAGTCACATTAACATGACTGTGGGACAGCGAAGGATCTAGTAAATTGTCAACTACTATCTGAGGCAGCACAGCTAGTAAAGAAAACTCTAGAAAGCTAATGAACATTATGATGGAATTAGTTGAGCTAAGTTTTGATTAGAAATAGAACTGCATATTATTTTTCCAAGTAGAGTTATCTTTTCTTCACAGATATATCTTGAACTTGAATATAATCCTCTGAGACAATGTTGCATCACTATCACGGGAAAAAAAAAATCAGAAATATGAATTAAAGTAGCCTGACTTTGATAAAACTGATCCATCACATTTCTCAAAAAACTCCATAACCCGATTGTAAGAGAATTTATAGTTATTGTTAATTTTGTGAGATCACAACTAACTATTCTAAAAGTTTGTTAAATAAAAGTATATTTTATTATTTGAATATTCTAACACTTCCCTCACGTTTAGTCTCGTCTTTTTGCCTAGTACTAAGTGTGGAATTAATTGGGGAGGCAAATAAGGTCTATAAAAATTCGAATTTAGGAGCTTCAGCTCTTATACCATGTGAGATTTTGATGAGACCACTACTAACTATTCTAAAATTTTAAGTTATTAGATGAAAACGTGGTTTAATATTTAATTACGCTAACACAATTCTAAAAGTTTAAGCTATTAGATGAAGGCATAACATTGTTCTGAAAATTTAAGCTATTAGATAAATGCGTAGTTTAATATTTAATTATGCTAACACTCCCGTCATGCTTAGTTTGGTCTTTTTGACTAGTATTAAGTGTGGAATTAATTGAGGAGGTAAATGTGGCCTAGAAAGATTCGAACTTAGAACTTCCAACTCTAATATCATATTAAATTTTGTGAGATCACAACTAACTATTCTGAAAACTTAAGCTGTAAAAATGAAAGCGTGATTTATCATTTAAACATTCTAATAGTTATTTATGGATATAATACAGAGAACATTTTTATAATATCCTACTCCTCTTGTCTCATTTGATTCTTCATCTTGAGGTAATGTTCATTTTAACTTCAAGATCATCAAGCAATGGAACTTTTTCCACCTGGACACTTTAGAATTTTTTTGCTGGAAGTTGACCATGTTTCAGAAAGAAAATGTATGGCATATCTTCTCGTTAAAACATTGCTTCCAAAAGGAAAGGAGGGGTCTTGAAGTTGAGGAAGGAGTGACTTTACATACTATAACCATGCCAGCATCCAGATTTCTTCAGTAACCACGAGAATAAACATTCAATGAACAGCTTTGGGAAGAAAATGAGACTATTAAGGGTTTCTGTCTTTAGCTATTGTTTATTGAAGAAGCATAATGATAACAATATTGCTACTCGCTCAATGTACATGACAGGCTGACAGTATAACACTATTTGCCTCTGTTGTATGCAAGTACCACTTCTACCAATCTTAGATAGTGAATTTCACTTTGATGGCTATGTGAATTCTTCAACAAAACTTACATGAATCGTTACAATTTTTTTACCAATGCTGCAAAAAATTTTAGGTGAATCTGAACTTATTTACAAAACACAAAAATGTTACCGACTAATAATTCACAATTGAGTGTTTTGCTGATGTAGCTTTGATACAAAGAAACATATGATGAGCATCAACAAGAAGAAATTGCATCAAGCAAAGCTCTGTGAATCTTTAACTGGACCGTTTTGTAGGAGTGTGACAGGGTACTCCAAAACCAAAGCATCAAATGGCAAAATGATGGGTCCATCACCTGATAGTCCACACTCTTCTTCAGACATTCTAAACAGCTCCCGCTAAGTAAGAGTATTGAGACATGCCAAGGGGATGGCAAAGTAGCTTCTGTCGTTGCTACAGATTACGAAGTTACCCTTTTCACTTGCGTTTAGCATTGTGCAAACGCCTGCATTAGAAAACCTTCAGTGGCAGTGATCTTACGCCACTTCCTAGCCACTTTGGGAGGCCTCTTGGTGCAAAATCAGAACTGAGACTTGTTTTATGGAAGGCACGGTAGTTAGTTTGTTTTATAGGTGGAGGACCTGAGAAACTGGAAAAGTCGTTAATTTATTGTGTAGTGGTGAAATCTGCAAAACCAAATGATTGGTGATATGGTCTAGATGTATGCATAGTTACTGTCGAACATTCTAATTTTGTCTGAAAATACGGAGAAAAAGGAGACGGAGAGCATCAGGGTAACCAATAACAGAACTTTCGTTGAATTGTTTAAGGACAGGGGCCGCTGAAATTCGCAATGAAATTACTAAGCTCATGGAGAAGCACAAGAGTTAAGAGTCAAAGAAATCAACCTCTTTATTTTTATCATCTCTGTTGTCATTGCCAATGAAAAATTCTCTTGAGAACAATGTCATGTTTGAACATGATGTGAGGTGAAGTTGAAGATTTTCTGTATGATGCTTTAGTAGTTATCACCCGAAAAATGGTGAATTTACTTAGCTGTTCCCGATTGCCTTGTGCAAAATCAATTCTTTTAGTGTTCTGCATAGATGGTTAAAAGAGTGATTACCCATTTCCAACTTCCTAGCTGAACTAAGGTACGGTCCCAGCAGTACCATCATATTAGAATGTCGAGATATTCATGAGTACCATCATATTAGAATGTCGAGATATTCATGGTAACTTCAACACGATGACAACCAACTCCTCGTCGGATGAACATGACCTCATTAGCACGAAGCTATTTGCTATTTAAACTGGTTAGGGATCAAAATTTCAAAAGCTATTATACACGAACTATATCAACCATCTCCACAACAGGCCCTTAGATAACCAAAAAATTTCAAAAGATCGATGACCCGAAATAAACTTCTAATGTGTGACAGGCAAAATAATTTGCTAGTCAACTTTTTGTTACGCTCGATCCATCCCCTCATAATGCATTTGCAAAGACTGCTAAGTCAACTTTCACACTAGAACGCCAATTTATCAATTCACAAAGATCAAGTCTAAAATCATCATTCTATGTAGCTCAATATCAAGAAAAGTTAATACTATTTAGGTAGGAGCTTTGAACTTTATAAGTAAGCTAAGAATAGATTGACTAGGACTCTATGTTAAAAGTTTATGTTTCGTATATAGACACTACATCATCCGGAAGGTCTGCCATACTACTCATTCTTTTGATCTGTAGCAGCTGTTTTACCATTCTTGGGACAATACTTCACACCAGGTTCGGGAGAGAACCACATGGAAAAATGCTAAAGAGCTCAGTGAAATGGGTCAGGCTAGATAACTTAGCATCACTTTGTCCATCTGGTCCAGAGCAGCATCTCGGTTCTCCTTTATCCTATGGCCACTCTTGGGGCAAAGTAAGCTTAGCTTATTGCGCATGTGCCTTTCTATATAGGGGGCACCATCTTCTTTTATGAAGGAACTGAACCCTGAGGCTTACTGTCATTGCTGAGATAGATATCGGAAATTCATCTAATCTGAAAACCCAAAGTATGCAAATTCATGCTAACAAAAGTAAGGTAACTCCTATCTCATTTTTCTTTACTGCTGTTGATGATTTTGATCCACAAAACAGGATACATATTAAGATGGGACTCCTGAAAAGATAGGGTATCAAGTGCAAGCAGTAACAGATTCACAATGTCTTCTACATTCAAGGACTTATCACATCATAATATTGTAACAACGTGCTCTGATGACTGTGAGGCTGTGAAAGAGACGCACCATTCTAGCTAGTTCCAATTTACTGGATTTTTATAGTCCTGGCTAGAAGTGTGGAAGCATGAGGTATATTTCTTCACTATAATGTCATACATTGAGTCTCCACAAAGAAATTTACAAGAGATTCTCATTCACACGAGGTCTTGCTGTACAAATGCACACTTGTTGCAATTCTTATGCTATACAAAGCATGCAATTAAGCTATATACAGAAAGAAAACGGCAATAGTCAAATTGGCCTAGCATATACATATAACACATCACAGGTTTTTCCTTTACTGACCACAAACTAGAACTCCTTCCGCACATTCGTTATCCAAAGATGCAGCCGAGCATTGAGAGAATGCAATGAAGTTGAGCAAAGCTTTTTCTATGTCTTTGGCAATGCGTCTTTGGACAAGAGATAGTATGTACTCCATAGACGCTGCATCACAGGGCATGGTAACTGGACCATCACTCGACAAACCAAACTCTTCTTTGGACATTTTGAACAGCTCTTGAAAGATCTTGCTGCTAAGACATTGCAAAGGAACCATGAAACGGCTTCCGTCGGCCGTGTAGATGACAAAGTGACCCTTTTCTGTCACTGATGAGGCAGAATTTGGCTCCTCTCTAGCTCCAGCAAGGGCAATTCTTTTCTGCTTGAAGCGGTTAATATTTCCCACTTCCTTGCCATCTTGAGTAGCTTCTTGGGGCTCATCATGCTTAAGCTCTCTGGAAAGTTCGGTAGTTTAAAGCAAAATCAATTCCAGGATTCCAAGTCTTAGACTTGTAATGTGTTGCTTCAGCAGAATAGAAGGGAAACGAAGTGCTCGCTACTTAATATATGCGTAGAATGAAGATAATCCTTAGCAAATGTTGCTTTCTCTGCCTTGTGATTTCCAACGCTTTAAATCATAATAACTTACATAGAAGCACATATTTGGATGGAGGAATATTGTCAAATGATGATGGCTTAGATATCAAGGGAAGCACAAGGAAGGAGCGTGTCGATGACCCCTTGTCTCGTCTAACGACAAAAAGCACTTGGCTCAGAATAGACGATGAAAACGGTATTTAACGGATCCACCTCCAATGCTGTACCCAATTATTTCCGGAGGCTGAGATTCTTGCTATATGATGCGAAAGCGACTTTTGGAGCATAGTGGACATCTACAGTTACATCGACATTACATGTTTTTGATTTAAGTACAAGAGTAACTTATAAGACAATTCATCTAAAGGTACTTTCTCGAATATTCGGACTTATACTATACTTTCATTGGTAGAAAATAGTGTTTCGGAAAGAAAATGCATCTAATTGTGTTAGCACAGTGAATGTTTCTTTCGCCACCAGCACCAAGAGCAAGCATAGGACAGACTTCATACTCTATGCGGTGGTCCGAGGACAACCTCCAAATATTCTCTGGTCTTTTTCCATACTTCTGGTACATGCTGCCTTACTTGCGTATATGGGATTATTCGTTCATAAATATCCGAGTCTCGATCAGCAATAGGCAAAAAGGACGTAGTCTTGGATATAAAACCCAACATTTATAAACCTTTGTTCGATCTTCTCCATCTTCTTATTATTGTGCTTGTCAATTCATTATTGGCTCATCTTCTCATTAATACTTACTATTTTCTACAGAAAAATTATTTAAATTTAAAAACAACTTATTCACCTACCTTTAAGATGTATCATTAGCCTCAACATGTTTTTCCTCTCATTTTGGATAAAGTAGTACCCCTAAATCTAGAACCACTTGGCACTCCAAAATAGATCTAACCACACACTTCTCAAATCGAGAAAGTGGAACTGTGTCGCATTGCATATTTATACTCAATAAAACTCAATTTTCTTCAGTTTGCTCAATAAAGGGACAAGAGAAGCTCCGTGTTTTAAAGATATAGTTAACCAACAAGCTAACTTACCAAATACAATAGATTGAATCCAAAGTCACAATTTTTCTTTTACACTACCTTGGCATGACTTAAGCATGAAAAAGATTTAAGGATCAATTTTCTTTTTATAAGACCTAAAAGCACCTCCCATCGTAGATAAGCTATTAATACAATTTTTACCAAAAGCAAGTTCGCCTCCCAATTGTTGCAGATCCATCAGCTAAAAATTATCCTTTTTTAGGCATTTGCCCTCATTGATCCCAGGGATTTCGTGCATATAAGTACTTTTATTAGAACATTATACATAACTAATGGAAATACATAAAGTATCTCTATTGCGCAATAAAAGGAATCTTGTTAGTATGAGCGTAAATGATCTTTCTCTCATGTTCAAATACAGCAGCGACCCTTGAATCTAGAGCCACTTGACATTCCAACTTAGTTCTGACAATGTGCTTCTTAGATTGAGAAAGTGGAAACGTGTGGCATTGCATACTCGAACTCATTAGAGCTCAATTCGCATCATTATGCTCAACAGAAGGAACAAGAGAAGTTCCAAAATGAAAATATTGGAAAGGAATCATACTTCCAATATTGAGCTGTATAGTGTGATGGATTGAACATGGAGATTGGGACAAATCCTTCACGTGCAACTGGGCAGAGGCTGGGTAATGGACTAGACTGGGCCGCCCATTAGGAACTGGACCCAACCCAGCACCAACACAACAATAACAAGCTAAATATAAATCAGGATTCATGGTCCTTCCATGCTTATCCATAAGTCTTCATTTATCTTTGCAAGTTGAACATTCCTTATTTCACAAAAGCCTTGAGAGACCAAAATTTTAGATTGTTGAATATAATCAATTTTCATTTTGGTTTTTCGCACAAATAGCGCGTGTTCCATTCCTAGTAATTATAGCATCTCTGTAAAATTCATATATACACCCTTATTTTTCCTTTGTATTTCAAAAATTCAGTATAATGCGTATCTTGTGGCCATCATTATCTTGATAAAGGAACATGACTGGCGCCTCATAAGTTACTATGAAATTAAACTAACATATTAATATAAAGATTGTCATGAAATGCTATGTTGCATTTTTAACAAGGCCACACGGGACAATAGACGGACTAAGACAACATGTATAGAACAAATGCAAACTCACACAAAGTAATATTGAACATGTGGAAAAAGGCCTCATTTTTTGTGATTTGTTCAAAAATGGAAAAATATAAAAGAAATTAAATGCAAATTTTGCAGTCCTGAAACTCTCGTAAGGATGTATATTTGAACTAGGGACCTCTAGAGTAAGGACAGTAAATCACGTAAAAGTCTCACATCTTATATTGTTATACTTTAAATTAACCTAGCCTATAACCCTAGACAATCTAAACCGAACCGGGCAACTTTAATATACACCGAGCGGAACTCCAAGAGTCTAATAGAAATTGTCGATGCAACTCGAATTGATATCTGCATACGAAGCAAAACCCGAGACAAATTTGAGATTAAACGACCCAAGCTCAGTCTCCATCCGAGAAGATGGTACTTAAAATCAATCCTGAACCAGATGGGGACCCGAGTCACCCATTCGAAGCTCCGACCGGCGATAAGATGGAGCGGGCAGGCGGCCACCTGCCCCAGAATAGGCCGTCAATCGATATCACCCACTTGTGTGCCTTGATTTCAGCGAAGTGAGCTTTCCTTGAACGAACAAGAGGGAAGAGAAAGGCCAAAGACCCGAAAGACAGTGACGAGTCCTTTTGAGCAGTGAGGCCAAATTGCCTCTTCAGAAGCAGCTACCGACTACATTCCTTCTGTTCTCTACCTGCTCATGTTCTTCCCCAATTCCTCTGTCTAAGCCTGAAACTCCACGAGTTTTAGTGTAGGACTTCCCTGTTCAAGCATCAGATTGGGTTGGCTTTCTTTTGGGAAAAGGAGTAGTGAATGGGTGGGTTCGCGTTCACTTCCCAACAGTTTCTTTTTGTCTGTGGAAGTTCAATATTTCTTATTTCACAGAAGTCTACATTCTTCTCCCCAAACAGACCAAATTTTAAAAAAATTTAATATAAATATGTGTGTATATATAAATTCGTTTTTTGCACGCTTAGCGTGTGCTCTGTTCCTAGTAAATATATTATTTTGAAATTCATATTAAGTCCTTATTTTTGTATTGTATTTCGAAAATTCCATACAATTCATATCTTTGTGGCAATCATTATCTCGATAAAGGAGTGTGAGCAGCATTCATAAGTCACTATACATACTAGGAAATAAAATGCCGTATTAATAAAAAGATGTTGTGAAATGCCATGTTGCATTTTTAACAAGGCCACATGGGACAATGACGGACCGGATAATAAGTATAGAAAAAATGTAAACTCACACATGTGGGAGAAAACCCTCATTTTCTGTGTTTTATTAAAAAGGGACAGGTTACAAGAAATTAAATGTATATTTTATATTCCTAAACCCTTATAAAAACGTATGATTGAACTAGGGAGCTCTAATATGGTAAGTTAACTCTTAAAATAAAAACTGTCACTTGATCTTAGAAATATAAAGCCTAAGGAAAATAAATCAAACTCGAATTACACCGTTTGTGTCGTTGTATTTCATAACGAACATAATCTATAAACAAATACTAGCGGAACCGAACCGGGAGCTTTCACATGGACCAACAGAATTTCCAATATTCCAAATAGAAATTATTGACGCAACTTGAATTGCTATACCCAAGACAATTCGAGACTAGAGTGAGCCGAGCTCAATCAATCAAACTGGAAAATCACCTTGACCAGATAAGGACCCGATTCGAAGCTCAGCCCCGCGACGAGACGGGCAGGGCAGTCAGTCACCTTTCCAAAAGCAGCCGCTCCATCGGCATTTCCCCCCGCTCGTGCGCCTAAATGTCAGTGACGCGAGCCATCCCTTTGAACAGGAGGAGGGAAGAGAGAAACGGGCGGTAGACCAGAAGGACAATGACGAGCCAGATTTGCCCCCTTCAGCAACAGCTACTGACTACATTCCTCTCCTTCTCCACCTGCTCACACGATCTTTCCTTCCTCAATTCCTCCTGTCCGGACCTGAAAACTCCCACCAGCACAAGGTGTCGGAATTCCCTGTTCGAGCCATCGCGTTGGCGGTTGACTTCGGTTGTGGGAAAAGGGACGGCGAGTGGGTCGGTTTCACGTCGTTCTGCTTCTCCCAAACTGTTTGAACTTTTTGTCCGTGGGAGCTCCATGCTCGAAGCTCGTTCGGAATTTAACGTAGTGGACTAGGAACAGTGATTTCAGTTAATGGATTTCAGTTAATGGAGAATGCGGTGGCGTGTCGGGAACAGTGGTTTGATAGGGAATTGCCGTCTTCTGAGTTTGACATGGACAATTCCACGGGGTTCCCCCGAAACCTAGCTGAGTAGCGCACTCGAGTGCTATAATTTCAGTTTTGCTTATTTGAATTTCTAAACTTGCGAAAGAAAATTATTGAGTGATTCCGTCATAGCTCGGTTAGTTTTCCTTCGATAATTTTGTTTTTTTTTTTGGTCAATATGTCCATCTTACGTGGTGGTCACTAGAGTGGTGGTCCTTTCTTTCTGGGCATGTGCAACTGATAAGGCATCAAGTGGCCATCGCACTCGAAAAAAACAAGAAGAAAAAAACAAATATTAGACTGAGGGAAAAGGAGATCGCTTGTGAAGGCCGACGCCTCTTGGTCTCCGCGAGGATATTGACTGAAAGTATGCAAAATGGACCATTCGAATTAAAAGTCAACCAAAAGTTGAGTCAAGTTCTTGGAAGTGTCAATCTACCTCTCAGTTCTTAAAAGTAGAATCGGTGACGGGATAATTTGATTTGTAGCAGTTATTTTAAGGTGCATGTAGTAACATTTCTATTCAAAAATTATTTTAGGGAACAAAAAAAGAAAAAATTATTTTTGTTTCGATGAACAATTTTTTAACAAAAGAATGCGTTTAGTAAATTTGTTTTTGGAATAAAAAAAAACAGAAATACGTTTGGTAAACTTGTAAAAAAAAATGTTTCTTTTAATTTTTTAATATTTTTATTTTATTTTTCCTTTTTTTCTTTTTTCTTCCTTTTAGCCGGTCGCCGGCCTCGGCCATGGCCAACGACCGATCGACGAGGGTCGGCGGCCTCGCCTAGCCATGGCGAGGCTCGCCAAGCCCCAACGAGGTCGTCAGCCCTCGACGGCATCACCGGCCCTCAACGGCCAATCACCAGCCATGGTCGAGGCTGGTGACTGGCCAAAGAAAAATGAAGAAAATAAAGAGAAGAAAAAAATAGGAGAGAGAAAAATTATTTCTTAGAATTGTTCCAAGAACAAAAAACAATTTTTTCTTGTTTCTTCTTTCTGTTCCAAATTTGTTTTTTGGGGAATAAAAAAAAAATTAGATTGGGAACAAAAATGTAAAGAAACGTCTTTTTTTGTTCCTCGGAACAAAAAAAACAGAAATTGTGTTCATGACCAAAAGAAAAGAACACAAACAAACAAGCTTCACACTAGGTTCAGGAGAGAACCACATGGAAAAATGCTAAAGAGCTAAGTGAAATGGGTCATGCCAGATAACTTAGCATCACTTTGTTCATCTGGTTCGAAACAGCATCTTGGTTCTCCTTTATCTTATGGCCACTCTTGGGGCAAAGTAAGCTTAGCTTATTGTGCACATGCCTTTTTATATAGGGGGCACCATCTTCTTTTATGAAGGAACTGAACCCTGAGACTTAAGGCGCATTTGGTAACGTTTCTATTTAAAAATTGTTCTAGGAACAGAAATAAAAAAATAATAATTTCTATCACGGGAAACAATTTTTGAGCAAAAGAACGTGTTTGGTAACTACACAAAATTTATATTCCTAGAATAGAAAAAGAACAAAAACACGTTTGGTAAACTTGTATAATTTTTTTGTTTCTTTTAATTTTTTAATATTTGTATTTTCTTTTTTCTTTTTTCTTCCTTTTGGCCAATCGTCGGCCTCGGCCATGGTCGGCGACCAACCGATGAGGGCCGGCGGCCTCGCCTAGCCACAGCAAGGCTCTCCGGCCCTCGACAAGGCTCATCGACCCCTAGCAAGGCTGAGCCTTGCTGTGGCTGGGCGAGGCTCGACCTCGCTAGGGGCCGGAGACGCTCCGCCGAGGTTGCCAGCCTTCGACGACCGGTCACCGACCATGGCCGAGGCCTACAACCGGCCAAAGAAAAAAGAAGAAAAAAAGAAAAAAAGAAAAAGAAAAAGGAGAAAAAAAAGTGTTTCTTGAAATTGTTCCCAGGAACAAGAAACAAGTTTTTTCTACTTCTTATTTCTGTTCCAAATTTGTTCACAGGAACAAAAATGTAAACAAACGTGTTTTCGTTCTTTTTTTGTTCCCCAGAAAAGAATAAAAATTTATGTTCCAGGGAACAGAAATAGATTTAAACAAACAAGGCCTTACTGTCATTGCTGAGATAGATATCGGAAATTCATCTAATCTGAAAACTACAGCGCCCAAAGTATGCAAATTCATGCTAACAAAAGTAAGGTAACTCCTATCTCATTTTTCTTTACTGCTGTCGATGATTTTGATCCACAAAACAGGACACATATTAAGATGAGACTCTTGAAGAAATAGGGTATCAAGTGCAAGCAGTAATAGATTCACAATGTCTTCTACATTCAAGGACTTATCACATCATAATATTGTAACGACGTGCTCTGATGACTGTGAGGCTGTGAAAGAGACGCACCATTCTAGCTAGTTCCAATTTACTGGATTTTTATAGACCTGGCTAGAAGTGTGGAAGCATGAGGTACATTTCTTCACTATAATGTCATACATTGAGTCTCCACAAAGAAATTTACAAGAGGTTCTCATTCACACGAGGTCTTGCTGTACAAATGCACACCTGTTGCAATCTCATGCTATACAAAACATGCAATTAAGCTATATACAGAAAGAAAACTGCAATAGTCAAATTGGCCAAGGATATACGTTTAACACATCACAGGTTTTTCCTTTACTGACCACAAACTAGAACTCCTTCCACACATTCATTATCCAAAGATGCAGCCGAGCATTGAGAGAATGCAATGAAGTTGAGCAAAGCATTTTCTATGTCTTTGGCAATGCGTCTTTGGACAAGAGATAGTATGAACTCCATAGACGCTGCATCACAGGGCATGGTGACTGGACCATCACTCGACAAGCCAAACTCTTCTTTGGACATTTTGAACAGCTCTTGAAAGATGTTGCTGCTAAGGCATTGCAAAGGAACCATGAAACGGCTTCCGTCGGCCGTGTAGATGACAAAGTGACCCTTTTCTGTCACTGATGAGGCAGAATTTGGCTCCTCTCTAGCTCCAGCAAGGGCAATTCTTTTTCTGCTTGAAGCGGTTAATATTTCCCACTTCCTTGCCATCTTGAGTAGCTTCTTGGGGCTCATCATGCTTAAACTCTGTGGAAAGTTTGGTAGTTTAAAGCAAAATCAATTCCAGGATTCCTAGTCTTAGACTTGTAATGTGTTGCTTCAGCAGAATAGAAGGGAAACGAAGTGCTCGCTACTTAATATATGCGTAGAATGAAGATAATCCTTAGCAAATGTTGCTTTCTCTGCCTTGTGATTTCCAACGCTTTAAATCAGTAATAACTTACATAGAAGCACATATTTGGATGGAGGAATATTGTCAAATAATTATGGCTTAGATATCAAGGGAAGCACAAGGAAGGAGCGTGTCGTTGACCCCTTGTCTCATCTAACGACAAAAAGCACTCGGTTCAGAATAGACGATGAAAACGGTATATAACAGATCCACCTCCAATGCTGTACCCAATTATTTCTGGAGGCTGAGATTCTTGCTATATGATGCGAAAGCGACTTCTAGAGCATAGTGGGAAAGCGACTTTTGGAGCATAGTGGACATCTACAGTTACATCGACATTACATGCTTTTCTTTTGCTAACAAATTGAAATGAGCAAGCATATCAAGAGAGGATTACCTACTTGGGAGAGAGAATGATTTATTTCTTGCTGTGACTCTTGATAGTAGCACTCTCCAGAACAGTGATCAACCGGAATATGATCCGTAATTTTTCCGAAACACACCAGATAATAGCTACAATTTTTTTTTTTTTTTTGTAATTTTGTACATTGACTGGGTTCAAGAAAGTCGATTTGTCATCTACATGGTAAAGACACATGAACTGGTTACAAAATTCTCCTCAGAGCTAGTTTTTGATTTAAGTACAAGAGTAACTTATAAGACAATTCATCTAAAGGTACTTTCTCGAATATTCGTACTTATACTATACTTTCATTGGTAGAAAACAATGTTCCGGAAAGAAAATGCATCTAATTGTGTTAGCACAGTGAATGTTTCTTTCGCCACCAGCACCAAGAGCAAGCATAGGACAGACTTCATACTCTATGCGGTGGTCCGAGGACAACCTCCAAATATTCTTTGGTCTTTTTCCATACTTCTGGTACATGCTGCCTTACTTGCGTATATGGGATTATTCATTCATAAATATCCGAGTCTCGATCAGCAATAGGCAAAAAGGACGTAGTCTTGGATATAAAACCCAACATTTATAAACCTTTGTTCGATCTTCTCCATCTTCTCATTATTGTCTTTGTCAATTCATTATTGGCTCATCTTCTCATTAATACTTACTATTTTCTACAAGAAAATTTATTTAAATTTAAAAACAACTTATTCACCTCCTTTTAAGCTGTATCATCCTCAACATGTTCTTCCTTTCATTTTGGATATAGTAGTACCCCTAAGTCTAGATTCACTTGGCACTCCAACGTAGATCTAACCACACACTTCTCGAATCGAGAAAGTGGAACTGTGTCGCATTGCATATTTAAACTCAACAAAACTCAATTTTCATCAGTCTGCTCAATAAAGGGACGAGAGAAGCTCCGTGTTTTAGAGATGTAGTTAACCAACAAGCTAACTTACCAAATACAATAGATTGAATCCAAAGTCACAATTTTTCTTTTGCACTACCTCGGCATGACATAAGCGTGAAAAAGATTTAAGGATCAATTTTTATTTTATAAGACCTAAAAGCACCTCCCATGGTAGATAAGCTATTAATACAATTTTTACCAAAAGCAAGTTCGCCACCCAATTGTTGCAGAACCATCAGCTAAAAATTTTCCTTTTTCAGGCATTTACCCTCATTGATCCCAGGGATTTCGTGCATATAAGTACTTTTATTAGAACATTGATACATAACTAACGGAATGCATAAAGTATCTCTATCGCGCAATAAAAGGAATCTTGTTAGTATGAGCGTAAATGATCTTTCTCTCATGTTCAAATACAGCAGCGACCTTTGAATCTAGAGCCACTTGACATTCCAACCTAGTTCCGACAATGTGCTTCTTAGATCGATAAAGTGGAAACATGTGGCATTGCATACTAACTCATTAAAGCTCAATTCACATCATTATGCTCAACAGAAGGAACAAGAGAAGCTCCAAAATGAAAATATTGGAAAGGAGTCATACTTCCAATATTGAGCTGTATAGTGTGATAGATTGAACATGGAGATTGGGACAAATCCTTCACGTGCAATTGGGGAGAGGCTCTCTTCCAAAAAAAAAAAAAAAAAAAACTGGGGAGAGGCTGGGTAATGGACTAGACTGGGCCGCCCATTATGAACTGGACCCAACCCAGCACCAACACAACAATAACAAGCTAAATCTAAATCAGGATTCATGGTCCTTCCATGCTTATCCATAAGTCTTCATTTATCTTTGCAAGTTGAACATTCCTTATTTCACAAAAGCCTTGAGAGACCAAAATTTTAGATTGTTGAATATAATCAATTTTCATTTTGGTTTTTCGCACAAATAGCGCGTGCTCCATTCCTAGTAATTATAGCATCTCTGTAAAATTCATATATACACCCTTATTTTTCCTTTGTATTTCAAAATTCAGTATAATGCGTATCTTGTGGCCATCATTATCTTGATAAAGGAACATGACTGGCGCCTCATAAGTTACTATGAAATTAAACTAACATATTAATATAAAGATTGTCATGAAATGCTATGTTGCATTTTTAACAAGGCCACACGGGACAATAGACGGACTAGGACAACATGTATAGAACAAATGCAAACTCACACAAAGTAATATTGAACATGTGGGAAAAAGGCCTCATTTTTTGTGATTTGTTCAAAAATGGAAAAATATAAAAGAAATTAAATGGAAATTTTGCAGTCCTGAAACTCTCGTAAGGATGTATATTTGAACTAGGGACCTCTAGAGTAAGGACAGTAAATCACGTAAAAGTCTCACATCTTATATTGTTATACTTTAAATTAACCTAGCCTATAACCCTAGACAATCTAAACCGAACCGGGCAACTTTAATATGCACTGAGCGGAACTCCAAGAGTCTAATAGAAATTGTCGATGCAACTCGAATTGATATATGCATACGAAGCAAAACCCGAGACATATTTGAGATTAAACGACCCAAGCTCAGTCTCCATCCGAGAAGATGGTACTTAAAATCAATCCTGAACCAGATGGGGACCCGAGTCACCCATTCGAAGCTCCGACCCGCGATAAGATGGAGCGGGCAGGTGGCCACCTGCCCCAGAATAGGCCGTCAATCGATATCACCCACTTGTGTGCCTTGATTTCAGCGAAGTGAGCTTTCCTTGAACGAACAAGAGGGAAGAGAAAGGCCAAAGACCCGAAAGACAGTGACGAGCCCTTTTGAGCAGTGAGGCCAAATTGCCTGTTCAGAAGCAGCGACCGACTACATTCCTTCTGTTCTCTACCTGCTCATGTTCTTCCCCAGTTCCTCTGTCTAAGCCTGAAACTCCACGAGTTTTAGTGTAGGACTTCCCTGTTGAAGCATCAGATTGAGTTGACTTTCTTTTGGGAAAAGGAGTAGTGAATGGGTAGGTTCGTGTTCACTTCCCAACGGTTTCTTTTGTCTGTGGAAGTTCAATATTTCTTATTTCACAGAAGTCTACATTCTTCTCCCTATACAGACCAAATTTTAAAAATTTTTAATATAAATATGTGTGTGCATATATATAAATTCATTTTTTGCACGCATAGCGTGTGCTCTGTTCCTAGTAAATATATTATTTTGAAATTCATATGAGTCCTTATTTTCCCTTTGTATTTTGAAAATTCTATACAATTCATATCTTTGTGGTAATCATTATCTCGATAAAGGACCAGCATTCACTAAGTCACTATACATACTAGGAAATAAAATGTCATATTAATATAAAGATGTTGCGAAAAACTATATTGCATTACAAGGCCGCATGGGACCATAGACAGACCAAATAATAAGTATAGCAAAAATGTAAACTCACACGAAGTAATATCGAACGTGTGGGAGAAAACCCTCATTTTCTGTGTTTTATTAAAAAGGGACAGGTTACAAGAAATTAAATGTATATTTTATATTCCTAAACCCTTATAAAAACGTATGATTGAACTAGGGAGCTCTAATATGGTAAGTTAACTATTGAAAATAAAAACTGTCACTTCTAATCTTAGAAATATAAAGCCTAAGGAAAATAAATCAAACTCGAATTACACCGTTTGTGTCGTTGTATTTCATAACGAACATAATCTATAAACAAATACTAGCGGAACCGAACCGGGGAGCTTTCACATGGACCAACAGAATTTCCAATATTCCAAATAGAAATTATTGACGCAACTTGAATTGCTATACCCAAGACAATTCGAGACTAGAGTGAGCCGAGCTCAATCAATCAAACTGGAAAATCACCTTGACCAGATAAAGACCCCGATTCGAAGCTCAGCCCCGCGACGAGACGGGCAGGGCAGTCAGTCACCTTTCCAAAAGCAGCCGCTCTATCGGCATTTCCCCCCGCTCGTGCGCCTAAATGTCAGTGACGCGAGCCATCCCTTTGAACAGGAGGAGGGAAGAGAGAAACGGGCGGTAGACCAGAAGGACAATGACGAGCCAGATTTGCCCCTTCAGCAACAGCTACTGACTACATTCCTCTCCTTCTCCACCTGCTCACACGATCTTTCCTTCCTCAATTCCTCCTTGTCCGGACCTGAAAACTCCCACCAGCACAAGGTGTCGGAATTCCCTGTTCGAGCCATCGCGTTGGCGGTTGACTTCGGTTGTGGGAAAAGGGACGGCGAGTGGGTCGGTTTCACGTCGTTCTGCTTCTCCCAAACTGTTTGAACTTTTTGTCCGTGGGAGCTCCATGCTCGAAGCTCGTTCGGAATTTAACGTAGTGGACTAGGAACAGTGATTTCAGTTAATGGAGAATGCGGTGGCGTGTCGGGAACAGTGGTTTGATAGGGAATTGCCGTCTTTTGAGTTTGACATGGACAATTCCACGGGGTTCCCCGAAACCTAGCTGAGTAGCGCACTCGAGTGCTATAATTTCAGTTTTGCTTATTTGAATTTCTAAACTTGCGAAAGAAAATTATTGAGTAATTCCGTTATAGCTCGGTTAGTTTTCCTTCGACAATTTTGTTTTTTTTTTTTTTGGTCAATTTGTCCATCTTACGTAGTGGTCACTACAGTGGTGGTCCTTTCTTTCTGGGCATGTGCAACTGATAAGGCATCAGGTGGCCATCGCACTCGAAAAAAAAGAAGAAGAAAAAAACAAATATTAGACGGAGGGAAAAGGAAGAACGAGCACAAAAAGGGCAGACCCTAGCGGCCTCGCTATCCCTCCTTCGCTTGTGAAAGCCGACGCCCTCTTGGTCTCCGCGAGGATATTGACTGAAAGTATGCAAAATGGACCATTCGAATTAAAAGTCAACCAAATTAGATCAAATTGGCCAGTTGAGTCAAGTTCTTGGGAGTGTCAATCTAGCTCCCAATTCTTAAAAGTATTAAAAGTAGAATTAGTGCCCGGACAATCCGATTCTCGATTTCAAAGGGGAATTGGACTGGATCAACTATACATAAAGAAAAATTAGTAAAATATGAATTAAATACTATTCATATTGACACCACAAATTACAACACAATGATTCTTCACTCATGAACTTGTCACTCTCTTTTATCGTGCATGAACGCTCTTTAGTTTTGGTAAAAGCAAGTGTGGCCACTCCGTGATGGCAAATGGTGACGCCATAGTAGAGTGAGGGCAAACAGGCCTTCAATTGCTCACAACAATGGCTTGCTTGCCCTTAGCTAGATGTTGACTAGCCCTCACAACATGAGGGTACCTCATTGGGGGCAGGGCAGGGGAGTCACCATTGTGCGAGGGCAAGTAGGCCCTTGCGAATTACTAGACGAGGGCCAATCGCTCTCGCCGAGGCTTTGCCAAGCCATCACCAACAAAGAAGGGGTGCTACTATTGGGAGAGGGCATCCAACGTGTCTAGGCCAGCACAGCCCGGTCACCCTAGGCCTAACATGAACCCAAGCCGTGCCAAGCACTTCCCATGCCGGTGGACATGTCGGGCCTAGATTTAAATAATAATAATAATAATAATAATAATAAAATCCAATAATAATAATAATAATAATAATAATAATAATAATATAATGAAAAAAGAAAAAATAGAGCTAATCTTTTAAAACATTAAAATAATAAAAATTTATTGAGAAAAATCATGAAAAATACTCATTCAATTAAACAAAATTAGAGTGCATCTTCTAATAGTTTTTGAAAAAGGGTTTATATCACTAAAAATTTCAAACTATTATTTCATGACACAATAGTGGATAAATTACTTTGAGGGTACATGTGCGGTGAGGTATTAATTTGAGATTTTTAATGAGACGAAGATTAGTTTGAATAATATTTGTTGTTGAATACTATTCTAAAACATTTAATGGTATTTACTCCCCCAAAAAAAAGGACACGTAGCAATTCTCCTAATAACGATTATAGACAAATCACACCAAATAAAATGTCTAATAAATTCAATGTCCATGATGCTCCGTCCCTCAACCATAATTTGGATGATACAGTATTATCATCCTCTTATTCATGTTAGACACGTTCTTCTATAGTTAAATCTTGGAAAAATTAATGAGGTCTTTTATGGGTCACTCCTTAATTTTTCACAAACAAGCTAAACTCATTACACTTAATTTATAGCGATTCCTTGTTTTCCCACCAAATCAAGGAATTCATTAAGGAGATCGTACACATCCTTTACACCCCTCAAACTCTAGTAATTCCTCAGCAGTCAACAACACCACACTAACATCAACCATCAATGTCATTAATTCAACTCTAAGAATATTCTCACAACCAACTTCATGCCTTATGATGCCTTTGTTGTACTATCATGGTCCCCCATGCTTCATTTAAGGAACAAACCCATCACTCCCAGTTGACCTAAAGCCATGACCTCTGTGTCCTTGGGAAACACAAGTCTTCTTCGAGGCCTACAAGGAAGACCTCACAATCATCAACTTTCCCTCGGCCAGAAGCTAAGGTAATGGCAAGTAGGGACCCAATTGAGAAAAATACTCAGCACAGCAAGGCAACCAGAACCCACAGCTTCATCTAAAGGAAAGAATGGTCCCCCCACCCCCAATAACTCTGGCCAAAGAGAAGTGTCTTTGTCTTGTGTTTTCATACTTGTTGGGGCAACCTTTGGCAATTGCTGAATAGGCTTTTATTTGGACGGTGCAAAGACAATGCTACCCTAAAAAAGAATATTAATCATCCATGGCCCCATGCTTAGCAGTACACAAATTGAGTTTGTGCTCCTGCATAATCTTTGGTACATTAAATAGCTGCGAAGAAACTAATGAATTGGTTTGGTTCGAGTGACGGATCAAGCTCGCATGTAACAGAGTCGCAAACTAGAATTGTCCCCGACTCGAACATGCACAGAGGTGTTTGAAGAAGCTAACATCAGCAGGTATAAGAGTGAAATATCGAAAATGAAATGCAAAACGTGATTCATCATTGTGTGTATGTGTATATAATTGAAGGGAAACTTGTTTTGGCAATTAAGCAGTTCCTTTCAGGCTCTTGATGCTTTGTGGAAATGGGGAAACATGGCACAGAAGGGCTCACTGATACTGATGCTCACAAATTCACAGAGCAGTTGCCTGTCAATTTCATGTTATTAGAGATCCTGCCTAATTTCGAGAGGTCAAAAGGAACAATTAAAGGGGAGGAAAAAAACTGCAAATGGAACAGCTTCGCTTCAGGAAATGAGAAACAATTTTGGACCTTGCCTTCCTCTGACCATTTTCAAATCTCACACCCGACACACTTCACTTCAGGGATAAAATGCCAATTAGAGAAAATAGTCTTTATAGTTCTTTTTACTTTTAAATCTGAACTTGTTACATAAATATGAGGAGCCATGCATGTGTTTTAATGTATTAAAGCCCAATTCATAAGTTGAATAAGATGCACTCTCGTGCCGACCTCATTCGACAGTGCATGTGATCTTTTCTTGCACATTTTTTCGATAAATCATGAGTAATAACAGGTAAACTGAAACTTGGTTGCTAAATGATAATGGTGTGACAATACAAGTATCTATTAAGATTAGCTTACAAAGTTCTATATTCCAAACTTTATATTTGTGATTGAATATGATTCACCTTTTTACATTGCTGCGTTTTACATATTATATTAGTCTACTCAATATGCCAATTTTAGAAAATTAGTCTTAGTAGACCTGGCAACACCAAATGATTTAATCATTCCAATAAATAAATAACTCCAGGGAAAAAAATTTGTTGGGAGCATCTAATATTTTCAATTGAGGTACAACAACTCACCTGGTAAAAAAGTTTTTCTAGGATTTAACTCCAAATGCTCAAGCGGTAGGCCTATTGATCCTCTTCACTTAAGGTTTTGATTCGAATTGTCTCACTTACACATCCTTTAAGGTCATCTCGAAGAGCACAGACAAGTATTTCTCTGATAATTATTTTGCGTGTGCAGGATAAGAGGCACCGTCACATATGGTGAAAAAGTCGGGTGCTCGAAAAGTGGCAAACTATATCACTTTAATTCATTTAATGTTTATTTATGGATTATATGTCGAACTATCTAGATAGTAAG
Organism: Eucalyptus grandis; assembly: GCF_016545825.1. Taxonomy (NCBI): domain Eukaryota; kingdom Viridiplantae; phylum Streptophyta; class Magnoliopsida; order Myrtales; family Myrtaceae; genus Eucalyptus; species Eucalyptus grandis. The sequence goes on from NC_052618.1 coordinate 37,891,737, forward strand.
ACGACATCTATCTAAACCTCTCTCTTATATATCTAGCATTTTGCTTATATTGTACTCACATAAGAGAGAGAGAGAGAGAGAGAGAGAGAGAGATTGATTTGGCATTTAGATGAACATTTATTTTTTATAGAAAATGTCCAAGGCTATCATTTAAAGATTACTTAGGAGACCTCTCGATTTGAATGAATTAAAGTGACATTATTCTTTCGAGCTACAATTCAAATTTGTTTCATTAGGTCACTTACACGATAAAATAAACCTAACCAAACCCTCACTAGGATCTGTTCTTATTTTTCTAATAAACAAAGATAGATCCGTGATTTTCTCGCAGATGATCATGTCTACCCTTAAATGCAAATATGTATATAATTCTAAAGATTCAAAGTGCGAGAGAAAAGACATCGAATAAAAGTCAAATGACAGCGTAAAACAGAAATTACTCCAAATAGACCCTTAAAAGAGTCATTCCTGCTAAGCGAGAAAGACAAATAGCAGAGGCAAATGATTCACCGAAGAGAAAAAGACACAAAATTTTCCAGCTCCACCTCCAGAAGGGAAAAGAGAAATCCCTGTCCCTGCAAAAAAATAAGCCGCAGTACTTTTTATCAGATCCCTCATCAGCCACCAGGACGAGGGAGCCTCTCTCTCTCTCTCTCTCTCTCTGCCATAACCCAACAGACACCACCTTGGCAACAAACCATGCGTCCCCACTCAAAATCCCAAACGCCGCAGCAGCACCAGCTTCTGCACTCGCCCTTCCCAAACGCATATAAGCGGTCAAATATATCTCTCCCCACACCAACAGTACCTTAAAAACACACCGTCAGAGAGAGAGAGAGAGAGAGAGAGATGTGGGACTCGATTAGAAAAAGAGGGGCATGCATGCATGCATGCTTTGTGTGGCAATGAATCAATGCAGAGAGAATAAAGCTGCTTGCTGTTCTTTGCTGCTGCTGCTAAAATTTTGTTTTGGAGTGTCTTGCTTCTTGTTCCATCCATATAATATTTCTGTACATCATTCGAGGCAAAAACCAGCCACAACAAAAGAGACTAGAGAGAGAGAGAGAGAGAGAGAGAGGATCAAATACAAGCCCAAGAGACTAAAGACAATAATACTATCATTAGGTTCCATGTTTTCAAGTGCAAAAGAAAAGGACCTGACTTTCTTTTCCTCCTCCTATTTTGCCATATATCGCATAATCGCCCAACCATAAACTTAGCATAGTCGGCACAAGAGATCAGCTTGGTATGATGTATCAGTGTGATTCAATCAGCTCAGTCTGAGAAGAAGTTAGCAGAGTCCCCCCCAAAAACAGTCCTTTTTCCTCTACTCTTTCAGAGAGCGATCTCAGTCTGCAGGTTGGCGGTATTCAACACCACCACCTGCTGCTGCTGCTGCTGCTGCTGCTGCTGTTGCTGCTCGAGCTCAACCTCCCACCTTGCCCTAGGAATGGCACCATCATGAACCGGCACATACTCCTGTCACATACGATACGAGAAGGCAAATTTCAGGCAAACCTAGGAGAAGGCAGAAGGGTCGGTAACGAGACCACAAAATTAGTTTACTTTCTTTTTCAAGAGACCCGCATTTTGTTTTCTGCATATTGAGTCACAGAAACCCAAAGCAAATCACAGAAATGCCCACCCACCCACCTCCAGCTTTTGGACGAGCTCCCTGGCGTTCGGTGCGGAGACTATGATGTGACGCTGAGATGGCTGGATGAAGCCATCGTCCACTGCCTTGTCGATGAATGTGAGGAGGTAGTTGTAGTACCCGTCCACATTCAGCAACCCGACCTGCATGTTTGTCCTCGGGACTTAGGTTTCAAGCAAAAAAGGCTCAAAAGAGATCACAAAACGGAGCAACTTTTCTTTCAAAGGTTCTTGAACTTACAGGCTTGTCATGAATGCCGAGTTGAGCCCAAGTTATGACCTCCAGTAACTCCTCCAGAGTCCCGTACCCACCTGAAGAAACAAACCTGAAAAATCTCAGGATCTTTGAGGGTCGAGACCCACCATCGACCTTTCTACCAGCAAAAAGACTCATGCTTTGACCCATAATTGACATCTTTCTTTCTCTTTCGTTTTTCTTCGACATGAAGAACACGAGAGAGACGGGAAGGAAACATAAGAAGGGACCTGGTAGGGCAATGAAGCAATCGGAGTGGCGAGCCATTTCTGCTTTCCTCTGGTGCATGTCAGCCACTGGCCTCACCTCTCCCACAGTCTCGCCTGTTATCTGTAAGCAAATGCAGAAAACGAAAAAAGAAACAAGGCCCAAAAGGGCAAAAAAAAAAAAAGCGAGAAAAAATCACTGCCTCATTCCAAGATAGACCCAATACTACACAGTGAAATACCTATAGAAAAGTTAAACATGAAAAAGAAAAGAAAAGGAGTTTTCAGACACGAGCCATTTGTTTCAAACCTCTTTGGACATGAGAGTTCTGGGGATTATCCTGCCCAACAAAGAAGAAAGAACCCACCAAAACAAGAAAGAGGAAAGAAAGTTCAGAAATTGATCGGAGGAGGAATGTAAACAACGGCAACATCTGAGACCCAGAAGAGAAATGCAGACAGGAGCTGGTTATTGAATATGTAAAACTGTACCCGAGAACGTTTCCTCCTCCACGGTGAACTGCTTGCGAGACCAGACCCATCAACCCAATGCTTCCCCCTCCATACACGAGGTCCAACCTTCTCGCTACCTTCGCATTTTACATTCGACCCACAAAAACATTCACACGCCAAGAACAAAGGGCCAAAGCCAAAGCAAGAAACTCCAAACAAAGAAAAGAAGAAGGAAGCGAAAGCTCGTTGATTTTACCAGCTCTTGGGCCAGCTCAAGAGCAGCGTCTTTGTAACAGTTCCTCTTCCCGGTGCTGCTTCCGCAGAACACGCACACCCTCTTGAATCTCGACTTGGCGGCCTTCGCTCCGCTCAAATCCATGGCTTCAAAGTTCGAATATTTTCGTCTCAGAAGCAGCGGATGGTTCGTTTGAGCCCGACCCAGTGGAGACCAGACTATATATAGAGGAGATAGAGAGAGATTCATGGAACGAATGGAGTCGACCAGAATAATTATTTAAATATTGCAGCCTGAGAGAGAACAAAAAGGGTGGGGGCAAGTGGGCTGCGATGAATGGATAGGGAAGAGCCCCCGATCCAAGTAAGACAAAAAATTTTGGACAGAAAAAAAGAAAAGTAGGACAAAAACTCTATGTGAAGAGAGAGAGAGAGAGGATGAGGTCCACGTGGCTGGAGAGAGTGCAAGAACCAGGGAACTTAGGGGCTTAATTTTCTAAATAAAAATCTTTACTTTAGGTCAAATCACAATCTTGCACCAATTTTTTCGTCTGAAAAACTACAGACTTGTTTTCATAATTCCAAATTTATATCACGCCCGAGAATCATTGTCAATTTATTCAAAATTATCAATATTGAAAGAGTATTGTTATTCTATATGTAAGAAGAGAGTATTAGTGAAAACGAAGGATGTGATCTATGATCTCTATGTTGATAATTTGAAAAAAAAAAAATAGTGACCATATTAGGACAGGCAGCAAATTCAGCAATAAAGTAAAAATTGATCATTATTTTACACAAAAAAATTATGGGCAAAGTTAAGTAAAGTGAGGTATTTTCTGCAGATTAGATTGAATTCTGTGTGTTTGGTCTTATAATTTCAATTATGGCAAATACCACACAAAATCCCCAAAATTAAATTTTAAGATATTCCTGTAACAATGGGAAAATTTAGGATTTTTAATGATGTAAGAAAATGAAAGACATTTGTGACATGGCATACATAACTAGGGATTTTTTTTATTTTTTATTTTTTTGGTATCATTCAAAGTGTATAAACAATCGCGAAAACAAAATTTGCAGCAAAAAAGATTAGCGAAAATAAAATCCTGTTTTCTAGGAAAGAATGAAGTGAGATAAATTAAAAATAAAATAAGAAAATTCCTAGTTTCAAGAAAAGGTGGACACCTACACCTAAGCACGCTTTTGCCCTATATCCTTCTCGTATTTAATGCAACGCAATCATAACGTGGTGGCTGAAAACACGTGCCCACCTTTTTTGCCTTTCTTCCTTCCTTCCCTCTCCCTCTCGCATCAAATCAAATCATTTAACGAGTCGCCATCCTAGAAAAGAAATATATTATAATAATACCCAAAAAGGGCGATTGCTAAAATCCGACTTATATTTGGCTAAAAATTCGACTTAGAATTACGCCCTTAAATTCTGATTTTTACATTATGGTTTTTATTTCCCTGTTTGCGGTAACGATTGAGCGTTGATAACGAGGCTGAGGCTAAATCATTTTCGATTAACGTGGTTAACGTGGTTAAGGAAATAGGAAGAGCGGTGCTTGGTTAATGAAGCCAAGAAGATCTCGTGATTATCAGCTTGGGTCAAGAAAAGTGGCTCGATCCATCTTTCGGTCGCGCTTATCTGCCATGCAAATGGAAAAAGTAGCGGTGCGCCGGTGGCGACGGAAATCATAAAATAGAAGGGATGATTTGTAACTTTTCAAAGTTCAGGAATATTGCATGAATGTGCCAACGTTTTGAGGAGGGAAGTAAAATGTAATTTCAACAAAGTTAGAGGGTTTTTTACGCACCGACAGCAAAGTTTATGATGATTTCAAGCGACTCCCCAAAAATTACTTTATTAATAACTATTGAGAGTGTAAAGTGATTTTGTTGAGAGTCGGTGGAGACTTTCTCGTGCTAGTGCCTTGATCTCATTAGCTGGATAATTTATTTTGTACCATCTCATACCTAATGAGAGTTCTTTAAGATTATTCCTCCTTCATAATATTTGAACAATCGAAACACAACAAAAATAGCACAAACTATATTAGTCATTCTTTCTTGTTCTGAGATTTGACTAAACAAGGTATATGCTACGAGATATTCATTAATAAAATTCACGTCTTAATTTATGAAAGAAGAACCTTAAAAGGCATAATTTACTTGATAATCACTTAACAAATTTGGCAAAAGGATCAAATAGCATTTATGTTCCAAAATTCCAAAATATTTTTTCGACACAAAAAAGACACAGATTAATAAATATTATCAGGACACAGCTTAAAATCCTCACTTGGACACGATACCCAAGGAATTTTATTGTCCTTTTTTTTTCTTGCTAAAGGGAATTTATTCTCTTTTACTACATATTGGATCGAACAAATTTCTTAAAGGTTTCAGTAATAAATGTTCCTAAAGCACTGTAAATATAAATATAAAAAAAAATATATATATATATAGACATAGACACACACACACATAATTTAAACTTGGAAAAGCAATTAACAATTACCAAATGCATTTAGAGGACCCTGACGGTAACTCTGCTAATCTACAAAGAATGGGCTCGACGAACAAGGGGGTCAGATAATCTTGGGATTTGCGCGGGTGAAAAAGGAGATTTCTTGCGCAGCTGATCCTGATGATTGGGTTTTCAATAATAGGATAATCTCGTAGACTCATTTACTAAAAGCCCTAGAAAATAAAAATAAAAAATAAAAAATCTTTTACTTGTGGCCATTGCATTACCTAATTTGCATTCCCAATGAACCTTATTTTAAAACCCACCCCGTGACTAGGTCACTAGAGATTAAGCTTGGCTCCTTAATCACGCGTCATTCAGTGAAATCGATATATCTTCTTAATAAAACATTGCACACCTATAACTTTTAACCGTGACTTATCATAAAACATTTATTACAATAGGATGATTCATCTATAAATATTAGCTTCAAGACCATCAAGAACATACTATAATCAAGTATTTGAGCAGCATGGTATTAAATAGGAACTCTCCTTGGCTCATAAGCCGACCCCTAGTATGACTTGACTTGTTTATCCGTAAAATAGGGCATAGTTCATATTTTGGTGAGAGCCAATTGTTGTAAATCCACCACGAGTTAGAGTTGAATTCTTGACTTGTGTTTTCATATGCCATGTTAGAATATCTAACTTAAAAACACAAATTTATAAGTGAAGCGAGGCTACATGCGTTATAACCATCTACTTAAACTATTTAGGATTTTCGATAAATAAAAAATAGCTGGGTAGGATTATATTTGAGATAGTTTAATTGAAAAAAATCCATTTCTGTGTTTTCCAATTAAAATTTATAATGTGTCAAAACCTCAGACATCTAAAAATATATATCTATGGAATTACGTGTAAGAATTTATATTGCAAAAGTCTGGGGCATTAAGACTAGGAAAAAAAATTAAAGTGCATTAAATAAAAAAAATGATAATTTATCTATACCCACAGGAGTAAAGATGGGGTTTTCCTTTGCTTGCAAAAGAAAGATCTGCCAGGCTGCGGAACAGCCCTGGCGACGAGGTACACATGAAAGACGAAGATGGCAAGTTGAGCTTTTTGATTGGTCCCTGCAGGACGAAAGAAAAAGGCTTTTCTTTCTTAAGGACTGTAATGATTCAGAAGGGATAAATTTATAAAGTAAATTAATAAATAAAAAATTCTGTTCGCCAATTATTTTTATTTTTATTTTTTTGATGGGTCTTATTATTATTTTAAATATAAAATAGGAGTCTCATTTTTTTGTTTTTCCATCAGAGATAAAAGTGCATTTAAGGGCGTTGTACAAGGTGACCTCATCTGCGTAATCATTATTATCCTGATCTTTGTCTGAGTTTCCAGGCTAGTTTTGCTCTGTACAGGGCTCGAATTTGCTTTTTCGTCGGCCAAGAAAAAATAGAAGAAGGAAAAATATATATATATATATATATATGTTATTAACTTCGTAAATACCGAATTTTCTCTTTTATATAATAATATGGAACCGAACATGTATCGTACTTATACCGCGCATCCAACGCATGTATGTATGCTTTTCCAAACCCATGCAGCCCACTCACGTGGGGGCTGCCCGGCCATTCATTCCTTTCCCCGAACTGACCTAGTATATTAGGAAAAGGGCTTCCGCGCATCCAAAATGGGGCGCATGTTTATGTATGCTTTTCCAAACCCATGTATGTATGCTTTTCCAAAAAAAAAAAAAAAAAAAAAAAAAACCCATGAGGTTCAATATTTCAGATTTTCTTGAAGCCTTTTTGAGCAAGTGTTTTTTTAACATATGCTTTTTCTCTTCATTGTATTGTAGTTTAGATGAATCTATAAATAAAAGTGATAAATAAAATTTCAGTTTCTAGATTATCATAAGTGAAAATGAAAGACTCCTCTATTTCCTCACTGTGAAGAACTCCAAAAATTAGGAAACCAAAAGATGAGGAATAGGGACGATTAGCATCGATTTTATCAAGTTTTACGCAGTGATCTTCTATGGCAAACCATGCCATGTATGTTCTCCTAAACGGTAACTTAAAAGATAACAACTATCAAATTAAAAATCAAAATATAAAACATGACAAACCGATAAAGATAATAATCATCAGATATCAATTTCGAGTTTGGAGAAGATTTATTATTTCCATCTATCTTTTAAAATTAAGCTTTTCGAACTTCGCAAAAATGTCTTTGATTTTAGGTGATTAAAGAGATATTCAGCTCGATCTTCGCATGGACGACATTAAATCTCTATCACCTTCTCAAGACCAATGTTTGTGATAGATACAGTATTTGATATATATGTGCTTCATCGCAAAAGAAAAAATAAGACTTGTTTCATAATGTCAACACAAAGTTGTAATGACAAAACATCATTATCGGACGCTAGGTAACTCCTGTTGAAAAATGTTAGGCATACTAGAAGACCCTATAACTTAAGCAATATCATCGATCGCATCAATTAAACTTAAAAGGGCAAAATAAGCGGGTCTAAGTAAGTAATTCCTTTTTTGAGCTTATCTAACTTTTTGAGATTCAATCGATGTTACGTTGGATGTTGAAACAATTTCAAAGCATTAGCAGGCCCACACTAGGTCCTGCAAGCCTAATCCTAGAATCGATCGAGTATAACAATAATATACGTTGATAATGCTGTGGCTTTTTTAAATTTCTTAGCGGATTGAAAGAAAATTTCAGAGCCATGGTGCAATGTGGTAGCTTGAAATGCTAATATGTCCCACTAGCTCCATTTCTTGGTAATCTTTGCACTGATTGTAGTTAACAGTAGCAAGTCCTCTCATATTACGACCGAGTTCATTGGCGAGACCGGCGTGAGAGAAATCGCTAGTCAACTCATGTCCAGATCTTGACTGTCACACTTTTGTTTCAAGTGCAAATTCTGGGTGAGTTTGGTTTAGTATTTTAAAGGCCCATTGGAAATATGTAAAACAATTAAGCCTAAAAGACTTTAGGCAAATGGAATGACGGTTTGGTAAACTATGCTTTGAGAAGCAACTTTGAGAGAAATGTCATTTGGTAGTAAATACATTTAAAAGTTTCTTTAAGTGATTAATATTATTTTTTTTTTTAAATTTTATTTGTTTAAAATTGAAAAAAACAATGTATGCAACTTTTTAAATATAAATTTTGAAGTTTTTACATATTTTTTTTTTGCCTAAAATTTTTATTTGAAAATTGAAAAAGAAGAAGAAGATATATGCGAATTTTTAAATATAAATTTTCACAATAATGCTAAAAAAATCAAATACATATATATAATTTAAAAAAAAAACAAATCCTTTGTCGAATTTTTTAATTTTTAATTTCTTTAAAATTGAAAAAATGATGTATGCAAATTTTTAAATATAAAATTGAAAATAATGCTAAAAAATCAAATTAATTTTTTAAATATATAATTTTTAAAGAGACCAAACCCTTTATCAAAATTTTTAAATTTTTAATTGTTTAAAATTGAAAAAAAATAATGTATGCAAATTTTAAATATAAATTTTGACAATAATACTAAAAAGTCAAATGCTTATATATTTAAAAAAAAAAAAAAGACCAATCCTTTGTCGAAATATTTTTTTTTTTTAAATTTGAAAAAAATAATGTATGCAAATTTTTAAATATAAATTTGAATATAATGCTAAGAAATCAAATACATATATATAATTTTTTTTTAAAAGACCAAACCCTTCGTCAGAATTTTTAATTTTAATTTTTAAAATTGAAAAAATAATGTATGCAACTTTTTAAATATAAATTTTGACAATAATGCTAAAAAATCAAAAATCAAAATATATTTAATTTTTTTAGCATTATTTTGGCATTTAAAAAATAATAATTAGGGAAAAATAAAAAATTTGAAGAATGAGTGAGGATAGTTTTGGAAGAAAAAATAAATTTCAGCATTTGGTAAAATGCTGAAAGCTCAAAGTTAGTCTCTACTAACATTGCTTTCATAATTCTGGCTTTCACTTAAAAGTTACTTCAAAATAGTTGCTAAATAGTCTAGTATTTCCCCAAGGGGCTTTAGAGATAGAAAACTCATTGGAAATACTGAACTAAACGCACCATTTTTCTTGGGGGCCTTCTTTTGTAGGGCCTAAATTTAATAAGTTGAGACTAGCCTAAAATAGGCATTGCCTGTCATTATCTATTAAAAAAAGGGGAAAAAAAAAAATCAAGGACCCCCGTTGTGGAATTGAGATTTACGCTTTGCTTGGAAAGGGTGGGGAAAGAAAAAAAAATTGATTTTATATATTTGTGCACATTTTTATGAAATTTACAAACTCATCATATATTATGATTTCATGATTTTATATATTAAACTAAACAAATTTTTTTTTTTGAAGCACAATAACATCTCTGCCCTTGTGCTTGACGCAAAATGAGACATTAAAGAGTCTTAATAATGGTGCTCCTAATGGCAAACGTGTCATTTCATTCACTTTTCTTTTTATTCTGAGTTAAATACATTTAAATCCAAACACTTTCTCACCTTCACTTTCTACCCTTTCCAAAAAAAAATCTATCAAAGAAATTCTTTTACTTCCTAGGATCCAATGATTTGGAAATGAGTGATTTGGAAAAAAATTTCTAAAAGTAAATAATCATCAATATTGCTTAAAAAAACAAATGAATAAAAAATATTTTCATTGTTCACAAAAATAATTTGACATAAATTATTACTAATAGTGAAAATATTTTCTAATTAACTAATTATAAATGATATGAATGATTATTTTTAGGAAATTGCTTTTTAAATTATGTATTTTCTATGAAACAGATGAAACTTTAGTGAGTTTGCTTGTTAGATAATGGTCATTAGAAAGAGATTGATTTGGAAAGAGATATGAAAGCCTTGGTATAAGCACAAAATAGATTGTTTATTGATCTCGCAAGCCCATTGTCCCAATAAGAAAGCCCGTTGCTCTTCATTTGAGCTTTCTTTTGAAGAGATTGCAAATGCCCGCCCTTGCAATTCGTCCATCCTTCGGGAGTTAGTGAAAGTGAGGTGGTAAGAGCGGTTTGAAGATTAGAACAAGTTAAAATGCTAACTTGTTAAGGTTTATGAAAGGTCTGCTTTGTCTAATCTCCATGGCTGCAAACTTTTAAATGTGCAAATACCTCCTTCTTCTTTTTTAAGGTATACATATAGGTTTAACCATGTCCAATCATTTATTACCTCACTTAATATAAACACTAGCCCATAGTTGACATCGTTTTCTCCGTTCTGTCTCTTTTATCCTCTGCCATTGACGTTATACACCACCACTTCAACCGCATTGCTCGCCGCCATCCCTCGAGCCACCACCGACTCTCGCTCTCTTTTCCCCCTAACGTATTTAGGAGATTGCCCGAGATTATCTACTATATGTTAACGATTATATCTTGTGGTTAAAATAACTATTTGATGACTATTCATTCTTGGTAAACTATTAATTTCATTGATAACGTACTATTTACACAGCTAAGATTTAAGTAGGAGTGAATATTTTAAAAAATATTGAACAAGTACCATTAAAAGGATTGTGATACAGGAAAAGTGTTATAACTTTCGTATAATGCTTACTCGAATGTTATAACATTTTTTTAATCACTTGAGCATAGATAGTTTATTGAGCATTTTCTGATGATTCGTGTTATGTGGCTGTTAAAATAAAATTTTGAATCCGATATGACTTTTCTAAAGTGAATTCAAAGCCAAAGTGGAAAATGGAAGAGACGGCGAATGGGAATATAAACGACAACCCTTCAGCAGCTATCTTTCTCTCACACGCACAAAGACTCCAATCAATAATAACTTAGGAATGAAAACAGAAGGGGAAGGGAATGAACAGAAACCTCGACTTGGCTGAGGACAGGGAAGCTCTCGATGGACTTGTAGCGATCGACGATGAAATCAACCATCGTGTGCACATTGTCACTCAGTTGTTCTGCATCCATCGGCTTCAACCCTTCCTCCCTGCATTCCCCTGCAACCAAAGCAGAGAGACAAGGGATTGAATTAGCATCGCTGACACGCATACACGCACGCACACTATTCATCACACAAACGAATTCGAATAGCACAAACTCTAGGGTACGTACCCAGCATTGCGATCATGACTTACACATTCATGAGGTATTTCTCCTCCTCCTGCTCTCCATTGCAATGGTCAGAAGGTAATTTTGTCCCAATTCCTCAAATCGGGTTAGAGTCTAAAGAACATACTTAATTTTGCCCTAATTCGTGGCAAACAGATGGCCAAATGACGTCATTTGGCCCCAGTCAGAGTCACTTGTTGACTTTATTTTGCCAAGGAATCACGTTGGAAGATCTATATTATATAAATACCATGTCAGATTTTTCGATAAGACAAATTAATATTGGTACTCAAGTGAACAACTTTGATCTAATTACACTAAAATAATCGAAAAAAAGTTACATCACCCAAATGAATATCATACAAAATTTTTCATACTAGCAATGTCCTTATCCCACTATTAGATTGCCGATCATAAGTCACTAACATCATTCATAAGCTAAAATTGATAACCCGACAAATAGGTTATTAGTTGCCCAAATTTACCATAATGATTTAGGAATTTACTACCAATATAGATTTATCATTCACAGCACAAAATGCCCTCGCCAGAATTTTGTGACACTTAATAAATAAGGAAATTGCGACAAACTTGCGGTCATGCCAGAAAAGACTCAAAAAGCTGAGTTGGCGAAAGATTTGATCATGCTAAGATTGTTTAGAATTGGTATAATTCCCCAAATATGCCGGGAGTTGAGAGGAACAGAGTCGACAAAGCTCTATTCTACACAACTTTTTTATTATCTATTCATTATTAATTGTTATAGATGCCGTGATCATCTTTCCGCATCACACCGACCGAAAATGAAAGACAACATCTTATTAGAGTTCTATTCGACATACATACATACATACATACATACATACATCCTACTCATAGTACGTGAAACCTCTTCCCCATTTTCATATTTCTTTTTCAGATCACAATATTTTAGGCACTAATATCCAAATTTTCTATTTTTTTGTAATAATTCTCACATTAAAGGCCTGTCCTAGAAACTTACGCAAGTTGAATATATGGAAGTTCCAATCTAGCGGGGAAGTAAGACTGTACGTTCTTCTCTTTCCATCTGAAGTGCCTGCAATTATCGGAGCTCACTTCCTCATCTGATGATATAAATGAACTCGTGCCCCCCTTGAAACCTTTCGCATGTTATCGACGAAGCTGCAAATTCTAGGATGGCATTTGTTTGTGCAAACATTTAGATTGCATTGCTTTCGGTCTGTGTTATTTAGGAATGCAGGCACAGTGCACCTTGTTGGTTTGCTCTCTTCCAATGTCTTCTTCTTATGTCATCTTCCATTCACAGCCACCCTCCTGATTTTCTTTGCTTTTTCTCGTCGCATCATGGGCATGATGCGAAAAACTCACACCAACTACTACGAATTATTCTAACTGATGGGATAATTTTGAAGGTGAGACACCCACAACTCACATGTTACAAAGAAAATAAAGAGACAAATAGCTTTTTTATTTAGTTTTTTTTTTCAGCTTATCAGAAAGGCTTGTTTCATGGCTCTTGCTCTTACTATTAAATGGCACATAAATGTAGGTAGCATTTCAGTAGATAAATTACTAGGAATTTATAAAATATTGATTAGACTTAAAAACACGAACAATCGAGACACAGAAATACGGGCAGACTCTAAAGAACAACACTACAATCTTAACTTGTGCATTGTCGACCAAAAAAATAAAAATAAGTCGTGCATCAGTCTTGAAATCCGAACAGATATTGACATTGACCTCGTGCATCAACAACTAGGCAACCGATCGACAATATTTATGAATTTTGTTTAATTACTAACACCAACAACAAGAAGTTTTCCAGGATTCCGATAAGTTGTCCCTTTTCCCAGAGTTTTATAGACAAGTCCCTCCATTGAAATTAAATGTTTTCCCATGAACCTGACATAACAGCAAATGCTGCAGCCGTAGTTTCGTGGATCACATTTGGATGTGTTTCATCCGGACTTCATACTCATCTGCTGTTTGATTTCGATACATTCATAATGCTTGACTAATGAAGCGCCAACAACTCAGTTCAAAAGTTATCTTCCAAAACTGTAGTTTTCGGAGGTGCAGTGATGCGCAGGGAGATAGGGACGACTTGAAGTCGGCCTGAGAAGCGTTCTTTAATTTTGAAGTCGCTGTTAAGCGCTAATAGAATATGTTGAAGACGGAACTAGAAATCTGCGATGGCTCATAATAGAGAAGGGGATGGTATATGCTGCCGGCATCCGGCATTTTCGACACCCTTACATAAAATGTCACGTCAAAATGCAACCTAACTTTCTGTCGAGGATGAGCGCAACGACATCATACGAATTTTAAGCGTAATTTACTGAAAAGAGGACGATCTTTTACTTGTGGGCATTGCATTTCCAATTTGCATTCACAATGAGCTTCGATGGAAACCCACCTAGGAATTACTAGAGACTAGCTTAGCCCCTTTACATGCACCATTTAGTTTTTGTATTAAGTCCGTTAGGCTTTTCAACCTAAAAGTCTAAAAATTATGGTAAAGGGGGCCGCCTGCATATAAGACATATATATATATATATATAATCACGTATTTGAGCATTCCTCGTTGCCGTCTATCGAGCCACCACCGACTCCGTCTTTGCCTCCTAATGTCGTTGGTAAATTACACTGAAGTACCTGACCATCAATTAACAGTTATATCTTATGATAAAAATAACTATTTGACCACCAGGAATTCCTAATAAATTAATAATTTCACCGGTAATTTACTATTTGCATTGCTAAGAATTAGTCAGGAGTAATAAACACTTATCGGGTGACTATCTCCTTGACGATCATAAATCGGTAAAGTCGTTCGTAAGTTACAATCGATAGGGTAACAAACAGGCCGCAACAACGATTTAGAACCCACGACCAACTTCCTTATTATTTAATCATTTTTATTAATTTATTATAGATAGAGTGACCATGCTTCCACATCGCATCTGCCGAAAATAAGAAATAATATCTTAATGTTCTATTCAGTGTTTTTTTTTTTTTAATTAATCCTAGGGTCCAAACGATAGTACGTGGAAACTCTACCTATTCTCATTTAGGGGCAAATGTCCAAAGTTCCTATTTTTCAAATGATTCTCAGTGAAGACGTTTCCTAGAAACTTGCGTAAGTTGAATATAGGAGAGTTTTCGATCCTGAGGGGAACTGAGACTGCACATTCTCCTCTTTCAATGCAAGATTCATAATCTTACACAATGAGACTGATTATGGTAAAAACAACTCAAAGCATGTGGACCATTGTAGAAACATAGATAGGGTCGACGATGGAATGGTTTCTTTAGGAAAGCAAGTCCCGTCAAGTTAAGGGGTGAATGATAATCATTCTGTTCCAGAAATAGGTTCTAGAAGAGAAATATTTTTTTTCTATTTCTATTTCTAAAAGAGTTTCTAAGCAAAAATAACTGTTTAATAACGACACAATTTTTTTTTTTTTTTTTCGAATGGTGGTGGACTAGCAATCGACGTGGCAGCGGTGGCTAGCGGCCGACGACAGGTGGTGGCGGTGATAGTGATGGCGGCGAGTGACCGGTGGTGGCAAGCGACCGACGGTGGCGGCAGCGGCCGGTGATCGGTAGCGGCAGCCGACAGACGGTGGTCAACGATGACGGATGAAGGACCAGATTGATGAATGATGAGAAATTTTTTATTTCTCATTTCTGTTCAGAAATAGAGAAGTAGAAAATTTATATTTCTGATTTATATTCTAAACCTATTTATGGAATAAGAATCTATTTCAAAAAAAAAATGGAATAGGTTTACCAAATGAATTTCTATTCCAGAAACAAGTCTGTAATAGAAAAATTATTTCTAGAACAGAAACTGAGGTTTGTCATGCACCCCTTAGCGGGCAATGGTACCATATGTTTTTTTGATAAGGAGCCTTATCAATGGTACCAGGTGTTAAGGAGCCTTATCCAATGATAAGAAATGAACTCAGGGCACCATTGAAACCTTTCGCATGTTCTCGACAAAACCACAAATGTCGATATTCTAGGATTACGTTCGTGTGCGCTAAACTTAGATTGGATTGCGTATAGTTTATGTTGTTTAGGAACACAAACACGATGCCCTTTGCCGGTTCGTTACATTTTCTCGTCCATTGTCTTCCTCTCATGTCATCTTCCATTCACAGACGTATTTTAATTTGATTTTCCTACTGCATCACTACGACTACTAGAACTAGGTCTTCTAACAGCAATCGGTATTCCCTCCGTTGAAATGAAATGTTTTTCCATGATTTTGACAAAACAGCAAATGCTGAAGTCGTAGTCTTGTGGATCACATTTGGGCGTGTTTTGTTCGGACTGCATATCTCATTCTATGTTAGGTCTAAGATTCGATTTCGATAATGCTTAAATAATGAAGTGCCAATGACTCTCAGTTTTCGTAGCTGCCAGTGAGGTCCAGCGAGACAGGGGCCACTTGAAGTCTTCTTAGAATCATTCTTTAATCTGAATAGCTATTGAGGGCTAAAAAGAGATGCTGAAGAGAGGGAAGGGATATGCTGCTGGCAAATTTCCCTGAGATGTAAGCAATGACATCGTACCAACTTTTGAGATGGCAAGAAAGTCACACATCCTGGTAGTGAGGAACTTTGGCTGCATTCTCGACTTCAATGGCATCGTGACTCACTCCAACGTCGGGCCAAAAAAGAATAGTACAAAAACGTTACGTCTTCATGATTCAGATATGAGCTACTTCCGTTGATATAACTTTCCATCTAAGTTTTTTTTTTTTTTTTGGCTTTTGAAAGCGACCGCAGCAGTGAATCATCAACTGAAGCAGGAACTTTGGCTGCATCTGCAAGTCGATGTATAAGAAGAGAAGATCCGAGAAAACAGAGAACAACTCCGACTTCAACCGCAAAGACACTACTTCTCTGCTTGAGGTTTTTGCACTCTCGAGAGGAGGCACGGCGGAGAATCCTCCATGGATAACCAAGGCAATTCGTTTTCGAAACCATTACCACCGTTGACAGGTATGTTCAGTTCTTTCGTTTGGTGTTCTGACTTGATCCCACAAGGGGGAGGAAGAAAGTTGGAGCAGTTTGGCGTTTTGCGGGTTAATTTCGAAGTAATATAAGCACTATCATGAATAGTTAATGTATTGAAAATTGCAATATTTCTTTATTTTATTGCTTAACAAGTGCTTGGATACTTCTGACAAAAAAAAAAAACAAAACAAAAAGTGCCTGTATACTTCATACAAAATCCTTACCAAAAAAAGGACAGACTGTGAAAGAAGCCCGAGGACATTTTCGTACGATTCTTTTCCAAAATTTTCAATAAAAATTAGTTTTGTAGAAATTACGGGTCCCGAGCTTTGGAATTCGAACCTTATAACCTAAAATGACTAAAATTGACCTTTTTTTTTTTTTTTTACAGTGATTGCTTTAAGATGCTACACAAAATATGTTTTTATAATTACATTCATGTTGAAAACTCTTATTGTTCACTCGCCGAACGTATTTTCAAGAAAAAACATATCTCGAAGATAATTCATGACCTTTGTTTAAATTTAATGTTATTTTAAAAAAAAGTTTATTATCTAATTTTAATACAGAAAATTCCAATGCAATTAGACTAATACTACAAGCATAGATGATCTGCAGCATATAGAGTGTAATTAATTTTCTAAGGTTCTTTATGTTCGTTTCTTCTTTGGTAACAAAGAGGTACACGTAGATATGAGTTCAGGAGGCACAACAACTGATAAAGCTTCCCAAGATGGTCATAGATCAGCCAAAGGTTTGTCGTTGAACGTTGAATTCTCGTTTTTCATAAGTTTTATGTTCTATGCATTTGGACTTTATTCAATGCTAAATTTTTTAAATTCCACAGCATAACATATGCCAATATATAAGTTCAAATATAAATTTTAAAAATCTGAATGATATCTTGACTAATTATTTGAGAAAATCCAATTGTTTTTCATTTTAACTTCAAAAGAGTAAATATGCACGTACCCATAGAAAAAGGTATGTTTGAGTATACAACGGTCCTTCACTTTCATCTGTGTTTCATGAAAATTGAGCAGCTACAATGGTTTCCCTCTTTCTTAAAAATGGTAAAATTACCAAAACAGTTCTAAACTTATCATAATTTTTCCTAGTCAGTTCAAAATCTTTTTTTTTTTGTCAATTCAATTCTAAATATTTTGCAATTTTGTAAATTCAATCTATCTGATTAGCTAGCACTAGCAGTCCGGTCGACGCTGATGTGACAATTTTTTAATAATATTTTATTTCTCAAAATTTTGTATTGATTCTTTCTTTCTTTCTTTCTTCTTCTAGTCCATCATTGGACCGATCAAAGGCTATGGCCAGTGTGATTGACCTTGCCGACCACTAGTAAGGCCTAGCTGTCATGGGTGAGCTCATCCAATGCCATGATGGCGTGCCTCGCTCTTGCCATGGCTGGGTGAGACATCGCTTAGTGTCGCGACAGCAAGGACGGGCTCACCCAACACCGTGATGGCAAGGCTTAGCTTGCCTGCGATGGTAAGGCCTTGCTTGTGGCCGGCAAGGTCGACCTTGCTAATCGCAGCCTTTGGTCGGTCCAATGACTGGCCAAAAGAATAAGAGGAAAGGAAAAAAATGAAAGATAAAAATTAATAAAAAGTTTGAAAAAAATAAAAATTATTAAAAAAGTTGCCACTTCAATGTTGGTCGACGGCATGCACATTAGTGCCAGCTAGTCAAATTTAACCAGATCAATTGAATTGCCAAAAAAAAAATTTGAGAATTGAATTAGAAAAATTGCAATAGGTTTAGGACTAAATTCTTTCCCTTAAAAACAATAAGTGGGAACGCCTGAGCATATTTAATATGCAATTTTTCCCGTTATGCCAACAGTGGAGGTAAGTGAAAAGTATCGACCATTGTTTGAAGCCGTAGTGAAGGGTGATCGGGAAGCTGTCGAGAAAATCCTCAATGAAGATCATGAAGCAAAGACAGCCAAAGTGATGACTATGGGCAAAACATCCGCTACTTTGCTCGACGTAGCGGTTATGGTCGGACAAGATCAATTGGTCGAAAACCTGGTCAAGCGCTTCCCTTCAGAATATTATGTTGTCATTTTAATAAGTGCCCTTAATCATGCTGTCCGAAGAGGAAGAATAAGAATGGTTAAGGCATTAGTGGATAGAGTTGATGCGAAATCCGAAAGTGTACCCCACGCCCTATCGATGGCTACTTCATATGCTCCTATGCAAAAGGAGGTTATCTGGTACCTCGCCAGGCATACAACATCCGCCCCGGATCATGGTACCATGTCCTGCCTTATCATGGCCGGCCATTTGGGTAGGGTTTCACACTCACTCATCTTATTCCATTTCCTTCATTGTTTACTTGAATTGATATTTTTGTTTGTGTTCCGAAAGACATTGGCTTGTATTTTGCTCGCCAATACCCAGGCTTAGCAACATCTGAAGATACTGAAAACAATAGCCTGTTGGGAGACTTGGTGAAGATGAAGTCTTATTTCCGTAGTGGAGCTAGACTCAATTTTTGGGAAAAATCTATTTACAAATGTAGGTTCTTCTTGCATTTCTTTTGTTAGATTTGTACCATTGGAGCAACTTTATCCACATGGTTTTCACTCTTATATCTTTCCATTTTTAGGTATCCCTCTTTGTCTGGTTGATACTTCATTTGACAATTCCATAGACCCGAAGATGGGTCGAGGTACGAAGGGTGGGAAATATGAGATTGGGATTTTAGCTTTACCCTTCCTCTTATCCGACTACTTTAGATGAAATAAATCTTGATACTAATTGGAACATCGATGCATTGATTTTTTAGCGGCAACTTGATGGTCCCATTAGCATTTCTGTTAATCTGTTTAATGAATGGACTAAAACAACCAATATATATATATATATATATATATATATATATATATATATATATATTTTTATTTATTTATTTATTTATTTATTATTCAGGATCCAATTGACAAAAAAGTTAAGGGACAATGGCTACATCTATCTATGCACATTAATATCTAAACCACGATGTAGATTTGTAAGGTTATTCGACAAGTTTTAATGTCAAATTTTGAAAAGTCTTCATTTCAAATAGCCTAGTAGAATTACAGAGAATTGTAGACTTGGATTTTAGGTCATAGAAGCATTATTAGATTTACTTACACGTACAATTTTCTTTTCATATGTGTGATATTTATGTTTTAGTTTGTCATCAATTCCTAAATTGTTAACATGATTCCTCCTCTTCGTGGTGGTGGCACTAGCACTCAAGTGGTTCAAGACATCACTTTGGAATCTTACCACAAAATCAGGTACACAAAACTGTCATGGTATACAACCTCTATTCCATATCCCTTGCATCCAAAACTGAAAGAGGACTTTAAATCATCTATGAGCAGAGATCTCTAAATTTAAAGGGTAAACCAATAGTTTCGGACTTTCAGTATATCCCAATAGCTATTTATGTGGACCGGCTTTCGATTTGGATATTACCATAAGGTTAGATTCAATTAAACTCAATATTTTAACAATTTGTATCCATTAGGTGAATCCGTAAAGATCGTCAACCGAAAATAGATTTATCAATTTGTCATTGGATCTACCCATTTTTTTTATAAATGTTTTTTTTTCTTGTGACATTGTGTGTATTCATTGATAGATCCATGTGTTCTAATCATTTTGATTTTCAGGCCAAATGAAGTTTTGTTTTTTTCTAGCATGTTAAATGCATCATTTTTTAAATTAAATACAAGAACACAGGCAAATGCGAAAACCTCTTAAATCTTTTGATTCCTTGTCATTTAGAAAATTGCTCATCTAATCTTATGTGCAGCACCTTTCATTAAAAGGATTGGAGAGTTAAAGTTGAGGCATCAATGCTCGCTTGAGTTTGCAAATCTTGCTCTTACCGAGAAGAAGACTCGAATGCAAACTCCCGAAATGCTCGAATTTTTATTGGCTTCAGGCATTGTCCTTGACGCTGCTTCCCATGGAATCTTTGAAATTGTGAGTTTATGCCTTAAGCATTTTCCAGAGTTGATGTGGGATGAAAATTTCACAAAGGAACTGATGAAACAAGTTGTGAGTGGACGGCATGTTGAGTTGTTTAGACTGGTGAATGCACACTACATTCCATATTTGACTAACGATGCTTGGGAAAAGCATGGCCTGATGAAGGCTACGACCGAATGGTCACCAAGATGTGCAACCCCAGATGTTTCTGGGGCGGTTTTCCTTATCCAGAGGGAACTTCAGTGGTACAAGGTTGGTCCACCTTATATGTTAGCCTTTTGTGCTGTTTAGTTTAATTTGCATTGATAGGCATCCTTGATTTTTCTAAAGGTGCTGGAAGATAGGAGCGATCCTTCTTCAAACAGTCTGGTATTGCTTGAAGGTCCATTGACAAAAAAGACGGGAAGGAAAACATATTGGGAAGTGTTTGTAGAACAACGCCAAGATTTGTTCAAAGAGGCCGGACAATGGATGAAGAATACATCATCAACTTGTAGCATCGTTGCAACTATCATCATCACGGTATCTTTCTCGGCGGCTTTGAAAGTACCCGGAGGCAACAACGGTAGCACTGGGATTCCGATCTTTCTGAAGAAGGGCTCATTCACGGTATTTGCTATTGCAGATGCTCTCGCTCTCTTCTCCTCAGTCCCCGCTGCCTTGATGTTCTTGGCCATCCTAACTTCACACTACACAATTGAAGATTTCCTCCACTCACTACCAAGAAAATTGATAATGGGCCTCACTTTTCTCTTCCTCTCTTTGGCCTTTATATTGGTGGCGTTTAGCTCTATTCTCACGATTGTCCTCAGCGAACGATTAAAGTGGATTTACATCCCAATTACCTTACTGGCTGCCTTCCCTATAGTATTGTTCGCAATCCTACACCTTCCATTATGGGTTGAAATGGTCGAATCCACCTATTGGCCTCGCCTCTATCGTCGCATGAAGAAGATTTGGAAATGATCTCTATTATTATTGGGCAAGGACACCTGCGTTGTTATCTTTGTTTGCCCTTGTTACCATGTGTGTTATGTGAATATCATGGTGCTTACATGTTTTAAGACTATTTAAGTGTGACATCTGACATAGTCGTACTAAGTATAATGTATGCTGTCAAGTACACACTTTGTCCTAGAGTGTTGTTTGAATTATCCCCCCAAACGGTGAGCAATGACTTCATTGCTCATCATCGTTTTGAGGTGAACCTAATTTTTCAAAGAATTGGCAACATGTAAAATCATCATTGATAAATCTATTTTCGGTTGAGGATCCTTACGGATTCACCTAATGGATACATATTATTTAAATATTGAGTTTAATTGAATCTAACCTTATGGTAATATCCAAATTGAAAGCCGGTCCACAGAAATAGCTATTAGGATATACTGAAACTATTGGTTTACACTTTAAATTTAGAGATCTCTGCTCATAGATGATTTAAAGTCCTCTTTCAGTTTTGGATGCAAGGGATATGGAATAGAGGTTGTATACCATGACAGTTTTGTGTACCTGATTTTGTGGTAAGATTCCAAAGTGATGTCTTGAACCACTTAAGTGCTAGTGCCACCACCAAGAAGAGAAGAGGAATCGTGATAACGATTTAGGAATTGATGACAAACTAAAACATAAATATCACACATATGAAATGAAAATTGTATGTGTAAGTAAATCTAATAATGCTTCTACGACCTAAAATCCAAGTCTACAATTCTCTGTAATTTTACTAGGCTATTTGACATTAAGACTTTTCAAATTTTGACATTAAAACTTGTCGAATAACCTTACAAATCTACATCGTGGTTTAGATATTAATGTGCATAGATAGATGTAGCCATTGTCCCTTAACTTTTTTGTCAATTGGATCCTGAATAATAAGGCCACCCAACTAATGGCCCAACACAAGGAATTTCTGATGTAGCAAGCCAAGCAAACAGCAATTTCAGATTAATGGAAGATCAGTCTTGGAAATCAGTCTTGACCCACTGCCCCTACTTGCACCTCATCTTCACCCAATTCTCTGGCTTTGACCTCTGCCGTCTTCGCCACGTTGGCCGCCGATACCTTCTGCGCTTTCGCAATCCTCATGCTTCGCTTCTTCTCCACCGTATAATTAATTTACACTAAAAATGTTAATTCAATATTGGTTAATATCATTCATTATTTTAATTTGACAAATTTAACTACATTTCATTACAATAATACATAAAATTTAGATGGAAAAAAAATATTATTTAAAAAAAATGCTGAAATGGTAATTTGAAATTTATTTATTTATCAAATGTAGCATTTTTTATTATTACTTCTTTCATAGTAAAAGACTTTTCAAAAAGTCAAAATAATTCTAAAAAAACTAAATTGAAAAAAAGAAATAGATGGGATCATGGCTGGGCACTCCGTTGCTGCTGCCCTCGTCAACGGCGTGCCCAACCACCGTTGGAGGGGCCAGCGACCTCGTCGGCCTAGACGAGTCCTAGGCAAGGCTCCCCCATATCTGGGCGACGCCGGCCATCACTTGTGACCGGCAAACCTCCCCAGCCCCAGGCAAGGCCTTATCGGCCCTAGGCAAGGGCTGACGACCCTTGCTGGGCTCAAGCGAGGGTGTGGCATCACCTAGATTTGGGCGAGCCTTGCTTGGGCCTCAACCGAGGTGTCGCCCAGATCTAGGCGAGCCTCACCGGCCCTTACCTGGCCGGCGATGGCCTCGCCCGGGTCGGCAAAGGCCACCCCCCCACCCCCTCCGTCACCTATGGTCGACGAGGTCGCTAGCCCCCTCCGGTAGTGGTAGCAGTAGCGGTGCCCAACCACTAGCCCTCCCCTTCATTTTTCTTTTTGTATATTTATATTTTGACCCCTCAAGTATTGAAAAATTTCAAAACTAATTCCATGCATGTCGGAATCACATGTCGGAATTTCGGACTCACATGTCGAAGCGTATTGGAGAGAGTTAACCATGTGTTGAATTTTTTGACACTCGTTGACCACATGTCGGAACGTGTCGAACACGTGTCGGAGTGTCGGATATGACACGAAGGCTCTCGAAAAGTGTTGGTGCTATATAGTTGAGACCCATCATTGCAATTTTTCCATGCTTCCTAGGTTAGAGTGAGGTGCTAATATGAGTAATCTGAAACATTGGAACAAATTATAATGCTGACTTGCTAAGGAATGCGAATGTCTGCCTTGTCTCATTTGCCACGACTGCAAACTTTTATATTTGGTGCCAACTTGTTTTCTTTCTTTTTCTTTTTTTAAAATAGGGCTCAAATCATCTGTAATCCCGATGATGGCTATTGGCTACCGCTATCTAGGTGACCCTTATTCATAAATTATTTTTTGGGTGCACCGTAGGTGTAATAACATCCTTTTCTTCTTCTATGTTTCTTTCAGCCCATACCATTGATATTGTTTGCCACCGCTTCAACCATGATGCTGGCCACCATCGGTTGAGCCGCCACCACCGGCTCTCTCTCTCTCTTCCCCTTTTATTTTTTTTCATGGAATGAAGAGCCCAACACCCCGGTGGTCAAGGCCGTTAGCGACAACTGGCTACTCAAAGGTCATTGATCATTGATGTCCCCAAAATTTCCGAGACCTAGAACCCGAGGTGAGTGAGAGAGGGACGGGCTGTGGTGGTGGGTGGCGGCGGCTTCGGAGTGTGGCTGTGTTTGTGGCGGTGGATGGCGAGGATGGCTGGCCATGATGACGGTAGAGACCTTGGCTAAAGCAGATATGCCGGGATAGGGAGCAGTGACGGCTATGAGAGATCGATAGTTGGCCTAGCGTGTGAAAGAGTTAGGTTTTCTTTTTGTATTTATGAAAGTACTTAGTAGAGTTAGGTTTTCTTTTTGTATTTATGAATGTACTTAGTGTTTACTCTCATCATTTTGTCGTTTCAAGAAAAGTTTAGTAATGTGTAATTTATGATTCAATAAATTAAACCATCAACAATCCATTGTTTACTTATACCCGAATCGAAATCATTAAAGTTTGGGGCGATTCTATTCTATTCAGGCAATCCACTATTTACTTATACCTAAATCAAAGCCATTAAGGTTACATTTGATCGTTCGTATTTCTAATTAGGGTAGGACTAAATAAGATAAAATATGAAATTCAAGGGACTTTGCCACATCTTATCAATTGTTTTGTGATTATAATAATAAAGTTGGATATATTTACATCTTATTATATATATTATTTGATATAAATGCCTATATAAATCACAAAGTTTATAAACGAAGATAGTAAAAATCTCTTACAACACTTTTGTCTACTTTATTTTTATTTTCTTTTTATTTCATTTTCCCCTCCTTTTTAATTAATTTCTTTTTTCCCCTTCCATCATTCTCTAATAAAATTTCATTAAATAGAAAATTGCACTAATATACCTAAAACACCTAAAATATGTAATAAATACATGTAAAATAGTATAAGATAGAATTAAATTTGAATATATAAATGAAAAGAAGATTAAATAAAAAAATAAATTTTTATTTGTTGTTATTTTGAATTTCTTATATTAGAATTCAAATATTATTTATATTGAAATACAATTTTAATTTTTTAATTTAAGAAATTTGTTATTTGAGAAAATTTATATTATAGATATTATAAATTTTATTCGTTTTTATCTCACCTCTTCCATGGGATAATTTTATCCGATCTATATCCCTTTTATATTTGACTTTATCCTATTTTGAGCATGCACTAAATGCAAGACAGGATAAATTTTATCCCATCTTAAATTTTATCCCGACAGCCAAACATAACCTAAAAATTCAAGGCGATTCTATTCTATCGGGGTTTGATTTGGAGCATGTCTGGACGCCATCTAACTTTTCTCGAGGATGTAGGCGACCACGTCAGACGAACTTCAGAGAAAGAAGCGAGAATGTCACATCCTTGTGATGAGGAACGTTGGCAGCATTCTCGACTTCAATGACATCTCTTTGTCGTCCAATGTTAGGCCAGGGAAGGAAGTGTTGTCCTAAAGACGTCCTTGCTTGACATGTCAAGATTGGAGAAGAGAAAGTCGTCAATAAAAACCTTATCCCCAAATTGTGACGATGAACTTCTGACCAGATAATGTTAGAGGGGCAATCGAATTATAAAAATGGACACAATGGGGTTATTGTTTGATGGGCAAACGATTTAGAAAAGCCGCGGGATTATTTAAGGAAACAAATCCAAGTAATTACACTCTAAAGTAACATAGGAAGGATTCAATTGCAACTTTTAAAATAGTAGATACTATTCTCTAGTCATATGAAAAAATTAATAGATATTTTTCCAAAATAAAAGAAAATCAACTCAAAAAGTGGGAAAGTGAATATCTAGTGTATTCTGACCGCGGAAAAATTTTGGTTTTTATAATCGACTAGCACATATAAGCATCGGAGAAAGGGTCATTAGTCTCCCTTTGATTGCAGAATAGTAAGAGGCTTGTGTTGACATTGAATTTAAATTGGTACTTGTCAATATATATACTTTAGATATACAATGCTCAAATTTCTCTTTCTAATGCCGTGCAGATGGATGGACTTCGTATTAAAAGTAACTTGACTAGTGAGCCATTTGGATGCACAATGATTTCGTTATTAAGCTCAAAGCCAACACTTCAAGTGTTTTTTCATCTTTGAAATTTAATAGATCTTTCTAATGACATTGACATTTTCTCTTATTAGCTAGTGATATTATATTTCTACCTGTTATTATGTATGTTTAGGTCCCTTTTTTTCTTAATCACATATAGACAGGTACTAAATTTGCTATAAATATACGTTTTCTTACATTGTTTTTCTTTTCTTATTATATACAAGAATTGTTTAAACCCATGCATCAGATAAAGGGCCTGAACTTTTTCCTGTGTTGCTGCGACACATCGTTCTCTTTGACCACTTCGATCCACACTTCATTCAATAGATTTAAAAGCATTATTCTCTTCCCCTTATCATCAACTCTACCGTGTCAGCCTTTTTCATCGTTTTTGCCAGTTTGTCCTTTCCATCCAGCACCTCTTTCATCGTTTTTGCCGACTTATCCTTTCCATCTAACGTCTTTGGCAAACTTTGGGTGGCTAACATGGCACGCATCCAATGCCCTACAACACAAAATAGTTCCTCCCATAGAATTTCTCATTCTCAACTCTCACTCCAAACATTGTAGCCGTCATAGTATTTCAGATAATCATCAGAGAAGCAAAAACTGTAAATTAATTCGTGAAACCCTAAACCTTAATTTTAATACCAGTTGTTGTGAGATAACACACAAGCTAGAGAATCTTTTAGTTCAATGTCGAACACAATAGAATAAATTATCAGATATAATTGAAAATGATAAAGACACTAGAGATTTACCCAATACTATTTGATTGTCGATTTCAATTTCACAAGGAAAATGATCCACAATGTGATTCATTATAAATCTGGAGAATTACATGACTACAATTACTCAAAATTTCCCAACCCTAGATTACACAAAAAAAATAATAGGATAATTGCACTAGAAATCCTAAAATTTTTCATGAAAATGTAATTAAGTCATAAAACTTTCAAAACATGTAATTAAGTCTTAAAGATTGTCAAATTGATGCAATCAAATCTTTCTGTTATCTTCATCTAATTTTACTTTTTTTAATTGCATTTTTTCTATGCTAGGCGTTGACGTGACTAAAACGACATCATTTAGGTCGAGATGATTTTTCAATACAAATTTTAATTAGTTGTATAAAAACTAAGCAAAATTTTTTTAAAAAGAAAAAAAGAAAAAAAAAGGAGGATGTGGCCCTTGCCACCGCCGTCCTACCGTGGCCAGGTCGCCAGGGGATGCTGGAACCTAGCAATGGTGGGGGCAATAAGGGCTTACACTTCTTCTTCTTCTTATGTTTCAAATTTTAATTGGAATGAATTGATTGTACCAATTTAACAAGTTCTATGACTTAATTACACTTTTTAAAAAATTTATAATTGAATTGTACTTTCTAATATACTTATCTCGACAACAAATGACTTCGCAAGTTCTCGTAGAGAACTCATTCGTAAATCTCATACATAGGAACCCTTAATATTCCTCTTGTCATCTCCAATATGGAACTCGTGAAAATCGATCAAAATAAGCTTTAAATCCTGTGTTTTCAAAGTAGGCGCGGCACCTAGTCGGCCGTGCAGGATGGGCCGGGTGCTCAATACATGTGCAATACGTGTTTGCCTTTCTAGGCAGGTGGTCGAACTCCCCCGGCCAAGGTGGCCCTAGCGCCCGGAGAGGCTGGCCGGGCTGCAGGCCACAATTGGCTGGGCTATCCGCCTACGCCCAGCCGGAAGCTGCAAGCTCCTGGGCGTGTTCGACCGGATGCCTAGGCGGCCATGGCTCTGGATCGCCCGTTCCTTTGCACCCCCAAACTCGTCCAAACACGTCTCGTGACTTTCCTCGTTCGCCAGCCTTAATCCAAACCCCGATTTTGACGAGAATTTTGAGTCACAAATCCAACCGTCGGTACTCAGTGTTGACTTATGTCTCGAGTTTGAGTTTGAAGATATACATGAATCCGAGTCAAAATGGAGCATGTGGATACCCCTACCAAACAATGTCCTTATGTTGAAGTTCGTGAGCTAGACCCCTGGGAGATGTACATTAACGTTGGACAACTAAACCGGAAGTCCAATCACGGTAGGGGGGCCGTCCGAAATTTACGCGGACATCTTAATCACCCGTGATCTTCGCAGCAAGTATGTCTGTATTTTCTTTTTGAGCATTAAGATTGTGTACACCTTCACTAGATTGCACGATTTCTCATGAGTAATCCTCGGAGGATAAACACTCTGATTATTATGTTTGATCGGGGGCTGGAAGCATGACAATGTGATCTGCAATCCCCATTTATGGTGACATCTTTCTGCCGCTCTCTTCATAGATTTTGTTCGATCAACTTTGGTTTCTCAAATGAAAAATATAAAAAATAGAAAGCTCCGCAAAACTAAGATGCAGCTGCAGAGATGTTCTGTTGCACGTACTCTTACTTAAACCATTAAACAGTTTTAATCGATGAAATTCAGGCACTAGGTACCATACATTGTCCCCATCAAAAACCATGCCTCAGCTAGATTACTAGTGTTCCTACACCATGCACATGATAATTCTACTTTCAACCAGATATCCACTGATTTTCAATCCTCATAACGTGCTCAAAGAGTTCATTTTCACCTCGACACTACTACAAGCCCGTCTCTATCCTGTCTCCATAAGCAAGTTTTCCCATCATTTTTCTCATAAGCAACCGCCATATTCAGATACCAGTGATCGGCAAGAGAACCAAATTAATGCATAGGAGAGCACATCACAGTTTGCAAGATTGATGATATGAGAAAACCAACTGTTGTCATTGCCATTTTGCCTTTCAGACTGCAACAGGTTTTCTGAGACAACAAGCTCCGACACCAGGTAAAAATGAAAGCAAATTGGCCCGGAGTTCCGATCCAAAAAAACAAGTGTACTGCCAGTAATCAAGCAATAGTATCAAGATAGCATATACTGAATAGCTTCTTTGCGAGCCCTTTTCTAGTTCTCTCTCAAAAATCATCGTGTTGTTTATGCCTGGTTGGTTAAGATCAATGGAAGCAGATATGCTCAAAACATTTAAACACGAAATATAAATGCTTCTGCACAAATTTTCACCCGGTATTTACACAAAAGAAAGAGTTACACTTGGACCGAGCTACGATGGTCCTCTCCCACTTTTTTGCCTCCTTTCTTCGAGCCCAGCTGCTTCATTCAACATGTCCACAGCATCCTTGGGCATGTCCAGCTTGGCAAGAGCGACCGATTGCATGTAAAAAGCCGTGGGCCAATCTGGATATATCAACTGAGCTTGCATTGCATCTCGAAGGGCAGCATCTGGTTGATCACATAGGAGGTAGCACAAACTCCGCCTTGCAAATACAGTTGGAGACAGCATCGTCCCCACATCTATAAACTGCATTAACCGAAAAAAAAGCAAAGAACAAAAGGAATCGGAACACAGCATTGAAGAATTTATCTGGACCTCTCCATTCAGCAGAAATATAATAAAAATGCACTTTGAGAACTTACTAAGAGATTTTATATCTAGCCTTATGTTCTTTACTCAAAATTCTGGGAAAATAGAAAAGAACAGAAATTGGCAAGGAAAAGGGAAAAATCAAATTTAAAAATGACTTGAGGAACCTAATCAATTGCCTCAATTAAATGTTAGAGCAACCTATGAACAGCCATACTTCACATGTGCTCACTGAAAACCCACTTTTTTCTCTTTGTTGATCTATTGCCAGTAAGAAAAGAGCGAAAGGGTACTTAGCTGGGAGCTAACGAGGAACATAAACCAATTATGTGTATAACAATTAACCAATGGACAAAATCTGTACCAATTAAAGTATGGCACAGAATGGAGTGGACTAGCTGAACAAGAGACGATATTTAACATTCAAGCATTATAAGTCAACACCCCATCAATAGAAATTATGCCTGATTGAGATGAAAATCACAGTCAGAGAATCTTGAATTTCCATGTGATTACTTCAGGAGAAATATACTTTCTTTTCAGTACAGATGTCTGATGGAGTTCACCTGAGAGTAACAGTCAATGGCAGTCTTGAAATCTTTGTCACGGAAGGATAGGTCTCCCCGCTTCCTTGCTTCCAGCATATCTTTCATCTGTTGTGTCCACTCTTGGAAGGACAACTGACCAAATCCAGAATAAGTATTAGCACATAACTCTCAGAAAGGTAAATAATTCCCTTTGCAGAAGCAAAGTACCTCCATGGTTCGTACCTCATTGCTTCCTTCGTCATCTTTGTAGTGTGCGGAGACCAAAATCCCATGGATTGCTGTGAGATCCATCCTTGAGCAGGCCTCTCCCATTCGTGTAAGGCGGGCCTTTAGTGCTTGTGGTATATCCTCCTTCTTGGAAATTCCAAGCATGACTTGTGATGGAACCTGCAAATTTAGCATTTTAGTTCATCCCATAGAATTCATGAAACGATTTGCAACTCTAGGATTTGTCACTGAAAGGATTGAAATAGAAGAAAATCCACCAGCAAGTGAAAGTAAAATCCCTATAAAGCTTAAATCAGCTTCAATTGTTCAATGGTCAAGTTGTCAAGGAACGTGGCTTATTGTTGAATGTTAACTCGAATTTTCTCAGTAGTATAATAGGTACCTTTGTATGACAGCGGCATTTCACAGGGATGAATTCAATAAATAAATGCCATGAGGCCGAAACAGTACATCAAAACCAAAATCACCATTCTTCAGCATGAACTTAATAATAACAAAGCACTTCATTAAACCAATACCTCATGTCGCCTAGCGCATTCTCTTTCACCACATGCATTAGAGCGTATGCTGCTTCAAGTCTATACAATATTGGAGAAACTTTTTGCATGGCAATTTTCATTTAAACACACAAGGGAAGCATTCAAGTAAGGGTCTAAATGGGAAACGGACTTGGAGAAGCTATACTAAACATTAACCTAATGGGAGGCATCTATTAAAACAGCTAATTTAGCCTTTTTTTTTGCAAAATAAATAGAATAAGGAACAGAAAACGGGAACAGAAGAAGGAACAGGGATACGTAGAAGAGATGCTCACATCTGATTTGGTTTGTAAAGGAACAAGCATTGCAACAACGTCCTTTATATTAGGCCGCTCTCTTGGTTCATGTTGCAAACACCGAGAGGCAAGATTAACCACCATTGTAGCTTCTTCCATTGGAAACTTACCTTCCAAATGTGAATCCATCAACGCGATGTTGTTTTTCCCTCGTATCATATCAAGAGCCTATGTGAAGCAGATATACAAGAGTGACAAAACAACTGAAATCATCAATATTGGAGAGAACTTTTCTATTGGTAAGTCGTCATACAACAAACTAAAGTTATCGCATGCACCATTTATTGGGTAAGAATATAAAACAAACAATTTGCTTAACTAAGTCTGTCTAGTTGGGTTGGCCACTTCGAACGACTCCTAAACAAAGTGATAGATCTTCCGTAGTAAAAAATAAATATTGCTCTTTCGTCTAGGTTCTTGCTATTTACTATCCAAGTGTGGACCTAGCACTCAAATTTAATTGTTTCCCTGGAAATCAAACCTAAAGGTCTATCCATCACATAGGGCATTAGAAAGGAGAATAGTCTGATTTAAAAATACAATAGAATACATAAATTACTTGTGTCTCTGTGGAATCTTAACTACCCCACTAGTTGACAAGGAAAAAGAGTCTTATCTCACTTACATGACTAGGAGGGATGTGCTTCCCACTTAGCAAATCAAGAAGGATGGTGCCAAAGCTGTAAATAACACTTTCAGGGGTGACCCTTCCTGTCATGTACAGATAAAGGCAGACACGTCTAATAAGATTGACACACAAAAGGAAAGATGAACAAGTACTTAACAGATATTTCATTGCAGAGCACTATCTTAATTTCTTAAGATCTTACATGTCTCTTAGTTTCTGGGTTTCCATTCTCAAGCTGCCAATTGAGACTAAGCATACCAAAGATAACAATTCTTATAAAGTTCCACATGTATATGTCACCAGATACCGTCTCACCACAATGCATCCTATCTAGGATTTATCTTCATATTCTCATTAAAGATACAGGGAATGTTGCCATTTTATCAGCCTAAATACCTCATGTAGATTCCATATGTATAAATTTTAAACCTGTGCTATAAGCTTGAAAAAGAAAAGACGTTCATCAAAAGTAAATTATGCACACATATCTGATTACATTCTTATTCCATTCAAACCAATTTTTTTGCTAGTGGTAATATGACCGAGTATTTACATTTTCTCTGATTTGACACCTAAGTTGTTCTGTTAAGAAACTCCTGAATGATTTAAACTTAACTTCCAAGCTTTAAATAGACTTGATATTAAATAAAGTTTGAAGTTAACCTTCAACTCTGATAGAAGTTTTATCAGCCTAGATGCCTTACCTAGACTCTCTATATAAAAAATTTAAACGGTGCTATAAGCTTAGAACGGAAAGTAAGTTCATCAAATGTAAAGTATGTGCACATATCTGATTACATTCTTTTTACATTCAAATCAAATTTTTTGCTTGTTGAAATATGGGCGAATACTTATTTTCACCAATTAGACATCTAAGATGTTCTATTAATCAGTTAAGAAACTCCTGAATTATTTACTCCATCTTAGCTTCCAAGCTTTTCATAGTCTTGATGTTAAATGAACTTTGAAGTCAACCTTCAACACTGATAAAAGGATTACAATCCGCATCTTCAAGCCATAAGGTAAGAAAAATGCGAAATGGTTAAATATCTCCACACCTGAAGCAAAATCAAAAGCTTGTTCATTGCCAGTTCAGCCAAACCCATTTTATCATGACATTTGAAAAGTCAATATAACCCAAAAAGAATTTAACCATGCATATCTATGTTCGGACAAGGTACTTTAATTCTTTGAATCGTGAAGGAAAACACCAATCAACTCATACTGACAGACACTAGCCCCACTATTATGATAGTGAAGGAGATCCCCTTCCCTAAATATCAATTGGTCCAGATGATAGAATAGAATGCTAATCTAGAGAGGGAATATGAGACCAACTTGAAAAGCACTTTCCACACAAACCATAGTAGCATTCTCAAGATATGCCAAACACATTTCTGTCTTCCTAGATGTTACTGGTTCAGGAAAACAGATGCCAGTGCCACAAAAATTAAGGGAATGAAGTAGAAGAATAAGCTGAAAATGGTAGATAAACACAACATCACAATATGTAAAGAACCATTGCAGAACTAAATTTTGTGCAGAAGCAGGACATATGTCAAATAAGAAGTCCGCCAAAGGATCAAGCAAAAACTTTTATATTCCTTCATAAGAAGGAGACAGCCTACCATTCTTCATATACTCGGGAGGCGTATAGGCGAGATTTGTGCTATAGCTTTTCCCATCTCGACTATTCTTCATCAAGCCAAAGCATGAAAGACGGGGATCACCATCCTGTTCAATCCATAGTTGCATTGAACAACTTAGTAATGATTGTGATGTAGTTAAGATCTAGGCCACAATGTAACAACAAATTAGAGAAAGGATTACCTCATCAAATAGAACCCGATAGGCATTGAGGTCATGGTACAAGGGATGACCTTCATTACTGCAGTAATCTAAGGCTTCTGCGATGTAGAGAGCAACTCGTAGACGCATTGCCCATTCAATGGTTTGGTTTTCCCCTGTAAAGAATATTCAAAATGCAGCACTCTAAGTTACACAGAGATTCTTAAATGGTCATGTAGAAGAATATACAAAAATTGTGGAAGAGGTGGCTCCCATACTTCAGTGATGTGTATCCTGCTTGAGCAAGTAAATCTTAGCTGGCCACTGGCCATGGTAAGTAAACTGATAATGCAGATTATCCTACAAGAGTGTTGTTAAAGCTCTGTTTCTAGCAAGATACATGAGGTTTCTACTTCTGTGTCAATGACAAACACAAACAATACAGTATGTGAATTTTCTAGCCAACCATTGTGAGAATCAAGCTTCCTCCCTATATGTGGCTATGGTCTTGGCAAACTATAGAAGTCTTGTGTTGAGTGCATTTTCATTGTGTCACTTTGCTTCAAGCAAATAGACTGATGTTCTGAATTCCTTACAGAGTATTCCCGTGCAAAGGAAAATGGTGCCAAGAGCTATATTTAACCAGACATTTCATGTTTTAGCCAATGATTTGGCATATAAAGAGCAATGTAACTAGTCAGATGCTATGTTCATCAACTTCACAAATTAACCTAAGCCACATTAGAATCAGTCAAAATCACAGGATGGATCCGACCATGTTTTCCTCAATAAACACAGAGAAGCATAGAGAATCTAGAATTATTAAGAACGCAAAATACCAGCTTTAAATATGCCTCAGATGGCCTCAGATGCAGTATACAGTCTAAGATGCTGCACAGAAAAAGAAAGCTCTTGCAAGCGGCTAATTAAGCTTTCGGGGGATTCGGCGACTTAGACATCCTCAGTTGGCAAGCTAGAGCTGAAGGCATATCGAATGTCAAGCGAGAGTAGAAGCGAAATTACTGACTTACAATGAAACAAGTGCTTCGCAAGAGTATCATTCGGCATATATTCCGCGACCAGAAGCCTCTCATCGCCTTCACAGCAATATCCAATCAAGTTAGCCAATCTCCTGTGCCTCAACTTCCCAACACTCTGTGCCTCCTCCTACAACAATACCACAAACCCCATAATTTGCACTCACTTCAGTACCACCCAAGAAGAGCTAAAACACAAACAATCAAATCCGGGCAACACCACCCAATTAAAGATCCAAGGAGTAAAGCAAGATCCGACTATTTGAGCTCCGAAACATCACGTACCACGAACGGCTTCGGGTCGGGCCACGCGAATTTCGTGAACTTCTTGACGGCGATCCACGCGCCGCTCTTGAGGCGGCCCTTGAAGACGAGGTTCGGGGCCTTCTCGCCGCCCTCGGAGACGATGAAGTCGCGGCTGAAGCCGCCGGTGGCGGTTTTCAGGTCGGCGACGGAGAACCCGGAGAAGGGCGGGGCTCCGCCGGGCGCCGGGGGCCCCCGCCGCCGCCGCCGCCGCCCTGCTGCAGCTGGCGGTTGTGGTGGCCGAAGTGGGGCTGCTGCTGCTGCTGCTGCTGCTGCTGCTGACCTGCGGGGTCCTTCTCCGGGTGGGTCTCCCTGAGGAGGGAAGATTCGCAGCAACCCATGATTGTCTCCTGTGCTGATGAGCTAAAAAGCTGTGCTGCTGGGGAGATTGATGACTCTCATGAAAGGAAGAGAGAGAGAGAGAAAGAGAAAGAGATAGAGATAGAGAGAGAGAGAGAGAGGTGTTTTCTTGATTCGCTTGATGGGGGGATGGAGGGATGGCTGGATTCTCTTTTTCTGGTACAAGTGAACAGTTCCAACTGTTCACCTCCTCTACTTCTGTTCCACTTTCCATACTCTCTCCGCCCATTGGCTAACATCTTCTGCTTTGACTTCTCTCTCTCTCTCTCTACTGGGTTTGATTCTTTGGAGACCACGATCATTCATTCATCTCTTTCTATCTCTCTCTGGCACTGTTATTATTACCCCATGAGTGAAAACCGGGGTTGCCGTGAATGAATTGGAAACGATGAGCGGCTTTGAATTTTCTTTCTCACCAGTAGGAGATCGGTGTCCCCGACCGCCCTCCTCCAGACATTACCATAAGAGCTTCATGTTTGCCATGACATGTCGATGTGTACGATAATTACCCCGCATTACACGCGGTTTCGAAAGTGTGACAATGACGGCCCTGTACCATAATCTTGGTCTAAATATCAATTGCCAAAAGACCTATTCGCACGAGTTATGACGCGGCTAGAAAATGGAATAAGAATCATTTAGAGTTCGCTTATGACGTAAATTGAGCTCGTGATCTTATAAAAGATGAAGGACCTTATAAATTAAGGAATTAACTGCGGCGTTTTATTATTTTTGTCCACTTTTTTGGGTGAAGAAAAACTGGCGAAGGCTTAAATTTCTTTTATCAGATTATGAGGTAGGTGGCTGACAGGAGTAGACTGCTAATTGGATGATAAGGGTTTGACTCTTGGTAGAATCGATGGTTGCCTAACAAAAGACCTTGTCTCATTACTTTGACTTTGAAAATTATTGAGAGAGTTTTTTCGTGTAAATAATACAAAGATTCAACAAAGCAAACATCTTTTGGCTTAAAATAAAAGAAAGCAACCATCAACACCTCCAAATTCCACCAAAATTTGTCTTGATAGTACTGCAAAATTCAAAAAGAGGTGATGTAGAGTTTGTAGATGTATGTAATACTTTTCTTATTTTTCTTCTGTTGATTGGTACGTCATCTCACATGTCATTTTCTTATAGAATAGAATTATCCACCATTTAGTCAATCATAACTATAAATGCTCGAAACCAGGTCAAGGTTTTTCTCGCAACGCGAGTTTCTCGAAATCCATTTATTAAGTCCTGTCAAGTCAGCTCGACTCGAATGAACTTGTCCAACCTTATTTTAATTCTAAGAAGCATACCCTAACTTGTCAAAGCACCACGTATGCATTCAAACCCCTAATGTCGTTGGTAGATTTTCTTGAATGTACATGCAATTGAGAAAGAAACGCTCTTGGAAAATTGGTGGCGTAGATGCACAGATGGTCCTATTTTAGGCACTAAAAAAAAAAAGAAGATAAAGGGCAATCTGTTGCTTCATTTCTAGGCTGCACTTTGAATATTATATAGCGCGGATGGGAATTTAATTGGAAGCATTTATTCTCTGCCAACGAATAGGGGTGGCCTATGTTTTTTCTTGTTTGTAGCACACCTAGCAATACCCGCCACTTGTTGTTACCGGGCAATATTATAGTGTTAGGATTGAAATTGATAAGACTAGTCGTCCCAATCATGAAGGGTAGGCACAAATGAGCTTTTTGGAGAGTGGCGCCCAATAGGCAACTAAAGCTTTTAATAAAGAAAAAGTTAGGTTACGACGTTATAATAGAAATTTACATATATGAACTCACGTACAGTTTATACAGTCATAATAACACCACAAAACGTATATTTTTTTGTCTGTTTTGATGTCAAGTATTTGATTTGTCTTATTCAAATTGGGTATCTCGATTTTTTGAATCGTGCTAAATGTTAGACTTTAATTAAGTACATGGATGGAAATTGTTGATGTGATACTAACACCAATAAGGAATTTTGTGAAATGTATTGATGTGAACACTTAAGCGGAACATCTAAGTTGGTGAATGAAACCATAAAGGGTGTCCATGTGTTTTCCACGTCACACACACGCACTCCCCCCCTCCCTCCTTCCCTCCCTCCCTTGAATAGCCACACCACCGAACCAATAGCCGCCACACCACACCGCCTCCGCCAACCATCGCACTGCCATCACCCGCCACCCTCCATCACGTCCCACTTCTAATCACTGACGGGCCGCTAGCATTGCCAGCTGCACGCGCGGCTCCATCTCCGCCACCGCCAATCATCCAGGCGACCACCGCCGCCGAAAGTCCACCTATCGCTTGCTGCTTTGCCCTGTGGCTGGTTAAGAGGGAGACTGTCACAAGCCTTGACGTGACGGTGACGTGACGGGTGGACGATAATGGCAACAGACAGGGTGGCACTCGGTGCGACGTGCGGCGGAGATGGCCTCGTAGCGCTGTCGAATGACGGCGATGGCAAGAGGTTTGGGCTGCAACTGAGCACGCAAGACGAGAAGAAAAAGATTAAACAATTTGGCACTCCTAGTCCGCAGCGAAAATGCACGACATGCCACTCCATTAAACAGAGGTGTCAGATTGACCAAAAAAAGAAACTTTGATGACATAATCAGCGATTTGAGAAAATATCTCATGGTACTTCTTTAACAAAGATATTATCCTTTGTTCTTATATCATGGCATTGGTTTTGTGGCCAGGAGCCTAGCATTCCAACTTCCAGTTTTTGCACAACGCTTGATGAGTTTTATTGGTTTTCAATCTCCTTGTAATAATTGAAGTAGAACCATTTTGAGTTTTACTTGAATAAATAAAAAAAACCAATCAATTATTGCAAGTTTTCAGTGAACAATAAAATATGTAGGATAAAATTTTATAATAATCTATAATTGCAATAATTGATTGGCATTTATGTAATTTATGTAATGCAATTTTATTATTATCTAAAGTTTCAATAATTGATTGCTATCTATATAACTTAGTAGGATACAAGTGTATTATGAATTTTATACTACTATCTAAAGCAAAGAAGATCCCCTTACTTTTAGGGAATCTCAATTTTTTTGTTCCCAAAAAGTCCATGATTACTTAGGGTGTGTTTGGCTGCACCCTATTTACATTCAGGAATAGAAATTTCTGTTTTTTTGTTCTTTTTGTTCTAAGAACAAAAGAAATAAAACAAGAAACACAAAAAAATTGTTTCTTGTTTTTAAGAACAAAATCTAGAAACACTTCTCTTTTTATTTTTTTATTTTCTTCTTCTTTTTTCTTTGGCGACCTTGGCCATGGCCGGCGACCGGCCGACGAGGGCGGCGGCCTCGCCCGACCACGGCGAGGCTCGCCGCCCCGGCGAGTCGAGCCTGGCCGTGGCTGGGCGAGGCTCGGCCTCGCCTTGGTGGGCGAGCTCGCCCGGCCGGCAAGGCCGAGCTCGCCCGGCGGCCGGCGAGGCTCGGCCTTGCCCGGCCACGCGCCAGTCGGCGTCGCTGGCGGTGGCTGGTGAGCCCGAGCCTTGCCGGCGGGCGAGCTCGGCCTTGCCGGATCTGGGCGAGCTTGGCTCGCCCGGCCAAGGCGAGGCCGAGCCTCGCCCGGCCACGGCCGAGCTCGGCCTCGCCTCGCCCGAGATCCGGCAAGGCCGAGCTCGCCTAGCGGCCGGCGAGGCTCGGCCTCGCCGAGCCACCGCCCGAGCGACGCCGACTGGGGTGGCCGGGCAAGGCCGAGCCTAGCGGCCCATTTGGGCGAGCTCGGCCTCGCCGGCCGGGCCAGGCGGCTCGAGCTTCGCCCGACCACGGCCAGCTCGGCCTCGCCGGGGGCCGGCGAGCCTCGCCGTGGCCGGCGAGGCCGCCGGCCCTCGCCGGCCGGTCGCCGGGCCATGGCCGAGGCCGCCGCCCTCGCCGGCCATGGCCGAGGCCGCCGCCCTCGCCGGCCATGGCCGAGGCCGCCGGCCCTCGCCGGCCATGGCCGAGGCCGGCGACCGGCCAAAGAAGAAAAAAGAAAAAAAAAGGAAAAATAAATAAGAAAAATAAGAAAGAAAATAGAAAAATAAAATAAAAATATTAAAAAATTAAAAGAAATAAAAATTATACAAATTTACCAAACGTGTTTCTATTCTTTTTATATTTCTGGAGCAGTTTACCAAACGCATTTTTGTTCAAAAATTGTTCCTTGGAACAAACACTTTTTTCTATTTCTGTTCCCGAAACAATTTTTAAACAAACGTTACCAAACGCACCTTATTTTACAAATATTGAATCTATGGGCAATTGCATAAGTCGATAACTTTATACAATATCTCACATGCTTTAA
Organism: Eucalyptus grandis; assembly: GCF_016545825.1. Taxonomy (NCBI): domain Eukaryota; kingdom Viridiplantae; phylum Streptophyta; class Magnoliopsida; order Myrtales; family Myrtaceae; genus Eucalyptus; species Eucalyptus grandis. Next base: position 37,931,263 of record NC_052618.1, read on the forward strand.
TAATAAAATTCGAATATTTTCTCTCCAACAACAACATTCGTAAAAAGATATGAATTTCGAAATATTTATATGTTTTCATCCTTTGTAAGTTGTGTACTTATAAGAGCAGTTTCTTTCTATTATTTGGTAATTCAAACACTTACTAAATAAAATAATTCTGCTTAATCTGTCGAATGTCGCTTTACTAGCGTATGTAATGTATATGGAATAGTTTACATTATAATCTCGGGAACCTAAAAGGAAGGAAAAGGAAAAAAATAGAGTTTTACTTCTCAGAATCTATTCTCAAATTCAAAGTCCCTGACATTAATTCTGCTTCCATCCTCTTGCCTTGCTCAGACTCCCGTCCTACTCGTTATAATCTCTCTCTCTCTCTCTCTCTCTCTCTAAGTCCGGAACTCCATCTTGGCGATTGTTGCTCTTCAATCATGCTCGTAGCCCCTGCAATAGAGCATTTCGTGAGCTTCGAGATAGTCCGATTTCTATATCTATGCCCTAAATAAGGGTAAATAACCGATACACCTAGATGGGCTCTATGTAAGTCCACTTATACCCGTCCAAGCACTCAACTTTATTGCTACTCTATCTAAGTCCATTGAGGTGTGCTTCAATGGCCACACCTTCCCACATGGAAATGGGAAGATGGGGGGTTCAAATTCCCATCTTCTTATTGGAGTTGGGGTGATGATGATTAGTTTTAGATATAAGTTTCAACTTCCATGCCTTGTAAAAAAAATGACAAAAGTTGGAGAATGAGTTGAGAGTTAGAGTGGGAGTGACAAAAAAAAAAAAAAAAAAAGAAGTTTGGGAAATCTGACCAAAAAAAAGAAAAGAAATCAAAGCTAGGGAAACACGCTTTTCCTCTCTCCTTCTTAGGGTTCTCTCATTTTCACAGAGATTTCTTCTTCAACCTCCATAAAGGGAAGGGAAAGCTTGATCTCTCCCTCCCCTCCCTTTTTTCCTTATTCTTTGGCTGATTTGGTTCTTTACTCTCTTTTTTTCTTGCTGTCTTCTTATTTTGAGAAAGCTTTTCTCTTTTGATCTAATCTAGGTCCAGAAGTTCTTCTTTCATGTTTTAGGAAGGTTTTAATTCTATTTTATATTTTGTAGGTATGATTTTGGGGTTTCGCTTCCCTCAAGTTTCATTGATGTATAAGTCCATCACGATACACCTGCTAAGATACTAATAAGCAAAAAATCTCTTTACATAAGATATACTGCAATTAAGTAATACAACCTTGAATCATTTAGAGTTTGTTCATGTAAATCGAATTTGTGATCTGGTGGAAGATGAGTGGGCTATTTACCACTAAGTTGATCATTTAAGTGGTCACATGCCTTTAAATTAATTACGGCACTTTCAATTTACTTTTCATTTTTATGGGAAAGAAGAATTGGGGAGGACTTAATTTCTTTATCAGGTTCAGGCGACTGACAAGGCTGCACGATTAGGGTTTGACTCTTGGTGGAATCAATGGTGGCCTAACTAAAGACCTTGTCTCTACTTTGACTTTGCAAATTATTGGAGAGTTTTTTTCTAGTGAATAATACAAAGATTAAACAAAGCAAACATCTTTAGGCATAAATGAATAAAAAAATAAAGCAACCATAAACAACTCGAAATGCCACCAAAATTTGTCTTGATAGTGCTACAAATTCTAAAGAGGTGATATGGAGTTTGCGGATATATGTACTACTTTTGTAATCTTTCTTCCAGTGATTTGTACACCAACTCACTTTTTATGTGAAATAAGAAACGTCATTTTTTTTTTTTGGCAGAATATAATCATCCACCACTTACCCAACCAAGATATGAACGCTCAAAACTGGGTAAAGGTACTTTTTGCAACGCAAGCTTCACAAAATCAATTTTCATCAACCTCTCTCAAGTTAACTTGGTTCGAATAAATTTGTCCAAACCTAATATTAATCTAAGAAGCATACCCTAACTTGTCAAAGTACAATGGATGCATTCAACAACTGAATTTGTTGCTAGATTTTCTTGGATATTCATACAATTGAGAAAGAACAATCATGGAGAACTGGTGGTAGATGCAGAGATATAGTCCTATTTTAGGTACCCAAAAAAGAAGATAAAGTGTAATCTGTTGCTTCATTTCTAGCTGCAATTTGAATATTATATAGCGCGGATGGAGTTCCCTTCCACTCGTTATACTCTCTCTCCTATTTTAGGCACCGAACAAGAAGAAGCATATATTCTCCGCCAACAAATACAGTCCCCTCCCACTCGTTATACTCTCTCTCTCTCTCTCTCTCTCTCTCTCTCTCTCATTTGGGCTCTAAAGTCCTTTGGCCAAATGCAAAGGTGTTTGATTCGTTTTTTTGGGCGACTTTGGCGCTCCAAGTGGCTCTAAGGGCCTTTAGCTCAATGCAGTTCTTGAGATATTTTGGAAAGTTGCATCTTCGGAATGCAACTTCCGGTATTATTCATCTCTCCAAAGGGAGAAGCCGATCGGTCGCCTGAATAAAAATAAATATAAAATAAATATGTTTATATTTTTATATAAAAATATAAAAATATTTTATGTTTATTTTTATATAAAAATATAAAAATATATTTTATATTATATATATTTTATATAGATATAAACATATCTATTTTTTTATATAAATATATTTTATGTTTAATAAATAAATATATATTTATAAATATAAACATATCTATTTTTGTTCTTCGATTGTTTTATATAAATATATTTATATAAAAATATCTATTTTTATATATCTTATGTTTAATAAATATGTTTTATGTTTATATTTTTATTTTTTATATAAAAATATGTTTATATAAAAAATATAAACATATTTTTTATTCAGGCTATTTTATATATATTTTATATAGATATAAACATATCCATTTTTTTCTCCGATTGTTTTTATATAAATATATATTTATATAAACATATCTATTATATATATATATATTTTATGTTTAATAAATATGTTTTATGTTTATATTTTTATATTTTTATATTTTTTATATAAAAATATGTTTATATAAAAAATATAAACATATTTTTTATTCAGGCGGTTCGGCCGCCGGATTCGGTGGTCCGGTGGCCGGACTTCAAAAAAAAAAAACATATTTTTGCTTTTTTTTAATTTAATAAAAGTTAATTACAAATACAAATTTTACTAAACGGTATTTTGGCCAAAGTTGTTTCTTAATGCAAATTTTACCAAATCGGCATTTGCATTTTGGAAAACCCTTTTCACCCAAAGGTATTTGCATTTCTGCAAATGCATTCCCCAAAAGCCGAACCAAATGGGACAGTCCCCCCACTCGTTATACACACACACTCTCTCTCTCTCTCTCTCTCATTCATATTCACAACCTTCTTGATTAAGTTTAACATATCGTGATAATTCTACGTAAACTCTCTTTCATATTAAATATTATTCAAATTGAGATGAAAAAAAAAGTTAAAACAATCATGCTTTTAGCCCCTGCAGCAGGGTATTTCATTGACTTCTTGATAAACAAGCTTCTTTGTCTATGCCCTAAATTATGAAAAAAAGAAATATTCCCGCAAATAATTTGGCAAGCTTAAGTGGGCTCTGGCCCTGCTGGTCATTCTGTGGGCGGGCTTGGCTCCAAAACAAAAGATTGGATCTCAGGCCTTGGCAAACTTTCAAATGTTACACCTTTGGTTGGGCTCTATCTAAGTCCACTTAGGCCCATTCAAGTGATCAAATTTAGACCCTATTTATTTGGTGAAAAATAAATGATACAAAATATATTTTCCAAAAAATGATCATTCGTATAACTTAAAATAATTAGTTGATCACAAAACAATCTTTTAGTAATTGTATGTTTCACGTTTCCATGACAATTAATTTTTAAATATTATTGTTTTTTCATAACCGTAACTAGTGAATTTTTAAGTAGCGTGTTATGATCTTACTTAAAAGAGTTTTGTGAAACTAGTAGATATGGCCAATTTTAGTTGTGCTTTTCTTTAAAAATGATGATGCAATGCAAGTACTTAAATCTTTGTTTTAAAAAGTGATCAATTTCAAGTGACGATCTTTTAAGTTGAGAAATTGAGATACATTGAATTTAGTGGAGACTAGATAAGTTCTTCATGATGCAAAGTCATAGCATTCAATCTTAAGTCATGATCTTTTCTTTTTTTTTCCCTTTTTGGTCATCCTACTTCTATTCTAACTTTCAGATTTTTGTCATGTCTCATTGTAAAGCGTTGGTCCTTGGTCTTGGGGTTCCTAGAATCAACACTATGTGGGTTAGTTCTTATCTCCAGAAATTTAGGATCGGTCTAACCCGAACCAACCTTGACTGTATATATATTATATATCTAATATATTATTGATAATTTTTTCATATATAGAGAAACCCAAAAATAAACGATGTCAACAACATTAAACAGCTTATTAGTGAAGAGTCCAAATAATTTTACACTATTCTTTAATAACAGATTTTTAATATTTTTACAATGTCAAAGCCATAATTTACCAAAAAAAAAAAAAAATTGTGAGAAGTCCCCACGTCGTCCAAAAGGGCATAAACAACTTCTCATGGCATCATTCTCTAGTACTCGTTCTCTTCGGTCTTATTTGTCTTTTTAGTCTTCAATTTGCTAAAATCGAAAGTAACAATTTATTCGCTCGCCACTCGACACTCGACTCGCTCGATTTTGGTTACTTGTGTCACTTGCTGCTCAATGCTTGCCTTGCTTATTGCTCACCGCTCGCCCTACTCGACGCTCACCTCACTCAACACTCGACACTTGCCACTCGCCTCTCTTAGCTAACCTCACTTATCATCGAACCATTGGGTTGGTCCGGTCATCGGTCACCTTTTCAGGGAGTACGAAAAATGAAATAAAAAAAAAATTATCAATTAGTCCTGGGTTGATACCAAAATCGGACCGAACCCATTGATTCTTGATCCTAAACTCAGGGTTAGTTTTTGGTCCTAAAAATTAAGGACAAACATTGTGCGAGTTGGTCCTAGGGTTAGGGTTGGACCAGCCCAACTCGGACCATGCTCACCTCTAGAAATATGATGGCAAACCATATCCACACTCAAACTTTGCACACTTTGCCAAAGAAGTTCGACAACAATCGGGATTAAACAAGTACCTATTTATAGGAAGCTATATCCCAAATGGGTCAACAATCAACATATTTCAAGAGGTTTCATAATCCCCGAGTCATTTTTACTAGTGAAAACGAACAATCGATTATTGAACACATTGTTCAATCTATAGCCTGATTTGGGGAAACAACAAAGGAGTTTTCAAGAATTAGTTTATTTGCTTTGTCTTTGTCAAAAGCTGCTTTCTCATGATACACCAACTTATCACCTAACTTGATGTTTAATTGGGCAGAGATGGAAAGATAATTCCATCCTCAATTTTAAAGGACAATACTTGAAGAATTAGTCATTAATTTGGCTAGACTTTATCAATATAATAGTAAGTCGGTTGATTAGTTTATTGCTTGATTTAAAAAATGCTAAAAATAGATGCTTCACTTCACTCTTAGATAAATAATTCATGAATTTGGCTTTTAATTAACCTACTAGAAAGATTTGAGGTTTTTTTTTTGGTCAAAATAGAACTGACTATTACTCGATTAAATAGGAGTCTTACATACCAGCAGTGGGGAAAGATCTGTGCAGAAAAAATTCCATAGTGGAAAAGGGGGAGAAAACACCCAATTACGTGGAAGGGCGTTTAGTCGATGTTGCCGTGCTATCCAATCCGCCGCTGCGTTAGTTTGTCGTGGACTATAAATCACCGTGATATGGTTGTTAGTGCACCTACGGACGATTTCTTTTAGATCCCATGGAGGTGCGGCCCGGCCCATGATCATTTCTACCGCCGGATAACAATCACTTTCAATGAAACACCTTCCAGTTCGGCTTCCAAAGTCCCGCACGTGATTCAACTTGAGTTCGTGCATATACGAAATCCCGTGTAAAAGAGCCTGAGTTTCCGCTTCACTTGCGGAGGAAACCCTAGCTGTGGCCGCAAAACCTTCAAGTACCCTTCCAGCCGCGTCACGTACCACACCGGCGACAGAGCAGAGAAAATCGCCGGGTCGCCACGATGCGTCTACATTCAGCTTCAGATCTTCCCCTTCCGGAGGCCTCCAGTGACCAGGTTGGCTTCGGTTGAGAGATCGGTCGCTTCTTTTTTATGTACCCTTACTGAACGAGTGCCGTTGTTCCTTTGCTATAATCAACAGATCTGCTGGTCGTGGGTCCTTTGCACGAAAGATCCGGTTGTTTCTCGCCTTCCAGATATTCCACAGAACCAGACTAGTGAGTTCTCGCTCGGGTGAGTTCTGGTCTGTTCGGAAAGCATTTATAATCCACTGATCCGTGCGTTTGATGCTGTTATTTGGCCTAATCGTTTCAAAAATCGGGTCTTGCCAGACTTTCTTTGTCCACTTACAAAGAAACAGCAAATGCTCTGTAGTTTCAATACTCGAACAACAGATCGGGCATCGTGGATCACTAACGATTTTCCTTGTAAATAGGTTTTCCTTCGTCGGGAGGGCGTTTTGGCAGAGCTCCCGGAGGAAGGAGCGAACCTTTGGAGGCACATCAAGACTCCATATTTGTGTCCATAAGGAACGTGGTGGTTGAAAAGAACAGGAAGGTCGGTTTCGATCAGTTTTGCTGGCGGATTTTCTTGCTTCGTTATATCCGCTCTTGACAGAATATTGTCCTGATCTGTTACCTATCTATATAAGCGTGTCTTGCTTTGGTTGCTGGGTTAGGGGAATTGCTACGATCTCGTTTGCAAACTTTTCTTCATAAAGTTGGTAGATAAGTTGTTGTTTCCGTGCACTGGATTCTGGATTGATCAGTTCAGACACAAAGTTAGGCTCTGTTTGGTTTGCTGCCCCACCTATTACTCCTTGTGATAGCCACCTGTCTTCTCTTATGCGGATAGATGTCCCATCCCCTACTGACCATTTAATATCGTTCTTTATGGTGTCTCTGCCAAGCATTAGACTGTGCCAGCCCCATGATGGTCGACATCCCTTAGAAGCATTCCAGAGATCTCCAGTAGGAAAATAAATCCCTTTCAGCACTCTGCTCCATAGGGCTGAAGGGGAGGAAGCTAAGCGCCAGGCTTGTTTGCCTAACATGGCTCGATTAAAGGTAATCAGATCCTTAAACCCCATACCCCCTGCATCTTTTCGAGTTTTTAACATTTCCCAGCTTTTTCAATGCAGGCCTCGTTTAGCATCACCATTCTGCCACCAAAACGACGCAATACGTTGTTCTATAGCTCGGCAAATCGATACGGGCAGCTTGAATATGGACATGGCATAGGTAGGTAGGGATTGCACGACACTTTTTATTAGCACTTCCTTACCGACCTTTGTAAGCATTTTTTCTTTCCATCCTGCTAACTTGGAGTTTACTCTGGCCAGGATCCACGAAAACATCTCTTTTTGGATTGGCCCCACTCGGTAGGTATACCCAAGTATTTGCCTTTTTACGTAGAATAGGGACTCTCAGTGCCGTGGCCGATTGTGTTTCAATACTTCTGGACAATGCCCACTGAAATAAACCCCTGATTTATTCAAATTGATTGCTTGTCCCGTTGCATAGCAGTATTGGGTTAGTATGAGGGCAAGGTTCTGGCATTCTGTAATGGTTCCATCTAGAAAACATATCACATCATCGGCAAACATCAAGTGTGATAGCTTAGGGCAATGTCTATTTACCTGTATTCCTTTGAGTGTACCTTCTGCTAATGCTTTCTGCATCATCCAGGTTAAGACATTGGATATCAGGATGAAGATATAGGGTGAGAGTGGATCACCTTGTCTGAGGCCCCTCGAAGGATGGAAGAAAGAGGTAGGTTCTCCATTGATCTTTAAGCTGAATGTAACTGTTGTTATGCATTGCATAATTAGGGAGACCCATTTTGCATCAAACCCCATGTGCAGCATTAGATCTCTCACAAAATCCCATTCTATTCGATCGTATGCTTTCTGCATATCAAGCTTCACAATGGCCTGATGTTTTGTCTTCTTTTTGGTTATGCGCAACTGATGCAGAACTTCCTGGACTATGAATATATTGTCTTGGATTTGCCTCCCCGAGACGAAAGCTCCCTGCTCTGGTTCAATGATAAGTGGCAACCACTTTTTGAGTTTGTTTGCTAATATTTTTGAGATAACTTTGTAGTTGAAGTTACACAGACTGATGGGTCTGTATTGACTGATTGTTTCAGGGCTTTTACCTTTCGGGATCAACACAATATGTGTCTGGTTAAGCCTGTGGTCAAGAACACTTGTCTTGAAAAACTCCTGTACAAGCTACAACAGGTCAGTCTTTATAGTTTCCCATGATTTTTGATAGAAAACTCCATTAAAGCCGTCTGGGCCTGGAGCCTTAAGAGCTCCCAATTGAAAAACTGCTTCCTTGATTTCTTCCAATAAAGGTATTGCCACCAGATCTTCATTGATCCTCTCTGTTATTGGTGATGGGCATTGGTCTAGGATCGGTTGGTAGTGTCGTGGTCCCTCAGAGCTATACAGGTTGTCATAGAAAGCTTGAATATGTTGCTGTATCGTTGATGGTTCTCTGCACCAGCTATTATCCTCTAATTTCAGCATTGTAATGCGATTTTGGTGTCTCCTTTGGACTGTCGTGGCATGAAAAAATCTGGTATTTTGGTCTCCCCAATGTAGCCATTTGATGCGTGACCTCATTCCCCAAAATTGTTCTTCCTATCTTCGCAATGTGGCTATTTGGCTGATGATATGCTGCACCTGCTGTCTACTTGTGTGCTGATCTTTTTGATTCATGATTGCTTGTAAAGCTTGATTAAGCTCTTTGATCTGTATATAAGCATTTGCAAACTTCTCTTTGCTCCACTTCGTTAGTTCTTTCGATGTCCTCCCTAATTTTTCTGCAAATAGAAGCTGTTGAGTTGAATTACCTACCCAGGCTTGCTTAATGACTTCCTGATATTCTGCATGTTCGATCCAGAAAGTTTCCAGTTTAAACTGTTTCTTCCTTTTCTGTACTCTAGGATACTGTCGAAGGATGAGGGGACTGTGGTCCGATCCAATAGCTGGAAGGGCTTGGACTTCTGCTTCATGAAAGGTAACTCGCCACTCTAGATTACATAGTACTCTATCGAGTCGCTTTTTAACCAACTCGGCTCCCTCCCTGTTATTTGCCCATGTAAATGCGCATCCATGGCTCTCTACATCCATCGGGGATAAATCATTAATCATGTTTCTGAAAGCTGCAATTCTTCGATTGTCTGCCTCCTTTTTCCCCACTTTCTCCCATATGTACAGAATCTCATTGAAATCTCCCATGCAGATCCAGGGAGTGGAAGCTGAGGGTTTAAGGGTTCCCAGTTGTTGCCATAAAGCCATCCGCTCTCCAAAATCAGTAGGTGCGTGGATAAAGGTGATCTGCATTATCTGTTTACTTTCAGGATCTATGCCTGTACATCAATGAAGTGTTGTGAGCTGTGTTGCACCTTTAACCTGAGTTCCTCTTGCCACATAATTGCCAATCCCCCCGCTATTCCTGTTGGATCCACTAAGTAGAGTTCTTTGGGCCGGAACTTTTACAAATCTTTTCCACCACAGGTAGCTTTATTTTTCGTCTCCATTAGAAAAAGTAACTTGGGCCTTTCGAGAGCTATCAAAGCTCTTAATTCCTGAATTGTCGGGGGGTACCCGACCCACGACAATTCCAACTCACAATTTTCATGGCTTTTGTGGTGGCTTATTAGGGCTAGTCACCAAAGCCCAATCGTGTCCATCTGTGTCGAGATTCACCGGTGTCTCCGGAAGGTCTACATCATCAGGATGAGAGATGATATCTCGGCATGCATTTCTGTTTTTTGCCTTTTGAACTTTCATTGTCTTCTTGCTGCTTTTGCCAATTTTTAATACCAGTGGATTTTGCGTTTCAAGGCTTATTACCTGTTTTCCTCGATCTCTGTCTTCTTCTGCAATAGGAGCTTTTGCTGGATTTATTATCTGTTCTGAGCTGCTTTCTTGTCGCTTTTTGCTACATACTACAAGTTGCATATCAGTTGATGGTTCTTGCTCAATGGCTTTCCCTTCCCTCGATTCAGTCGATGGAGCAGGTACAGTTTCTTCCACTACAAACTCCTCTATTTTCCCGTAGAAAGCATCCCAATAAGGGCTGTGGTTGCTGGTTTCTGCCTTCAACCAGGGTTCATATGACCCTTTCTTGTTCAATGCCCAGGGTGATGTTGCATATGGAATTTCGAGGCAGTCAGTGGCATAGTGTCCGATCCTTCCACAAGAGAAGCAGTAGTGTGGGAGACGCTCATATTTAAACTCCACCCAGAGGCATTTGTTGCCAATATCCATAATGTCAAGTCGATCTCAACTCTAACTCTACCTCCTCTGTTCTGAGCATGATTTGTTGAGTCAAGTTGAACTTCGATGACCTTTCCCATCCTTTTCCCCAGGTCATTGAACACTTTGTCTATTCTCCAACCAGGGGGAACTCCTCCAATACGTACCCAGAAAGCTGCCTTAGAGAATTCATAACAATGCTCTGGGACTTCGGGAAGACACTGCTGCAGCACTAGCAAATTGGTTGAATATGACCAAGGTGAGCTTCTTAATATTCGCTGTTTTTCCTCCTCCGTTGGAAATACGAAAGTGAATAGCCCTGGTTCCTTCTGCGAGCATATGACTCCTTCTGCCTTCCATGCTTTTGTCATTGTGGTTATGAATGCAGGATAGTTCACATTTGGTTTGGAAAACAATTTGCCGAATAGAGTGCGCCTGCATTCCTCCTTTTTATGTTGAGGTATTTCATCAGATACTTCAACTACGTCTTCCTCAGACCACAGGTACCCTAGACTTTTGCATAATGCAGCCAGTCGCATCTCATTTTCTTCTTTACTCTCCATAGTCGCTAACTAGCAATCGTTTCTGTGATGCTCAGACTATCAACATTCTCGATTCCACCCGTCTTCAAGTTTGCCTGGATCCTGTCTTCTACCTCTCCGGTTTCATCACCCAGACAAGACAAGACTCAAAGACTCACAGATTTGTGGAGATTCTACTTAGATCGGTGCTGAGATCAGTGAATCGGCACTTCACCTAAAGGATGCTGCCAATCCATTTCCTCCTGCCTGATGGGGTCGCGAGGCTCTCGATTCTTCAGACATAGTTTCGTTTTTTCTTTTTCTTTTTCTTTTCGGGTTGTAGGGGAAGAGATCACAGGGGAAAGAGCTGGAATCGCGAGAGAAAACACAGGGACAATGGATTAGGGTTTGGGAGGAAGGGGGAATACACTACCATGGGGTAGAGGGAGAGCTCGCAGATGCGAGAGAAGCGCAAATCATTGATCATTGGGCAAGTCGAGATTTGATGTAGGTTGAAGTTTGAAAGATTTGAGGGTTAAAAGAAAGAGATAAATGAACACATGAACGCTTTATACAAAATGTGGTTCTAATGAAAAATTATGAGTTAGGGCATAATCTGACCCAAATGAAAACGTTGAAATAAATGTGGCAAAAATGATGCTCAACAAGTCTTACATTTGTTGATCCTTAGCTTGCCAAAATGAAAGAAACAAGATGACTAGGGCCAAAGATGACAACGTAAGAAACAAAGACACTCAAGTTTACTTATTCAACATTAATAAGTGGGATGTAATATTCAATTTACTCTTAAAAGATGACTAAATAAAATTAATAAAAGGACAAGTTATCTTGAGTAAAGAAGATTTAGTAAACAAAATCTATTGCAAGTGGCACCATTCATGAAGCCATAACACAATAGTTGTATTATTTTCAAAAAAAAAATATTCAAGAGGTAATTCAGCAGGAAAAATGATTCTTGCTTATGGCAAGGGGACATATGATAATTCCTTGACTATCAAATTTCAATGAATTGAATTATCAATGAATCATTCATTCTTTTAAAAGGGGACATATGTTGACAACAAAAAATAATCAAACTTTTGGTTATTATTGACAAGTGACAAACTGTGTTGATAAAAGACCCTTTCATCAAAACAATCAAGAACTTGAAGATTTTTAATGTTCTCCAATAAAGTCATCAATAAAAAAACATTAGTTATTAATGAGAACCTTTACTAGGGATGAAATCATGGATACCAGCATGTAACCATCAAGTAGTGATTATTTTTTTTTATATGTAATTTCTTGTGGATAATTGTTGCTAGATAATTGGGAGATTGTGGATGATGTAACATCTTGCAATCGCAAATAAGATTAAGAAATTATTTGTTCTGAATATAGGAGGCAGAAGAGCACTCCAAAGTGCTAAAACTTTGTATAGGTAGACATATAAGGGCTAGCATGGTAACATTTCTATTCTTTGGTTTTTTTTCTTTTTCTTTTTTGTTCTTTTGTTCTACAAAATAAAAGAAGAATAGAAATCTATTTGATAACGTCACTTAATTTTTCTATACCCTCATATAGGAAAGTGACTAAGGAATAGATTTGGAACAAAATAAGAAGTAAAAAAAAAAATAGTTTCTTGTTCTCGAGAGCAATTTCTATATTTAAGTCTTTTTTTTTCTTTTCTTCTCCTTCCTTTTCTAATAGAGACTTTCCACTGGCTAGAGGAGGAGAAAGAAGAGAGGAAAAAAAGAAAAGAAAAATAATTAAAATATTAAAAGAAATTATATGGCACAAAAATTTGTTATTTATACCAAACACAATCCTATTCTTTTTTCTATTCTAGGAATATAAATTTTGTATAATTATTAAATGTGTTGTTTTGCTTAGAAATTATTCTAGGAAATAGAAATAGAAAAAAAATTATTTCTGAAAAGAAATTATTCCCTAAAATAGAAATGTTACTAAACACACCTTAAGTGCCAAAACTTCTAGAAGGTAATTCAAGTGCAATTTTTTTTTTTTTTAATTGGACACTTAAGTGCTAAGTGCCAACTTCAATGAGGCTTGTGGGAATTCTAGCGTGGTGTTATTTTATTAATAAAACCAACCTATGTAGCTTGCCAGAATTCCACTTAGCAACCCTTGTCCAAAAATGATGTTGGTTTGGGCCCAAATTTGATTTTTAATATTACATTAAATTAAATTTAAAAACTAAATCAAAAATTAAGGCAACAAATCAACAAGGGCCTCCACGGCTCTTATTGCTGCTACCCCACCTTTGCCGGAAAGGGCTAACAACATTGGGGAAAGGGTTAGTTGGGGTCTTTGGGCCCCAACTAGTAGCTAGTGACCTTAGTCGACTATAAGTGAAGGCTTGCTCGCCTTCACCCAAGTCGAGCTAGCAACCTCACCCTAGCCAATGGTGGCCCTTGGCCCCTTTAGGTGAGGACCAGTGACCCTTACTTGATTTGGGTCAAAGGGCCCGAATTGGGGAGAGCCACGACCTCTTGCTTGCAGTCAGTCAGGTTCGTTAGCCAATGACTGGAGCCTAGCAACCTTGGCTAACCTTCACATCATCGTCATCGGCGCTTTCTAGCAATGGTGGGCCAACGGTGGTGAGGGCGGTGAAGGCCCTAGTTGATTTGTTGATTTTTTTTTGTTTCTAAATTTAATTTAATTAATATTTATATTAAAAATCAAATTTGGACAAAATCAATGTTGTTTTGGGCTTATCTAGTCACATCAATTCTTTGACTGGAAATTCCTGCCATTGGTACTTAATTGTTTATTTCTTTTCCGATTTTGACACTTAAGTATATCTTTTGGAAATTTTGACTCTTATGTGTCTACCCATGCCAAGTTTTAGCACTTAGGATGTCTTTTTTCCATGGAGAGGATTAAAAAGTCATATTTTCAAATTCAATAACAGCTTGTAACTATCAATTGTGGGTTATAAATAGTTACATTGGACTCTTTGTAAAACATCACCAATCAATCAAAGAGCTCAACCTTCTCATAAATTAATTTTTTATATTTGTTTTTGTATTTTATATCACTAGCAACTATTGTTCCAAGTTTCATATTCTTAAATTTCTTATCATTTACTTTATTGTCTAGATCAACAAAAGACTATTCACAACATCTGTTGATTCACTTATCGATCCATCCATATTTTTGAAGGATGGTTCATCATTTTGGGTGAAACACTTTTAAATACAAGAGGAAAAAGTTTCAGCATTTGCTCAATTCATATTTTCTTGTGCAGCTTAACATCCAGAGGATGTAGTTTGAATAGAAATTACGTATTGCGGTTATCTCTAATAACTTAGTTTTTGAAATGGCTTGCACACGCCATTTAACGTTTTATGAGATCAAGAATCTTCAACATCGATTTCTCTCTCTACTTACACGACTTCTCTTTCTAGTTATGCATTAGGTCTCGACTAACCTCTCATCATTTATGAGGCTCTATAGCTCCCATCATCTTGTAACCCTCCATTTGGGGGAATTACTGAGATAAAAAATACATATTGCATTGTTTTCCCACGGTTAAATTAATTGGAGCAATTGTCACTCAATTTGATAGATGCAAACTACCGTGGTTTAAATTCATTTTTTGGAATATTTCTTTCTCTGCACTTCAAAAGTATGACAAAATTGTCCGAAAGAATAAATCCATCACATTGTTCACATGAACAAGTTCGAATTAGAATTTGCATGCACTGCAATTGGATGCTTCTATGTCATCAACCATTCTCGTGCATATTGTAGATGGCTTCCTATCTCCAATGATAAAAAATTGAGGAAGAACTGTCCATTTGATCCTAAACTTATTATACAAATGTTAAGTTAATCATAATTTTTTTTAATTTTGTAATTAAAATCTAAATCTTTGCTATAAATTCTAATGTAGTCTTTTCAATCAATTTTCTCAAAAATCGTTGACGTTGCATTGGCCCACATAAGTTTGCTGGTGATTACTAGAGCGCACTCCAATCATGAGATTTGATTAGAATTGATGAAATTTGATAAAATGCGCATTGGTTGGAATAAGATATTTGCCTATTTTCTTGATACTATTGATTCATCCATGCATTATTTTGGGCCTTGACGCGTGGCCCAATGTCATAGCAATTGCATACGTGTTTGATGTGCATAGTTTCGTATTTTCATGTTTGACTAAGTTCATGTCAAGTCTTCTGTTTGCATAAGTTGATTTCATTATTTATTTTTTACATGCACAAGCAGCTTATATAAGTTTTTCATTATTTAGATTCACATTTATTCTTTTCAATTGAAATTTCTAAATTTAATCTTGCATTTGTTAAATTTCTAAAAGTTAGAAGATGAATTACATTGGAAAAAAAAAAAAATGATATTGAATTTTAAAACCTTCAAAAATTATAATTAAGTCATAAAACTTATAATAGAAATGTAATTGCATTACTAAACTTTCAAAAAAAAAAAATCAATCAAATTATAAAACTTTTCAAATTAGTCTAATCAAGTTCTTTCGTTAATTATTTTTTGAAAATTTTAAGATTCGATTATATTTTCATGATAAGTTTTAAGACTTAATTTTTTAAAAAAAATTTAGGATTCGATTGCACTTTTTGTGATAAATTTTATTATTTGATTATATTTTTTTGAAAGTTTTAAAATTCAATTGTACTTTCGTGCTAGTGCACTTATAAAAAAAACATTTAGTTCAAACCTATTCTAAGCATGTCATCATAGGAACATTTTTCTTTTAGTATACTTTTTTAGATGGTATTTTTATATAAAAAAGCTAAACATAAAAAAATGTTTGATTGCTCCTGCATTAAATTTTGCATATTCGTTAGGGATTTTCATATTCCTGATTAGATTTTCTTTTCATTTATTATTTATATGTTACTGCTCACAAGGAACCTGTCTCGGGGTGTAATAAGAAAGCCTATTAATTTCGCCAGATATGGCTTGGAGTATATTCCATCCTTTATATTTTCACTTTATTATTAAGTGCTTAATTTCCATTTCTTGAACACTTAAGCACGGACGTTTGAATGCTTGCTAGGGAGTAAAATTGACAAGATTGCATGAAGCGTTTTCTGTAAAAAAAAAGAAGGTACCAAATTCGGCGTTAGATAATCTCTTAGCGTAATTAAATCCCTATTCCCCAATTTCCAATTCACAAAAGTAAAAAGATCTACTGCACTTTACTGGACCTCTAATTGGCTTATAATAGATTAATGACAACTCCTAAGAAAGTACAAAATTTTCATAACTAACCAAGCTAACCAAAGTCACGATCGGTTGGGTTTGGAAGAACCCAAGTCAAGTATGAGCGCCACCTCGTAAGACCAATCTGGTGCTCACTTGACAATCCGTCACTCGTCTCGAGGCAACGCACCTTAACCATGTCCCCTCCCCTCAACATTTATGGCTTTTCAAGGAGAGCTGGTACCAATGAAGCTTCACAATTTCCTTGTCGTTGCCTCCCATCTGATAATATCTGCAGTACATGGACCCTCTCTCTCTCTCTGCTTAACCAGAAAATGGGAGGACAAGGCTATCCAACATGAGAGAGAGCTTCCACTCGCAATTTGCTCTGCAATTAAAAATAAATGTTCTTTCTCACCAGAAACATCCACTAATGGCATCTCTCCCCGTCGCCTCAATGCAGGTCCTTGTTCTCATTCTGGTGATAAGAATTATCATGTAATATAACTAGAATTCAGCAAAAGAGATTTGACTACAAAATAGAATTTCGGGCCAAATAGAGTCTATAAATGCATATTTAATATTTTAATTTATTACCAAAATATACATAGCTCTATTTTTTCTGGTACATTACCTGGAGATCTATTAGTCAAGTATACTTGAGTTTAGGCTGTGTAATGATCGCACGTTAGCTTTTCCCGTGGCTCAATGACGCGCGAGCTTTACATACAAAAAAATCTTTGAAATGTATTGCGGAAATCGTAACTCAGGATCTATCAGTCTGATGAAGGACAAACTTAGCAGATCGTCTTCTGATGGCCATTTTGCCAAAAATTTTGTCGATCCGTGCGGTTCATATATCCTTCGACGGAGACTGTGTTCCATTTTGCCAAAACATTTTTCTAATCTTCCACGCTTGCAGATTATCTAAAAGTTCACGCCCAGAAAGATCCTCCAAAGTCGTAGCAAGGACATATAGCTCCAATAGGTTCTTCAAATTTGAAATATCAAGTGTGGTAAGTGACCGGCATTTAACGACAAGAAGCTTCGAGACACTCGAGGAAATCTGTGGAATGCATTCCAGAGCAGGGCAATCATAAAGATTAAGAGACTTCAAGTGAGGAAGCGCACCTAACTCATGTGCTAGGTTCATCATATATCGATTGACAGTGTCAAGACTCCTAATTTGGATAACCTCCCAATCCACCAAGGTGCGGGATCTTGCAGTTGCACCAACTCAGATGAGCAAGACATATCAGGCACTCTCATTAACAATAATAGTCATTTCAAATTGATCATGCTTGAAAGATCGGTAATTATTAATAGATACGGAGATGAGATTACCAAAGAAGTCAAGCTCATGGGAAGTCTGGGCAGGGCAATGATACCCCATGACTTTATGGAGCATATCAATTTCAATTCTTTCAGATTTTCCAGAATTTCCATGGATCTGGGTAACTCAGCAAGTCCTGTATAGGTTAGATCCAATTCAGTCAATGATTATAATTTCTAAGTGGAGTGTGGAAGTCTGTGCATTTGGAAGCACTAACACAAAGATAAGCTTTTAAGGTGTCATTCCTTTAATGGGAAAAGTGCCAAAAAAGTTCTAAAGATTTTATCTTTGTGTTGATTTAATCTTAAACATTTTTACGTTGTGTCAATTTAGTCCTTTCCGGCCAACTTTGAGGTGAGCATCGGTCTAGAGTCAATCCTGGACTGATCCTAGACCAGCATAATCCTGCCGATCCTAGTCCGGTTATTAGGGAGATTGGATCAGTCATTGGTTTTGAGATTCCTAGACTAATACTATACGGGTTAGTCCTCGGTCTTGGGAGTTAAGAGTCGGTCCAACCCAAACCAACCCTAATTGTATATATATTATATATATCTAATATATTATCTATAATTTTTTTTATAAAAAAATCGTAAAACAAACGGTGTAATAACATTATACAGCTCCTTAGTGAGGAGTCCTAATAATTTTACATCAATTTTTAATAATTTAGATTTTTAATAGTTTTTTATGGTGTTAATAGTCATAATTTACAAATGAGGAAAATGTTTTTGTGATGAATCATCATGACATCCAAAATGGCATAAACAAATTCTCATGGCATCCTCCTCTACTACTTGTTCTCTTTTTCTTATTTGTCATCTCAGTCTTCAATTTGTCAAAATCAAAAGAAACAATTTCTCCGCTCACCACTCAACATTCGCTTCACTCGCTTTTGTTCACTCATGCCGCTTGTCGCACGATGCTCACCTTGCTTGTTGTTTGTTGCTTGCTCCGCTCGACACTCACCCCACGCTCAACGCTCGCCTTGCTCAACGCTTGTCGCTTACCTCTCTTAGTTAATCTCGCTTGTTACCGAATCCATTAGATCGGTCCGGTCTTCGATCACCTTTTCAAGGAGTACAAAAAATGAAATAGAATAATTATCAGTTGGTCCCGAGGTACCGGATCAAACCCATTGGGTCAATCCGGTCTTCGATCCCAAGCTTAATAGGGTCGGTCATCGGGCCCAAAAATTGTGGACCGACACTGTGTGGGTTGGTCCTAGGATTAAGGGGTGAACTAGCCCAACCCGGACCATTCTCACCCCTACTCTCCATCCCTTTAACCCTCCATCGTCACTAAGAGCAACTCTCCACTACCAGATGGTCTCATCGTCCACTAACTTCTTGTTTTCGTGTACAAGTAAGGCCTCATTGTAACCTCCGATTTGGTGTCGAAGCTCGAAGGGTTCGACATGGTAGCAAATGGGCATGATTATGTTTCTCTTCCTTTTCCTACACTCCACCATTGAGCCAACTACTAAAGACACCAATTACTAGAAGTGATCTTCAATTGCTCAATTGGTCTGAGCAGATCTGGGCCAATCCTATCACTGATGCGGAGATCTTCATCGTCTCTTTATGTACAGACTACTCCTTGTTTGAGATGGATATAGAGATGATCTGTAATACCAGCTTGTGTATCTGGTCCGGTCCTCTAAAGCTCAAAAACACTTCATAATTGAACCCTTCCATCGCCACCGGTTCCAGAGAAAATGAAGCTCCAGAGTCGCACTGGTTCAGCAAAAGCAGATCTCTAGTCTCTATTTTGTCGAAATTTCATGGGAATCAAAGACAATCGGAAGAAGACAAAATGAAAAGGCTGATGAGTGGTAGGAAATGTTCAGCCGCGTATCAAAATTCAGGCCTCTCCTCTACGCCCTGAGTCGATCTTTAATGAAAACCATGGTGTCCTCTGGACTCATTAAACGGATAGATTGATCGGATTTGGATAAGTCGAAAATTTATCCAACCCAAATTGATTCATTTTTAGTAATACAATTTTAATAATTCATACCAGATCTGACTCAATCCTAACTTATAATCAACCCAACTTGGACTCCAATTCTTAGCAATATTCCCTTCAAATATGGAAAATAGCATACCTAAAAAAAAACAATTAACAGATTAAAAACAAATTAAACATGAAAAATTATGCAAATAAGTAATAATTACGAAATTTGACGAATCCAGCTACTTGAAAACATCTCATGTTATTTCTCTTGATGCTAGAAATTTGAAGATGAAGTTGTTTTTTTATCTTTTATGTGAATGGGTTGAAATTGGATAGCTGCTTCGCCAATCGAAAATTAATTGCCAGTTTCCTCTCTCCAAACCCGCTACCTAGTCCTTGATTTTTTTTTCTTTGTTTTAATTCTCTCCTCCTCCTCCCCCCAAAAAAAAAAAAAAAAAAAAACCGCTCATCTTCCAAAGCCTACCTAGTTTTTGATTTTCTTTTTCTTTGTTTTAATTCTCTTTTCTTTTTTCTTTTTTTTTTCACTCCCGATTTGTTTTGGGAGTCTGTGTTTCGAATAAATTTCTGTGGCTGATTTTGGGTGATCGTGAAGACCAATTTGGCTATTTGTCCAATTGACAATAACTGAGGAAGATGTTTGTAACGTGGCTTCACAAACTCTATGATATTATGGTGCTCTCCCCTTTTGATTTAGATTTAGATATAGATATAGTTGTTCCTTATAGATATTTGATTTGTGTTCTTTCAATGTTGGTGTCCCAGCATGACAGCAGTGATAAGGATAGTGAACCTAATAATCAACTGTCAAACATTCAAGGTAACAAATCTGTTCTTGAAGGATAAAAGTGTGTCTTTAGCTTAAGATTGTGCTTTGTTATTTGCATCCTAACATTTGCTTTATTTGTCAATTATTTGGAATTTGTTAAGCTTGAAAACTTTCTATATACCTCTCAAATATTATTCTGAAAAATGGATGGAATTTTCTTCACCCAAAAAAATAAAATCTTGTATAGGAACATGAGGAAAATTGACAAATTGGTCTTAAATCTATTATGTCATTTCGATTATGAACTTTCTAATTTTGCTATTTTAGTCTTAAACTTTTGTGAAAAATTTTAATATAGTCATTTTGACTAATTTTTGTTGGGAAATTGCTGACGTGGCAATTTAGTTATTGTAGGCCATCTTACACGTGAGCAATTTCCAATGAATATTAATCGAATGACTATATTAGAATTTCACACAAAACTTTAAGATTAAATTGGCAAAATTAGAAAAATTATGATTAAATTAATATGTAAGAACGTGACTTATTTTAAGAATGACAATTTGGAAAACTTAAGCATAATGCGTCACTTATATGAGAAAAGGGAAACTTTCTAATTTGTGGCTTATTTTATTTTATGAAAAATAATTGATTTAAAAACATTTTTTAAACGATCACTTATATCGCTTGCAATAATTAACTAACAAAAAATATTTTTTATTATCGATAATAATTAATATTATTTTCGTGAATGATAAAAAAATTGTTCATTTATTTTATAAGTGATATAATTAATTATTTTTATGAAATATTTTTTAAATCATTTTTTTAATATTAGTTATGCATTGAGTTCATACGAAAGAGAACTTCAGCACGTCAATCGGAAATGATAATGGAGGAGCAGTATTTCCCTGTCAAACCTAATTGGAAGAAGACAACGGACAAAACAACAATGATGACCGGTAGATGTCAAGCCTCATGTCAAATAATTTTAGGCCTTCAGGTCCAACAGTCGACCTTCCATTAAAATTACAATGTCAACCACGCCAATAAATGCGTTTAGCATGAAATATGACTTACAAGCATTTATTTTTAAATTAATATCACGAAAATTTCAAAATTGATATATCCGTGATAAATTTATTTTAAATAAATTTTTAAACTATAAACAAATCTCAGACTAGTATACATGTGATAAATTTACTCCCTATTAATTTTCAATAAATTTTATTGTCAAATTATTGAATTAGAGGACAAGTGACAGCTAACGGATGTACAATTTTGAAGTTTTACCCTCCTAGGATACCAATTTGTGAATTTTTGTGTATATAATGAAAGGTAAACTTTATCACAAATAAATCAATTTAGATTTTTTTGTGGTTAAAAAATTAATTTAGATTAAATTGATCACATATATATCAGTTTAGATTTTTTGTAACATTTATCCTTTTTTTTTACATTAACTCATATGCAAGAACTTGTTCATCAACTGAAAATCAGCCTACGTAAAAAAGATGCAAAACTTTATTCTCATCAACTTGAAGTATCGTTACAGTTTTTAGTACTAATAATATAAAGATGCAGAATATATCCAAGACATGGAATATAACATTTTAAGCATTTAATTTTTCTTTTTATATCTTAGATGCATGAATTTTTGTTCCATCAACCTAAAAAGTGGATGGTAAAAAAGACAAAAAAAAAAAACTAAAAAGTGGAAATCTAGAGAAAAATGTCTCACTAGTTTGTAGTAAACTCGATTCTACGAAAATAAGAAATATCTTTTAAAATAATTAAGAAAAACTTCTTTCAAAATATTAACATAGATGAAAATAATCAAATCACTTTTGGTCATACTAAAGATCTGTACTAAAATGAACTCTACGAGATAGGAAAACAATTATAGCTATAAGTTCGCATAAAATTGACTCCCCCAGTGCACGGCATGGGATGTGGTACATACGGAGAAAAATTACTTTGGTTCCATTCAGAAGAACATGCAGTAAAAATTATAATATTAGAGTGATGTTGCGTAAAGGATAATGACTACTTAAGAAAATGATCAAACAATTCGAGTTGAACTAAATATCTAGGCCATAGGCGACAGACCATCGCAAATCATACTCTGAAGTTTTCTGTTCATCTGATCGAAAATCCAAATTTTATAATATATGACATGAGAGATGTTTTAATGAGTGCAGAGTGTATTTATATATAAGGCAAATTAATTAATAATGTTTATTAATCTGCTAAAGTAAATATGTTATTTTTCTTAAGTGATAATTCCCACCCTTTAATAAATTCTCTTTAATGCCAAAAAAAGTACACATGTGACAAAAAACTCTAAATTGGTATATATATGAAACATTTATCACTAAAAACCCTAAATTAATACATTTATAACAAATTTATCTTCCGTTCATTTCCGTTAAATTGAATTAATATCACGATAAATTATAAATTAATCCACTTGTGACAAACGGACGCTAACCCCCAAACTATACACCCGTTAACTTCCATACGTCATCCAACTCAACAATTTAATTGTAAAATATAATAAAAATTAATGGAGAGTAAATTTGACACAAATATACCAATTTAAATTTTTTTAGGTTAAAAAATTAGTTTATGATAAATTTATCACAAACATATCAATTTGGGGTTTTTCGTAGTATTAACCCTCTAAAGTACTATATATTCAAAAAGTTAGATGTGCAGGAGTAGAGGGGCTGACTAATACATATGTTTTCAATCAAACTTGAAAGACAATCCACGCGAAACATGGACAAGTAGACTTGTAAACATTTCACAAGGTATTATAGCACAAATCAAGAAACGACCGAGCCTACCCAAAACTATGCTTTCTACACAAGTAGCATCCTCTGTATCCACACAAGATGAGCAAGAGAGCACATCGGATCTGAATAGTACAGAATACATAGGGCAAACCACTTCTCAGCTTGCCTTATGAGAAAGCCAAACAAGACATCTGATTTCTGTAATTACCATGCGGAACATGTTACAACTTACAAGGGTAACACAAATGATGGGGAAAGGAACAAGCTGGGAACCAGAACAGATGGCATTGTTCGCTTGCAAGTGCTATAACGAATAATCAATAACTCTATTCTCATGAGAAAAGAATTCACTCACACATTGATGTAACTCCTTCAGAAAAAAATGTCTGTTTGCTTCGATTGTGCTTTGAGATCTTTCAATTTCTTCAAAATATTTGTGAAGTAATCCTGCAAATACTTCTCTAGGGTGACAATATCCTTAGAATCCACCCCAAGAATATCATACGTCTCATTCATGGGAACAGAGAAAACAGTATCACTTGAAAGCACCTGAATAAGCATGTAACCTATATTAGGCCTCCTCTTATAGGTAACAGTCTAAAACATCCATGTTATGGATAAACGAAAATCACTGTATCACTTAAAACCTAGATGGAACATTGCTTCTGACAAAAAAGCAAGATCCTCCAGTGCATTACCTCTGAAAATGCTAATCTGTCAGCAACGTCATTTGTCCACTCAAAAAACCGAGTTATTTGGCGAGTTAGCCTCAAGACCGACACTGGAACTGTAGTCACATTTGCATCTTGCCCAGCAAGTCTCTCACACAATGTTATTACCTGACAAGTATTTTCAATCAAAAAAAAAACAGCATACTGTGCTGATAAAGTTTATAACACAAACCAAATCATCAACACTGTTGCTACATTGGCTGATTTAAATTAAGGCTGTTGCTCACAGCAGTGGCACTTGATCAACGTTTGAAAGGCTCCTCAACACACAACCGATATAGCTCCTTTCAACTATTTCTATATTCATCAGGATAGAATAATGCTTACCAGAAATTAATCTCATCAGGTTAAAAGGGAGAAAAGACAGAATTGGGAACTGTAGACAAGTATCTTAGGCTTTTTAACAATGTTAAGTGATGTCACTTACCTCTTGTGTTGTCCACGCACGAGGTCCAGCAAATGTAAGGAGCTTGCCATTCGCATTTTCCTTGCGTAAAGCTATAAATGTCAATCGAGCTATATCCTGGTGTGAGATATTAATATAACTAGATTCAGACCAAATTATGCAAAATTGGCCTCACAGAATTGTCTACAGGAAAGTAAGAACCGCAACCTCCTATGAGCTAATAACCTGGGTATCCATATAAGCAATCCTAGTTGGAGCATCAGTTCCCCAGACTGATTTTTCTTCCAAGATAGGCACTGCATACTGACCAATCAATCCCTGGAAAATTGGCAATCAGAACTACATTTAGAGACAATCAGCAAGCAATATTCTTTAAAGACAATGTTTAAAATAGTTAGAAACCACTTGATTAAAGCGTAGTTATACCTAGGACACAATATAATTTCATTTAGGTGAACTTTTCCGCTGTTGAACTTCTTAAAGGTTGCTAACCATTACTTAATACTATCAAGACCCAAGAGCAGTGAGAATGGCATGCAGTCTCTGAAGTTCCAAGTCAGCTAAGTGTGCTTCCAAAGACAGAGATCTAATGTTGGCGTAAAGCACAAAGGCAGTCCTCTCACAAGTCAAAATAGTGTTTACAAGTGACTGAAGAGAGGGCCAAGGATGTTAGCCTGGTGAAGCTCTGATTGAATGAGACACTCTGGCCAAGAAAGAAAGGAAAGGAGACAGCTTCCAGTGGACAAAAACAAGCAAGCTGGATTTTTCACATGAGGCATTGCTTCCACTGCGCATTAATGAGAAAGCTAGTCATACCACATTTTTTGTTTGAATGCATTTTTTCCTTTTTCCCTCCCTTTTCATTTGTCCTCTTTTGGCTTTACTTTAACTTGAGAGAGGTAAGTAAAAAAATTCTAGTATTGCTAAATATCATGAGTAAGACCCAACTTCAGTCAGAATGTTTACCTGCATGAAACCACATAAGCGAATGACAATATGATTAAGGCCCGAGTCTTTCAGAAACTTCTCTGTACAGTACTTTATCTCCATCAATGGAACCTCTGGATGCTTGTCACAATTGTGGATGGAATAGAACACGTATTTCTGGATACCCATTGCTTTTGCACATTGTATAAGAGCAACTTTCCCTTCCCAATCTACCTAAAGAGAACATAAATTTGGTAAGACCAACAAACCCATGGACATGTACCTGAAAGTCAGATGAATTAATTACAGAGTGGATGCACATCAGTGAGAAATGCAGATAAACTTCTGCAGGGGTCCAACTCCATGCCTAACTCAACAAAACGTCTTATATTCTACAAGCACATCCATCATTTTATTATCTTGACAAAAGTTAAATATATGAAGAGGAGAGATATTAGTACAAACAAAGACTACTTCATACAGTTCAACTCAAAAGGAAGAGAAGTTTAATGCCAAGTAATCGAGAACAGTGAAAAAGAAAATTGTATAATCTCTGATGATATGTAGTCTGCTCCAGCAGACAACCATGTGTTCGCCAGAAACATGTTCATATGCCAATCCTGATGACAGAGAAAAATGACCTTAAGTGGTAGGACTGTGAATATTGAAAACTAAACCAAGTTGGGTTGTTGCTCTACTCTACCACCAGTGACATTGTCACCAAAAGGGAATTAAGCATCTCAAGGGAAAAGGGGAGTGAAAGCCAAACAATCATGTTTATTTCAATATACTGTTCAATTAATTCATGGAATGGGGCAGTGAAGGAGAAAAAGTTAAAGTAACTGTTCATATTACTGTAAAAAAATGCTTGATGAGAAAATGAAGAAGATCAAGAATTCACCTTCTTTATTGGTTCCTCAGGGCGCCCCGTCGCACAGTCAATAACCGTATGAATCCCCACAAGTGTTGCAGGTATAGTCTCCGGCCTGCTCAAATCTGCCTAAATGTTGGAGGACAATCCTAGTTTAGAATTTGCCATTGAACCCAGGAAACTCAAAAGACGACCATTACGACAAAGGAGAAATTATATTCCAACAAATTAGACTCGAAAAAATGACTGGTCAGGTTGAAGTGATCATGTCATAAGTCATGGCACCTACATTGACAACTGTAGCACCCCAATCACGAAGGAAATCAGCTGGAGCTGGTCGAGGCCTGACTAGACATCTGACGTCATAACCTTCATCTAGAGCCCGTCTTACAACTTGCCTGCCCAGTGTCCCAGTGGAACCAACCACTAGAATGCTAGTTGGCCTAACTGGTGTCCCTGGAGCAAGGTTCGCAGCAGCCGGTGCCTGCGCAGTGCACGTGACTAACGGCCGAGCGTGGGATTTCCCTGCCAAAAAGATGCGAAGAGGACAAAACAAAACGAGGTGTGAATCGAGTGAGACTGAATGCTCTTAATCCATCAAAACCAAGCACATGACACTGAGTACTCACATTTTCAAGCAGCATGAGTGAATGACTCGACATCCAAGCACAAGAAGTGAAATCTAACACTCAGGCACCGTTTTTTCAGTAGAAAATGAATGATTTGTGAAACATTTTCCTAAAAATGATAGCTTATATCGCTTAAGAAATTTCGTCGTCTATGAAAATGTTCAGATATAAATCGTCACCAATAATGAAAACATTTTTCATTGATTAATCATTTCAAGCAATACAAATGATCATATTTAGGAAAAATATTTTCCAAATCATTCATTTTCTGCAAACCAAACAAAGCCTAAACAGCAAATGAAGCAAAGGTAAGAAAAATCGGAAATCAATCCGAAAGGCGATAATCCATTTGCGGTGCTGTTATTTCCAAAGGCCTATCCACATGCTAAAATATTCTTAAAAAAGGCTTCAGGCGCCACCGACCGGAAGTCCATCTCGACGCCATTACCTTCTTCAAGACGAGCAATACGCGAACAAAGGGCCGAAGAATCGATGGCAAAGCTCTTACAAGTGTGCTACATGAAAGTGACACGGATTGGAATACTTGAGCCCAAAGCAGCATAAAAGTAGAATGCACGGGAACTTCACACGAAGCTGCGCCAATTCGCACCGGCCTCTCACGACAATCCGACGACGTTCGACGCGAATTGCACGATAACCCGAGAGCCGTCGGAAGCTCGAGAACCGAACACAAGGCCAGCGTGGGGGGCGTACCTGGGGACGGCGACGGGGAGCTGGCGAGAGGCGAGCTCGAGCAGCCGGACGAGACGAGGGCGTCCGCCGCGAGGGAGCGCCGCCACGAGAGCCCGGCGGATGCGGCGGCGGGGGCGGCGGCGGCGCCGCTCCCCCGGCGACGGTGGCGGGGCGTGGAGAATTGCGATGGCAGTCGCAAGGCCATGATGATATCTCTCTCTCTGTCACAGATACATGCTCCAGTACATGCTGTGTGGAAATAGCGAATGGACAAGAGGAGAGAGAGAGAGAGAAAGGGAAGGAGAGAGAATGGACGGGAGTGTGCCACGTGGTTTTCGGAAGTGGATCACGATTTTGTCCACCTCCGCATTCTATTGGCTCACCTCCGCTCCGGTCCCACTCCCACTCTCCCGCTTCTTTCCGTTGAGGATCACACGACGCCGTTCGGCAGTTATGGGCTGCGCCCGGCCTTACCCGATGTCCGTTCTTCTCATGACCAAATTTCTAAAATAGAAATTGATTTCTAATCAGAAATTAATTTTTTAATTTTTATTTCAGAAATTGAGAAATTAAAATTGTAGTTTCTAATTTCTTCTTCAAATATATTTCTAAACAAAATGCATTAAAATAAAAATCAAATCAATGCGTTAGAAAATGATTTTGTTTCAAACATGTTCCAACGAACAGAGAAATAAAGAAATAGAGAAATATAAATTTTATCATGCGCGCCCTAATCTAGTGTATGAGTCTAGGTTTAGTACTAGGGAGGACGAAGTTAGTTTCCTACATGTATGCATTCCCAACTTTTTAGTATAAAATCACTCTACCATTTAATTTATAACCTAGAGACACTCAAATAGAACCAATATTCCTTTCGGGAGACGGTGGAAAATAATTTTCATAAAAATTATTTTTAAGGGAAAATAATTCTTTTTTTATTATTGAACAAGAAGGAAAATAACTGGCTTTCAGTTGCTCGGTGATGGTGTACTTGAAAATTCTATGCTTCTTTTTAATCAAAATAAAGCAACCTGAAAAAACCATATTTCAGAAAAAAAAAATGCAAATGAGTAATCACTTTCCATTTCAAAAAAGTAATCATAGAGTAATATCACCGTAAAGCATCCGAACAGAAAGGGGAACCGAAGAGGAGTGAAGACCGGTAAAGAGAGATGTTTTGTGTGAGTGCGTGTAGAAAAGGAGCTCCAGAAAACGATTTCCTTCTTCCCACCATGGAGAAATCATTTCCTTTGATTTCAAGCATGGTTGTCTCCCTCGACGGCATAAAAAGATCTTGTCCGTCAATTGCTCACTTCCAGACAACCAATCGCAATGGCACGAGAGTTTGAAAAATCGTCCTATGAAGATCTTTTTTGCTTTAGAATTTTCTGCAGTTACCC
Organism: Eucalyptus grandis; assembly: GCF_016545825.1. Lineage (NCBI taxonomy): Eukaryota > Viridiplantae > Streptophyta > Magnoliopsida > Myrtales > Myrtaceae > Eucalyptus > Eucalyptus grandis. The sequence continues at coordinate 37,959,888 of NC_052618.1, forward strand.
TGCTCGCTTGATACTTAAGTAAACTGTCATCATGCAAAAGCCATGTGCCTGAAAGTGTGTTTTGTACCAACTCCTACCAACGACACCGACCACACGAACAGATCAGAGCTTCTGCCACTGATGTTGTCAAAAACATTCGCCCCTAAAAAAAATAAAAATAAAAACTCGATAAAACATCATGGAACATATAGTTCCTACAAAATTAAACTACCGATTCTTATTCCCTTGTTCCTATCTTTTGTCAAGTTCCTCTGCCTTACGGCAAATGGCTTAAGAATCACAGCAAAAAGAAGAGGCCCAAAATTTTGTAATTTACAAGGAACTGCCTGAATAAAATCAAGAAAAAAAAAATTAATCCTGAAAGGCTGGGGATTCGCTCGCAGTTAGCCCCCGATGTGGTTGAGAACATCAGGCACCAGATTTCTATATACAATGCGCCTTCTTGATGTTGTCTGAAGAACCCAGAAGGGGCTCCAAGGCTGACGGAAAGACCCCAAAGAATTGAATGGTGAATCGATTAAGGGCTAGACTGTAACTTCCTTCAGTCAGAAAACATCTCTTCCAGCTCTGGCTGCTCGGTTTTAAGTAGGTTGGTTTCAGAATCCGATCCGTTCGGTAAGCGTTTCCCTTGGCTTTCATTTCCATCTTCCATATAATCCATGTCTGGCCCGTCATCTTCGGGTTTCTGCTCTTCCATCTCGTCATACGTCGACATCTTCCCCACGTTTTTCTCTTTATCGTCTTCACTGCTGTCATCGATTCTTCTGGGGGCATCTATGAGTGCCCTGTCCTTTGCTTCAGGCTTCTCACAAATGCAAGACGATGGATTTTCATGGAACTCGCCTCTGCCTGGCCTGACCTCATTGGGTTCTCCCATAAAACCAATCTGATGAGTTCTAACCCTGGAAGCAAATTCCTCCCATGGAATGCTACTCCGATTTAGGAATAGTTTATATAGCTTCTTAGCATTTGGCCTTATTGTTGGTTTGTGCCCAAAGTATCTCCTGAATCACAACATTGTCAATTAGGATGAGCAGAATGGTGATCAACAGCAAGCAGCAACTTGAACATTGGAACTCATGTGCGCAGACTGTGTCCTCAGTTACTCATTTCTATGCAGTATTGTAATCACGACATCAGAATGAACCACAACCAGATAAAAGATAAGAGACTACCTTCTGCCAGCTAAAATCTTGGCCATGTTTCCATTGTTGTTGGTAACAAAAACATTGCTTTCATCACAAACAATGAAGTCCAGTGCAGCCATCCGAGATGAAAATGATGAGAATGGTGCCAACTCTTCCTTGCTTGCGATAGTCTCCTTCGAATGAAAATTGGGAAAGAGTGCTTTCAGTGGTGCCAATGTCTCGTTGCCACCATACACCTCACCAGATGCCACATAAATGTGGACATCACTTCCAAAGCCAAGTGCCCTCAGCATCAGACCAACTTCCTCCGGAGTTAGTGGGCATCTTCCATGCCTCCTTACTTTGTCAGGGTTGCTTGCCTGCAGTTTCATGAAAATTGCTCTACTTTAGAGGATCTCTATAGTCTTTTTCCCATGTTTATCACTAGTTGTATGCCATGATCGCCTTACATGTAAAGTTTTCCACCTCTTTCGAATAGCACCAAGCTCCCGCCTTTCTTTCTCTCCACCACCATAATCGCATCCAGAGAATGCAAGCATGTCTGGCTCAAACCTATAACGTATCACTGATCCAATCAATAGGTTCATCTTTTTGTTTCTTCACTGTCAAACCTAAGCTCACATGGTTTTTTGTAGTCTTTGGTAGAGAGAAGCAATAGAGAAAATTGTCATACCTAACAAAATTGACAAACAGATATATACAACAGTATTTTTACACAGGCAGTGGAAGGACTGACTACATCAAAATGCACAGCAGTGACCTACAAAAATGAGAGTTGACAGAATAATAAGGAAAACGTACCTCAAGTGAAGGGCTATAAAGTGACTGCTTTTCGACCTCATCCTCTCTACCAGTGTCCTACCCATCTCAACAATTGGAGCTGTGAACTTCAAAGAATGGTAGTTTACTCTGCATCTCAGCTTTTGCAGATCTTTGGCCAGCCTGTTTGATAGTCGGTAATCAAACTTGGTAAGTTGAACAGCCTGCAAGGAGAAGAATGTGAACATGTCAAATGAATCAAATCAGGAAACTTTATAGAAATAGTTGTGAAACAAACACAAAGATTCATGGGAACTAAACTATTTGGACGTCAGAATGTGATCCAAACTTTTTCAACCAACTAAAATTGTGCAGAAATCAGATTGAACTCCAAAACCTTCTCAACCAATCGTAAGTCACCCAAAAACTAGCCCTCAGAGGAAGAATATCAGTCTTTAACAATTCAACAGAACAGGTTTGAGCAAACAAAACACATTTCTAGCACTGAAATATCTCTCCAGGACAATGTAGCTAAGCCCACCTTTTCAGGAGCTAACATATATTATCACAATCCTCCATTTCTGTGCACAATTTTTGGTCCAGCTTCTCTGGTGAAACTTCAAGCACAAAAATATTACATTTTGCAGCCATTTTAATCCAAATTCCGAACATGATTTTTGGATTGTATGCGTAGTTCTAACCCCTCAAATAGTAAGTAGATCTTTTTCCCATACATGCACCTTTAGGTGCATCGATTGGAGAGATTTCTTCTCATGCACTAACTCACTAGCAAATGGAGGTAGATATTCTCCAATATATTTTAGAAGAGAAAAGCTTCAGTTCAACGTCTGCGCTTGAACACGGTGAAGAACTTTCAACAATAAATGTGTCCAGTATCGTTATAAAAAACAGTCCTTACATGCTTTTTGTTTAAGACAGGCAGAACACGACTTTGATAGCACTTTGGGTTGCACTTCCGAGGGACCCTCATGGTATATGGATTCAGTACTTTTCCTCCCTTTTCTGGGAGCTGCTTTATGATTTCTACATCCTTTGAGAGAGAGGAAATAAACCAGTCGACATCAAAGATTTCGCTGAAGTTGCTGCACCGAGCACAATACCCATGTAAGAGCAGATATTTTGTGCCTACTGCAATATAAATAACCAAACTTTATAGGGTTGTTATTTAATAGAGAAGTCAAGAAACCTTGAGTCTTTCCAGAAAGATTTCTGGTCCAGCTTGGGCACAACAAGGGTGGCATTCAGTATATAAGCTGCAACTACTGCATCTGTTATCTGCATTAACACAAATAGGAGGAGTTCATACTGGGAGTACATATGTAGTAAGTCAGATGTAACTAAACTGGACAGATTATGACATCAAAAGAAGAATATCACTTCCACAGCTGGAATAGATAACAATAGGGATGTCCGTTCCCAGGATCATTGAACATGTGAAAGGAAATTGCACTTAACCACAGAAAGCGAGACAAAAGATTCAAATACTGCTCAAGTTCAAAACAGCATATCTCATCACAATTTCGGGAAGCATCTCATCAAAAGCGACTACATGGCAAAGGGTTTAGATATCTAAATAAAAGCTAGCAATCATTGAACACTCAGGAATACTGTTTATCAAAACTCTAACAAGGTTATATACTATATAACATTCTGTGTGCTGAAGTGACCAGACGCTGTTATTATACCAGAGCTGCAGCAAATTAATACAGATATTTTCCAAAATTGCTTCATATTGAGGTTCTCCAAAACATTTGCAGGGAAATACAACCACTTCTCAAGGTGATAATCCACAAAATCAATGATAAACTGAACTCATGTCAAAGAAAACTAAGATTATGAAAAAAGAAAAGTAAAAACAGGTATGGCTAAGATTGCAGCTTAGGTAACTTACCCCTGTTCTTTGTTGATTCAACCCTCCACTAGTGGCGATCAACAGGTATCGGTTAGGTTGCGTTTTCTTCTCAGCAGCTGCAAAGGGAAAAAAACAGAGTTTATAATCCATATAAGCCAAATGCCAAGAATTTTCTCAAACAGACAGCAATAAAAATTAATCGAAATGACAGCCAACATTGTACATAACTAGTAAATGCTTCAATCGCTGCTCTTCCACCTCCCGATAAAGGGAGAATTAAAGCCATGCCAGAAAAGGAGAGAACTTGTCGAGCGTAACACCGATTGATAGTATACAGAATCAACGCCAGATTAAATTACTCTTTTCTTTCCTCTCTTTTTCTAGTCGAAAATGCAAAGAAGTCTAATTGAGGCAAATTGAAGATGAATCTGTCGTTCCAAGATTCGTGCCACGACTGATTGCAGCAAAGGATGAGAGACAGTCCGAGCGAGTCAACATGCGAGATATGAACAGGAAAATGCTTACTCGTGAATTTGCCGCTGGCATTGCTGCAACCATAGAAGCAGCTCGACAACCTCGAAGTCCACAAATCACTGCTCAGGCTTCCTCCACTAGACTGTTCATTTCGCATCCAAAGGAACAAAAAAGAAAAAAAAAACGAATCTCAAGATCAACCAACGAGACGAACGCGACAGCGCAGATTGAAATGATTCAGCCTATCAACACCACCACGCCCAAGACGCGGTTCTAACGTTCATTACCGGAACGCGGAACACGCCGCCGGCCGCCGCGGGCGATTCCTCCTCCAATCCGTCGCCAGCCCGATCCGACGACGCCTGATCACGGCGCCACGCGAAAAGGAAAAAAACAAAAGAAAAAAAAGAAAACAGCGACGTCAGAGCGACTCGATCCTCACTAACGGAGCTCACACGAAGATCGAACGCAAACACACTCATCCGCGCATACGTACCGAGCCGCGGTAGCGCAGCAGGAGCTGCTGCTGGTGCCGGTGCTGCCGCAGCTGCTGCGAGGACGGCGACGGCGAGAGGAGGGAGAGGAGGGCGAGGAGGAACAGGAGGCAGCCGGACGCGGCGGAGATCAGCGGGAGGAGGCCGCCGAGGGGCCCGCGGAAGCGGCAGCTGTGGCGGAGCGTCGCGCGGAGGAGGCGGTGGAATCCTCCCCCCGCCGCCGCCGCCGCCGCCGCCGCCGCCGATCTCTCGCTTCCGCTTCTTCATCGAGAGCTTCTTCTGCTTCTGCTTCTGCTTCTGCTTCTTCTTCTCCTCGCGACTGTCAGTCCTCCTCGCGAGGTGAACGAGAATCGCGGCTGGCCGCAGACACGAAAAAAGGGAAGGAGGCCTTCATCCTCGAAGCGAACGCGCCTAAAAATCGTATGCTCTGATCGGAGTTCCGCTCCGGTGCGGCCCGTCCCACGCTCGCGAGCGCTCCCATTGGCTGGCCCCCTCGTAACCGTCCGATCTCCCCACGTGCTGACACGTGGCCTCCTTCGCTCGAGTAGGTCGCCGTAGACGATACTTGATAGCGAGGTCGGAGTAGGTCATTCTCGTTCGGTAGCTGTTTTCACAGGAAAAAAAAAAAAAAAAAAATTTTTTAAAATATATTTTGAAAAAAGAATTTAGGTATGGTGATTTCTAGTTCAAAGTTAGTTATGGAGAGTGGAAAATTTGGCAAAATTGCCACTATTCCGCACGTTTTTAAAATATAGATATCAATGTATTCGAATGTGATATGAAATAACGTGATATATTATTGACGAATAGTTGGATAAGTCAATCAAATCTAACAATTGATTATGATTTATCATGATATTGATATTTTGCGATCGTACGAATTCAAAGTGTTGATTTTGGCAAATTTTTGCATTCATGTGCCATAAGAGGTGATCAGATTTCGATGGCGACGTATCTTTTTCAACGAATTGGAAAGAATATTTGAGTTAGATTTGATGGATCTATCTTCCACTTCCCTTGCGATTTCTTGATTTTTTAAATTTTCTATTTGCATGTGTGTGAATATATCTCGTGATCGGATTGGATGATGTCGACAAAAACATCGTTTTCGGAAAAAAAAAATTGAATCATTTAAACTCATTTATTATCCTCTTAATATCCAAATAAATATATTCAGAATCAACGGAGTTAAGTTTTACAATCTCATTACCACCCTTAGAAAAATCAAAAAAGTAACGTCTCAAATTTTTTATCCACATTTAATATCAATAAATGAGTCACTATTTAATTTTCAATAGATAAATAAAAGCATGCCTTTTTTGGGGGGTCTAAAAAGCATGCCTAAAATGTACAAAAATGGAAGGTATGAGCGACTCCATGCTAAGCCCCTCCTCTTTCACCTGCTCTTCCCCGGCAAGAATACCTTTTGTTTCTCTCTCTCTCTCTCATCACGTGGCGATCACGTGCCCCTCTGACCAGCCCCGGAATCCCTTCTCTTTTTCTTAAACAACTCTCGCGACTACTTGGACAATTCTTTGCCGACCGAAGCGCGCGACCGCAGGCCTCGCCAGCCATCGGCGTCGCCCGGTGAAAGAACAGGCGGCCGCGATCGCTCCGGATCCGGGGGAGCATGGCGCGACATCCTTCGTCAAACAGGCTATCGCTTTTTCTTAGTCCTCGATAGTTACGCTGTTCGACACGATTGAAGTTTGGTGATTTTGTTATCTATATAATTCGACATTAAAATTGATAGGGATGGGATAATGAAAAAAATGTATAATATTTATAAGGGTCAACTTACTTAAAATGTATGGTCCGACTTATTCAGATCCCATGGATAAGTGTTTTGAGATTAATAATAAGCAAATTATTAAATATGCATGGCACAATGGAGGCAATTGCTCTGAAATTACAAGGTACCCGCCGAGTTTGATCGAGTCAAAACGAGAGCCGACCGTATTGTTCTGTTGTGTATTGAAAAAGCCACGCGATTAATATTTGTTATGTTCGTGACCACGGGGACGTCCTCACCACATAATCAATCCTAGAGCAGGAGTTAATATATATAATCATCATCCTTTTAATATAAAATAAAGAAATTCACATGACCGATACATAATGACTAGTGTGAGTAGAACCAATAAATCACGCTCCACAAAAATATTAAGAAATTTCTACAAATTTAGAAACGGAAAAAAAAAGGGCAATAGTCTTTTCATCCCTTAGTACCAATTTTCACCTAAATGAATTGAAATCATATGATTATTATTATTGTATTGGTCTCTCATGATACTTTTGACTTGGGACTTCGATTGAATCTCGTTGGGCTAACTTTTACCTTGTTTAGTCAAAGGCAAACTCATTGCTTGTTTCTTAAGAAGTAATCAATTCATTACCCATTAGTACTAGAGCTAGAGAACAAAAGGGGCTTTTAAAAGGGATTGATAAATCACGGAAACCCATTTCGATACATCAATCACAATCGACCATCTAAGCCAATTTCCGTGGAGTCTAGATCATTAAATTGAGTTTTAATCATGACCCTCCAGAGTATAATTACCTCACCCCTTTAGTCCTCGGATTTTGTGGTTTAAGATTGTTCTCGAGACTTGATGTTGTATCGTACATGTCGAGAAACAGAGTGATATCGACATCAATGTGTCCAATGTTATAGTATTGGCCAAGTTAGAGTGGTCATCGACTCACTGATTACGATTCACCATCTAATCCAATTTTCATCAAGCTCGGATAATCGGATCGAGTTCTAATCATTAGCCCTAAGCAGCTCCCCCCTTTAGTCCTCGAATGTTATGGTTCAAGGCCATCCTCGAGACCTGCTGTCTAACCTATGGTGTCAAGAAACATAGTGATATCGACATTGACGAGTCAAATGCTATTCTAAGTTCCAAGTTGAGGGGTCATGCATGGCATGCACATAAACAAAATTTGATCACGACTCTCCAACAAACGGTTGCCTCAAATGCGTTGGAGGGCAGGTGAGACATGATAAGAGGGGATGCAAATGTCAAAAGGGGTTTGCTGCTTCTTTAATGATTTTGAATTTGAGAGACAGCTTAACATGATGATTATTCCTAGATTTTATCCTCAAGATCTAGTTCTTTATTGTATTTTATTTTTTTATTTTATTTGCCCCAAAATTTCTAGACCTAGTTGGCATCCTATTAAAAGAAATGGCATTTGAAAATGGAACAAATGGATGGGGCATTGATCATCATTAATTTTTTTAATGTTGGGAAATGAAGTTCTTGATGTTGACCCGTAGGACTCGAGGGCGAAATGCCTTTATCAGGGTAAGACGTCTACTAAGCAAGGCATAACCTAGGAAAGAGGATTTGGATCTTTGCTTTTACGACAACTTGTTGGATAATGTTGTCCCCAGTTCTTTCTCCAACATGACACAACTGCCGAAGATGCACCTCTAAAATATTCATATTATAATATAGAGCTGAATATGCACAGGAAGAAAGAGGATCTGAAATCGATTTGGATTTTGCGCCTTAGAAAAAGTGAGATGATGTCATGCCAAAATTGATAAAAAAATTTACATTGAAAAATCGTCAAAACATTTAGAACTGAATTAACTAAATTGAAAAGTTTTAGAATTAAATTGATTGTTGTATAATAAGTTTGGAACTTTTTCGGATAATTATCCTTTATATTGATAGTCTATGTTTGGTCTCATTATAAAAAGTGATCTTAGTTAATTTGGTGCGTGAAAGTTAGTGCAAAACACTACCTAAGTCAAAGAAGCATAATGAGAATCATAGCATTGCATAATTATTTTAATCAAAAGAATCATATCATGAATATTATCATCTAGGAAGGAGAAAAAAAAAGAGTTAATAACTAAAGAAAAAAAAAATACTCTTTTCTTCTTTGTTCGAAAGTATTTTATTTTTTTCAAGACTGCATCACTTTTTTTGTTTTTAAACATTGTCCGCTTCTTTTTCTTCTGTTCAACGAAATATTTTTAATAAATTACACATTAAAAATAAATTCGAGACACATCTTATTTAAATCGATACTTTCTACATCAGAACAGTAAAATATTAACGTACTTTTAGTGGAAAAAAAATCATTGTCATCTCACTTGATAAGTTAAAAGCACATGAATCGCTCAATAGACATGAATTAACATAAAATTAGTGTATATGGTTTTGACAAAATACATATATTACAAAATAAACTAGTAGAAAGACTTTAATAACCTTCAGGACGGATTTGGGATATTATATTTGAAAACTTTGTACCTAAAATCCTGTATGTGTGACTAGTAAAATGCTCATAATTATTAACTACTTTAAATTTTAAAACAATTTTTGAGATTTTTTTAGTTGTCTTTATTTTGCTAAAACTCCTAAGATTTCTTACAAAAATCTCAGAACGCTTTAAACAAAATTTGGTACAATATAACATTTTGCAATGATGACCATTTCATACTTAACTTCTAATAATTGTTACATCTTAGATTTTAATGATCGTCATGCTAAAATTTCAACATTTCAATCTTATACTCTAAGGATCTCAACTTTTTAGTAAGACGTTTACAATGTCCGAGTTTGGAATAATAGTTGTCTTTACAAAATTTATAGCTGTTTATAATATACTCAACATAACGGTAATGTTTTTCATAAAATATTATGTTGGGTTGTAGGTACTAGACGAGAATTTGACTGCTTTAATAAGGTAGGTCTGAGATATTACACCAAGACAGTAATGGAATTGGGAAATAATTGCCCATCATAAAGTTGTTTTCCCACCAAACTCGCCATGCTTCCATCCTTAGGAAGAGCGGGAAAAAAGGAAGTTGATGGTAGAGCACGTGAGAAGCGATAAAAACTGACAAGTCTTTGAGGTCCATGTCTTGATATTTCATTGTCAAGTACTTGAAAAGGCACTTGTTAGGTGACTACATGTTAGGGTTTTATAGGTCGAGACCTTGCTATTTATGGATTCATTTTATCACCACTTTGGTTAGTTCCAGGTTCTAATGCTTCATGTAACTTACCTAATCACTTGCCATACTTCTTTCGTGATCACTCCAGAGACTAGTACACAATGATAACATGCTACAATCAAATACATCTTATTGTAATTCATATAGAAATTATTTGATGCACATATAACTGAAAATATTTGTTTGTGATTGAATGGTCATCAACCCCTTAAACAAATGTAAACATGCTAAAACAGCAATTCATCTTTCCACCATGGCTGCACTTCATATATATATTTTTAATTCTATATATAAACAATGAGTAACAAGCCCCCAAGAATCACATGCTTTGGCATTAAACTATCCATCTCTAAACTAGCAAAACTTTATCTATTACCAATATGTCTGTCTTTGCATATATTTTTGTAATTTTGCCACCAAATCCAAGTGGTGGTGTTGGCCTGTGAAGTGCTTAGATAAAAAAGACAGCATTGTCATCCGCTTTGGATTCTGTTTGGCCTCTGAAGTGCTTAGATGCAAAAGAACAATTGTGGACAGAGAGAGAGACAGACATGTCCTGTCTAGTCCGCAGTAATATGTCGTTGGGCTTTGGGTTTGTCCACTTTCGGGGTGCAGTTTCAGTTTCAGATTGGCTTGCCATTTGGGAGATGCCCTCTGCTCTCATCAGTAAGCAGATCTCATGCCAATCAGAATATCTATAAGTATGCCCCATTTATTTTGAAAAAAAAAATGAACGATTTATAAAATACTTTTCTAAAATGATTACTTGTATTGCTTACAATCATTAATAAACTTATTTAAATATTTTTATGGACGATGAAAATATTTATTGTTCATTCATTTTTAAAAACAATAGAAGTAACCATTTCAAAAAAATATTTTTCAAATCATTCATATTTTTCGATATAAATAGAGCCTTGGAGAGAATGATGAAATGTTAATTAATTAAGCAATAACATATCTTGAAGTTATAAACTTAGATAAATTTACAAATTTTGTGCAGATGTTGTCAAAGCATTGCTTTCAATCTTTATATCACATCTTGCAGGTTTAATATGAATGCCCCACATTGTGTTTAGGTTGTGGATGGGTCAAGTCAAGTCGAGTTGATATGGTGTGAGACTCAATCTTGAATCGACTTAACTCGCATACTCTATGCTCGAAACTCAACTTCAGCTCAAAAGATTGTTAAAGTCTTTGTTTGAGAATGACTCAATTAGAAAATTGATATACTTTACAAAATAATAATAATAATAATAACGATAACAAAAGGTGATTAGCATGGGATCTTATGTTGATGCAGGAAAGGCTAGAACGTCTATTAGAAGGCAAATCCATTCCTGGAACAACAATCCATCTTTCTCCCCCATCAAAGGCGAGGATTCCGGGCGTGAAGATAAAGGTTGGAGTTGAACCCACAGGACGGAAGAAAAAGATGATTGGAATTTCCTATTTTAAAATATTCTTCGTGAACCTAAAACCTAATTTCTCAGGATATTTGGCCTTGTTTTAAAGAGTGAAGAAAATTATTGTTAGAATTTATATAAGCATTTAAAATTGAGGCGGCCATATGGTCTTGATTGTCATGATTGTAGTTTTGTAGTCAAGACTGTAAAATGATTTATTTCGCGCATTATAAGACGTTAAATTGATAATGAGGGGCATCGGTTCCCTGTTTATTTGATATTCTGGTCCATGTGCTCTCCACTTATTTCCAGCACTTAGCCAAATGCTATGATGGCTAGCCCTTTGTATGCTCCATCCACAAGTCTCGCTGAACATCTGTAGACTACTTGTCGATCTCGCTACTGCATAGTTGTTGACTGCTGCACCATATAGATGTCCCTGTCCATGTCCATGTCCATGTCCATGTCCATGTCGTATTGTTGTCGATTGTTTATCGAGTTAGATTATTTTCATCAACCAATTTTCACCCGATCAATAAAACTCCATCGCTCATCAATCACAATGAATTGGTTATCTTTTTTTTTTAGAGCAAACACTCATAAATCATTTCCACCACCATGCAATACCTCTTTTCTATGCAATCGGTAGATGTGAGCTTGCTCAATCCTAATCATGGAATCATATAAAATCCATGTGAGACATACATCGTTTAATTGCTAAGACCGAGTCTAGCGCTACGAGATTTTGTTGCCTTCCGTTTGTCACATTTGCTTCTTCCCCTTCGTCAACAATAGAGCAATCTGTCCCAATAGAACCCTAGATTATATGGAGTGATTTTAGATCACTTCAAACTTGACCATCTGTGGCCGGGTAGGTCGAATTGGGCCCATTAACAATGAGAGCGTCTAAACTTTCTTTCGGACGATCTTGCATTAAAAATTAGCAAAGTTTGAGAATGCATTGATTTCCTCAGTTTCCAAATTACCATAAAGCTTATACATATCGATAGTTGCTCTAACTATACTTATGAATCTAGATGATTAATCAAACCGTATGCGATGATCGCACTTGTCATTTATACACAATTGTACTACACAACATCTGTATTTCATTAACGGTTTTATAACACGTGTTCGAGCTGGTGACAGAAGTAGAAATTAAGTATTCGGTTCCCATTATGTTGTACACAATGTTTGTATTTAACAAAATGCCTAATTCATTCTTCCAATGATGAACCTAAATATAATTGTCAGAAATATAGAAGAAAATATAAAAATGATGACTTGCAACCTATAGCTAAAAGCAATGTAAAGCTCATGAATAATCGCCTTTTTCAGGACATGGCATGGAGAATTCTGTCAAATCGTTCATCGGCTAATTTATTCCAGAAAAGTGCCAAACTTTATATAGATTTTTTTTTAATCTAGAAGTGAGAGCTCTTTTAGATTATTAATTAGAATACAATACCTATAGCACTTAACATTGTGAAATTGGCTGCTTTAAACAGTGACTCACTTGTATATGTATGGTAATGAAAAATTCAACATGTTCGGCCAAAAAAAAGAAAAAAAAAGAAAGCAATGTTCAAGGCTGAAAACAGCCTTAAACACCACCAGTTCACCAATCTTTGAACGAGCTTTCCAGGATTGCACTTGCAGGGTCTCGTAACTCCATCCGCATCCAAAGTTATAAACTTGTAAAACTTGAGGTACTTGAAATTCATTGACTCAACCACGATTTGTAGATCTAACATTGATTTTATGTCATTGAGGTTATAAATTAGATACTCAGAGTTGAAAAATATATTAAGCAATCCATCATTTTCAATTCCACACAAAAAATTACTTCGGGCCTAGGCCCGAGCCCAAAAAATGCCTCGAGGCCCGGCCTGTGCTCGTTCCCCGATAAGCTTGCCCAGTCGGCTATCCACGAATCTTTGATTGCGGTGCACAAAGGGAGAAAAGTTTGCGCTTGTGCTAGAGAGAGAAAGCTGACGTGTCTGCAAGTCTTTAATTAGTCGGTTTGAACTATTGCATCAAGACGGTAACGGGATTGGAAAGTACTAAACATCATTTTGGGGCGTCGTCCCACCAAACTCGTCATGCCTCCATCCCTAGGAACACCAGAAAAAAATAAAAATAAAAAGGTTGATGGTCGAGTTGGTTAAGAGTGATAAAAATTGACAAATCTTTGAGGCCCGTATTTTGATTTTGAGATAAGTGCAATAGAAGTTCTAAAACTTAGAAAAAATACAATTGAATCCTAAAATTCATAAAAAGTATAATTAAGTTCTAAAACTCGTCAAATTGGTTTAATCGAATTCTAAAATTAACATCGTTTAACTTTTTAACAGAAAATGCTAACGTGACATTTAAAATAATTTTATTTTCCATGTGGCTTTTTAATTTTTTTTTTTCAAATTAGATTTAAAAACTAGAAAGAAAAGATAAAATTTATTTAAAAACAAAACAGTTCAAAAAAAGAAAAGAAAGAAAATGGCTGCCACTTCTACCGCCGTCGCCCATCACCAGAGGAGCCGGCGACGGTAGCCGGCTTTGAGCGGGGGTGGCCAACCCTAGGCGAAGGTGTTACTATGGGGTCCTAAAGCACAAGGAGATTTTACTTGTTGGTGTCAATTAGGCAGTCTGTGGACTTTTGTGGCTCTTCGCCGCACTTGGACGAGTCGTTGCCGCCCCCGCGAGGGTCGGTGTGCCCGGGTCTGGGCACCCTCGCCCTAGCTTGGCCCTCGCTTGGGGCCAGTAAGGCCTTGCCCTGGTTGAGCGAGGGCTGGCCACCCTTGTCGCCGCCCTTCCTAAGAACGAAGGAAGCAATTTGCCATTTTGTTTTTTTGAACTGTTTTGTTTTTTAAATAAATTTTAGCTTTTCTTTTTGTAATTTTTAAATCTAATTTAAATACAAAATAATTTTAAAAAGCCACATGGAAAATAAAAATTCATTCTAAATGTCACGTCCGCGCCATGTCAATATTTTCCGTTAAAAAGTTTAACGGTATTAACTTTAGGACTCGATTAAACTAATTTGACAAATTTTAGGACTTGATTGCACTTTTTATAAGTTTTAGGACTCAATTGCATTTTCCCGATAAGTTTTAGGACCTTTATTGCACTTATTCATTTGATTTTACATTGTCAAGTACTTGATGGGCATTTGTGAAGTGATTACAAATTAGGGTTTTCTAAGTTTTTTTTTTTTTTTTTTTTGGTTGAAAGTAGAAATAGTATTATAATGTTGGAACCTTACAACCAAATGCTAAAGCGTCGGCATACACAAGGTCAAGCAAAAGGTAAGGCAGAAGATGTTCCAATCTTGGGCCGAAATTTGCGAAAGATAGGTCTTAGCAGCCCAGTCGGCCACATCATTTGTCTCACGCTTACAGAATTGTACAGTCAGATTAGGGAAGTGAGGAAGCGAAGCAATGGCCTCCGCAAGCAAAGCACGGGTCTCCCACGGCGGCGAACCCAAACGCGTGACAACGTCGACGATGATGCTACAGTCTGATTCAAGTACGATTTGTGCTTGATCGAGTCCCTATCGTAGCAAATGCCGGAGCGTGAAGGTGAGAGCCTGGAACTCCATGATCAGAGCAGATGTAGCCAGAAATCGTGTAGAATAAATATCGGTAAGTCTACCATACCGATCTCTACAAATAGAAGCTATCGATCCGTGTGTGCTTCCTGGCTGAAAAGCTACATCAATGTTGCATTTTAAGATACCTGGGTTCGGTGGTTTCCATATCCGTTGTGGGTTCGGTTGTGCTGTAGCTCTTGTCAAAAAGGTAGGGACATAAGCCTAATAAAGTCGTGTCTGTGTTAATGCATTCTCCACTGCTAGGGTTGAGTCCAGATGTTGGCCGCGGAAGATGAAGCCATTTCTCATTTGCCAGATTTGTCAAAGAACGTTGGCAATGAGTTCCAGAGCAGCTGAGTGATTCTGCGATACAGCCTTTTCTGTTAACCATACTTCTAATCGAGTAACCGTGCTAGGCTATAAATTGATGTTGATCTATGGATGAGCCCATATGTCTGTAGTCCACGAACAGAATAGGAATAAATGCTCTAATGTCTCTAGAGTTCTCTGTTTACAAATCTGGCATAATGGATCAGTAATGATATGTTTCTGAAACAAGTTGGCTTTGGATGCGATTGCATTTTGGCAGATCGACCAAAGAAATATGTGTAGTTTAGGAACTGTTCGCATGGCCCAGATTTTTTTCCACAGAAGCCTAGGATGCTGATATGAGGTTGATACTTGTATGGTTGTTGCGGTTTCTGTTGATGTTGGTTAAAGCATGGTAGTTGCTCTTCATCATATGTCGGCCATCCTTTGTGGCTGTCTAGACTAGTTGATCTTTGGCAAAAGTAGGTCTAACTGGAATGGTTAGAATCTCTGCTACAATCTGGTCATCTAGAAAACTATGGAGCAGAGATGTGTTCCAGCTATTGTGGATGGGATCGATAGGATCAGCCACCAGTGTTGGTTCCTCTCTCATTGCGGGTCCACCAAGAATTCCTCTTGGTAACCATTGATCCTCTTGAATTATGATATTCCTTCCATTACCCACTGACCATCTAACGTGAGGTAAAATAGCATCCTTGCCCACTAGAATACTCTGCCATCCCAAGGATGGTCGAGTTCCTCTATCCGCCGATTGGAACTCTATAGAATGATAATATAGATCCTTAAAAATCTGACTCCATAAAGCTTGAGGCCGTTGTAGTAATCGCCACGCTTGTTTGCCAAGCATGGCTCTGTTAAATTCGATTAGATCGCAAAATCCTAGACCGCCGGTGTCCTTACTCCTCTTTAGAATATCCCATTTCTTCCAATGTATCCCTGCTCTGTTCTGATCATTCCTCCACTAGAAGCGAGCTATACTCTTTTCTATAGTTTTACAAAGAGACAAAGGAATTTTGAAGATCGACATGGCGTAGTGAGGAAGTGCCTGGATGACAGATTTAATGAGAATTTCCTTACCTCCTTTAGCAATAAACTTTTCTTTCCAGCCCTCCAACTTTGCATGTATTCTCCCTAAAATCCAAGAGAACATTTCTTTTTTTAGAATGGCCCTAGTCAGACGGTATCCCTAAATATTTTCCATACCTTTGTAGCACCGGTATTCTGAACTTCGACGACAGATTTTCCTGTAAGCTGAAAGGACAATGCTTGCTGAAAATGAATCCCAATTTGTTTCAGTTCAAAGAATGTCCTGTGGCCATACAATACTAATTTAAAATATTAGCAAGGTTCTGGCATTCCTGAATGTTAGCATCGAGGAAAAATATGGCATCATACGCAAAAATAAATGGGACAGGGTATGACACCATCTATTTAACCCGATACCCTTAATATGTCCCATGTTGACTGCTTGAGTAATCAAAGTTGATAAAACATTCGCTAAATAGAATAAAGATGTATGGAGATAGAGGGTCACCTTGTTTGAGGCCACGAGTTGGAGAGAAAAAAGGAAGTAGCTCACCATTAAATCTGACACTATAAGACGTTATGGTGATACATTGTAGTACCCAGTGTACCCACCTTGAATGGAAACCCATTTTGAGAAAATAGTCACTAAGGAAATCCCATTCTACTCTGTCGTATGCCTTTTGCATATCGGTTTTGAGGATTGCATTGAATTTTCTCTTTCGCCTTCGGGTCTTAAACTGATGAAGAACTTCTTGAACGATGAGAATATTGTCTTGAATCTGTCGTCCACTCACAAAAGCCGACTATTCCATGGAAATCAGATTAGGTAACCAAGGTTTTAGGCGGTTAGCAAGTACCTTGGATATGACTTTATAAGCAAAGTTGCAGAGGCTAATCGTCACCGTATTGATCCGCCTCTCCGGTGAGGCGTTTTGGGAATCAAAGTGATAATGGTCCGGTTCATTTTTGTAGGCATCCTTCTTGATTGAAAGAAATTTTGTACAAGGAGAAGGAAATCTACCTTTATGACCTCCCAATGAGTCTGATAAAATAAGCCATTGAAACTGTTAGGGCCAGGAGCCTTAGTAGTGCCCAACTGAAAAGTAGCTTGGTGAACCTCCTCTAATGTAACCATTTCCAGCAGCTTGTCATTCATTTATGTGGTTACAACCTACGGGCATTGATCTAAAATGGGTCCATAATCTCTATATCCCACCGTCATATATAAGCCATAAAAGAAAGTGGATGCCATAGTTTTCAAAGTCTTAGGATCACGAATCCATCGTTGGCTGTCATCCTACAACATGCTAATGCGATTTTTTTGCCGTCTCTGAAGAGTAGTAGCATGAAAAAATTTCGTATTCTTATCACCCCACCTTAACCATTGAATCCTCGAGCGCATATCCTAGTATTGCTCTTCTTGTTGCCAAGTTCGCCTTATTTCCTCTTTGAGCTGATTTGCTTCAATTCCATTGTAGGAACTATGCTGCTGGTTAATGAGATGCTGAAGTCGTTGCTGTAATACGGTGACTTTAAGATCACCCCTGGTAAATTTTGAGCGACTCCACTTGGTCAAAGCTAGAGAGACATTCTTCAGTTTTGGAATTAGGCTAGAACCTTGCACCTGCACTGAATTCCATGCATCTGAAATAACTCCTCGGTATTCTTCATCATCATTCCAATAAGATTCAAAAATAAAATTCTTCCCGCTTCTTCGATAGGATGCTGAAGTATTGATAATCAAGGGGCTATGGTCGGAACCCACAACAAGTAGCACAAAGACCTCAACATCAAGAAATAATAGTCGCCAATCCATTGTGCATATCACCCTGTCCAAACGTTCATTCACCAACTCATTGCCCTCTCGGTTATTCATCCAAGTAAACTGACATCCTTTGCTTTCTAATTCCATAAGGGCAGAGTCATTAAGAACCTGCCGAAAGGAAAGCATGCGAAAATGATCAACTTGCCTTTTCCCAACCTTTTCCCATGGGTAGAGTACTTCGTTAAAATCACCCACAAAGATTCAGGGTAGTGCATTAGCCGAGCTTATCTCTCTAAGTTCAGCCCACAAAAGTTGTCTAAGTTGATAATCAAAAGGAGCATGAATATAGGTTAGACGAATAGTGCGATCTTCATGCACTTCCCTATAAGTCATATCAAGATAATCCTTCGTTGAACAAAGCACTTCGAGGGATACCTGATTGTTCCAAAAGACTGTTAGACCTCCCGCCAAACCAATAGAGTTGATAACATGAGCGTTATGGAAATGTAAGCGGCGCTAGATACTTATAAGCTTCACATCACTATTCTTTGTTTCCATTTAGAAAACTATATTGGGCTTTTCCTTGGCTGTCATGGCCTTAAGCGCTTGAACTGTCAGGAGATTGCCCAAACCCTGACAGTTCCGGCATATGAGTTTCATTTGTGAGGTGGTGGTTGTTGAGGGCCAGCCACCAGAGCCCAATGTCCAGCTTCCCCTGCATCAAGCACAGGTGTATCCATTAAGTTGGAGTCATCCAGTCATGCAAAATCAGACCTTTTGTGTCATATGGCATGCAGCGTTTCTGTTTTTTGGTGTCAGTCGTGAACTCTTCGTTTTTTTATGCTGTTGAATATCAGTAGCTGGGGACTAAATACCCTTCAGTTTTGCTGTTGTAGGAATGAGCGCTGTATAAATAGAAGTCCCTTCCATGAGTGCCTCTTGAAGATGCTGCCGGTTAGAGCCTTTTACTTGCTGAGCTGTTGTAGATACTGGTCTAGTCACAGTTGCTGGTTCAGTGTAATTCGGTGAGGGCAATAGAGGTACAATCGGAAGTTGTGAGGGAGGCGTCTCAAGTATGGTATCTTCTGACCGATCTGATATGTTTTGAGGTGTGTAAAAAGTTTGCCAATAAGGACTATTTTCTTTAACTTCAGCCTTAAGCCATTGACCATAGGTCATGCTATCCCGTCCTTCAAATTTATCCGCGTCATAGGGGATCTCATTGCAGTACATTGCATAATGACCCAACTTTCCGCAAGAGTAACAAAAATGGGAGAGGTGCTCATAGCGAAAATCAAGCCAGAGTAGTTTCCCATCAATACTGATCAATTTTCCTGTCCTTAGAGGGTCCTGCAGATTTAGTTCGACCCTCGCTCGAACAGCCCTTGAAGTTGTTCCCTCTTTAGTGTCGACTCGGACTTCTATTACCCGACCAATATCTTACACTGCCTTTGTGATCATCTTTTCAATAGTCCATTCCAACGGCAGTCCAAAGATTTGTACCCAGAAAGCACAACTAGAAAAATCATAACAATGAAGGGAGGGTGTTGGGCTGCCATGGCTTAAAGATAACTAGATGGCTTGAAAAAAGCCAAGGACCCCCATCAAGTACTCGTTGTTTGTTGGCAACAGAATGGAATTTTGCTACATATAGTCCGACTTCGCGCTGTGAAATATCAACTCGTTCAGTCTACCAAGCTTTTTTTAATGTACTCTAGAATGCTGGGAAGTTTATGGATGTGTTAGACAGAATTCTTCCTGCCAAAGTTAAGCTACATTCTGCCAATTTTTCAGGTGGGGGTTCATCATCCCAGAAGTCAATTTGTTTCTCAGTAGTAAGTCTACCCAATCTGGAATAGAGAGCAGCTAGTCGCATTGAGTCGCTGTGTTCTTCCGAGTCCATCCCACAGAGAGAAGAGCATAACACGGATAACAAGAACTGTTCGCAATCTATCTTGAAACACAGCAATAAGCGACAAAAGGCCAACAATACGAGACATCTAATGTGACGGATAGTCCAAGGCACCACATACAGAGGTAATTACGGACGAACCGCTCAGAAATATCGTAGAGAACAGAGGAATGGAAGCATGTAGAGAACAAACCAGGTGGAAATGGAGATGGAGAAACACAAAGGTGAGCTACTACTTGAATTCAGGGCCCACCACCGATTTCAAAGCTGATGGTGGCGAGAAACGCGAGGGTTGGTCATGACGGAAGAAAGCAACCCTGGAGATGGGTAAAACAGAAACTAGATGGACAGGAGGATGATGGGGATGTAATTTGGGGTTAGGGTTTTGGTAACCATGGCTGCCAAGGGGTAGAAAATACTCTTCATTTTGAGAGAGAAAGGACTCTACATATCGAGAGATTCTTATAGGGTTTTCTAGGTTGAGGCCTTGTTCTTTCAAGATTCGTTCCACCATCACTTTGATTAGCTCTGCCTTCTAGTGTTTCATGTAAATTACCAGGTCACCAGCCAAATGAACCTTTTGCAAGTGTTTGATTATGAATATAATCTTACTTTGCATAGCGAAAGGAAGTAACAACGATAAAGACATGTTATAGCCTTCAAGGCTGCAATTTTTCTTTATTATGCAGAATGGATATTTTGAAAAATCAAATTTCAAAAGAAATTTGAATAACGTCACATTGAAAAACGAATCGATTGCATCTTAAACTACCTATAATTTTTCTCTAATTTAACTACGTAGTTAAGCTAACCCTAGAAGCACTCACAACCTGCACTCATATATATGCTTTTACATTTCCATAACCATTAGGAGTTTCTCTGATCACTTGAGAGACTAGTATACAATGATAAGGCATCATAATCAAGTACATTTTATTATATTTCTTATAAAAAGTTCCTTTAATGCACAGATAATTGAAAAGTCTTCAATGGGCAGATGAAATATATCTGTTTGCAATGGACTAGTTATCAATCCCTTTAACAAATGTAATTGTGCTAGAAATAGCAATTCATCTTTCCACCATAACTACACTAATTTTTTTATTTTATTTTTATAACTAGGCCCCCAAGATCACATGCTTTGGCATTAAACTATCCATCTCTAAACTAGCAACACTTTATTTATTACCACCAATCTGTCTGTCTTTCTACATATTCTTGTAATTTTCCCACTAAAATCCAAGTGGGGGTGTTGGCAGAGAGAATCATTCCTTTGTTTAACTGAGTCTCTCGTTTAAGACAGCATTGTCATGGTCTTTGGATTCTGATTGGCCTCTGAAGTCTAAAGTGCTTATATATACAAAAGAATAAACGTGGAGAGAGAGAGAGAGAGAGAGAGAGAGAGAGAGAGAGAGAGAGACATGTTCTGTCTAGTCTGCAGTGTCATGTTGTTGGACTTTGGATTTGTCCTCCTTGGTTGTCAGTTTGAGATTGGCTTGCCATTTGGGAGATGCCAACTGCTCTCACAAAACATTGTCCGCTTTTATATTTTCCATCGATTGAACGAAATATTTTTAATAAGTTAGGCTCTAAAAAAAAATTCGAGACCCCGCTTATTTAAATCGAAACTTTCTACATCAAAACAGTGAAAGATTAGCCTACTTTCATTGGAAAAAAAAATCATTGCCGCCTCATTTAATAAGTTAAAAGTACATGAATCACTCAAAAAACACCGAATTAACATAAGATTTGTGTATATGGTTTCAACAAAAATAAATATGTTATGAAATAGGCTTTGTTGATTTTGCATATTATGATTTTGTGTGATTTGTACCATCATTAGAGAACTAATTAAAGATGAACGAAAAATGTACTTTTTTTTTCTCAAATTAAAAGATACGTCAAAATTCAATTATTCAATTAGGGACTATTTCCAAGCCATTATGGCAAAAAAATATCATATCCAGGCACTAATAGAGAAAAAAATGTTAAGGACTACAAATTGGCATAAATTAAAAAGTTTATAATTGAGTTGACAAATTGCTAAGAGTTTGGGAATGAATTCGCAAAATTAAAAGATTTAGTGTGGAATGAGTAAAAGTGTAATAAATTTATGATTTTTTAAATAATTTTTCCATTCTTCTTAATGTAGTGACTTGACATACAATTAACACTTTTTGATTTGTCAATATGATTGGCCCAAAGGAAAAAAAAACTTGTCAATGTGACTACTTTATCCGATGTATATATATTAATATCAGATAAAAAGTTTTTTCATCCCATTCTCTAGAACACCTTTTTACAGCCAACTAAACGCTTAGCTGTTTCGACCAAAAAAAAAAAAAAAACGCTTAGCTGAGGACGCCACCATTCCTACTCGCAAATGGAATGCCGTGATGGAGTTGGACTCCGCCACTTTGGACGACATTCATTGGCCTGACGTATCACAGTCGTTGCTATTCATTTTACTTCCTGTCCTGACACAAAAACAAACAGATCCGAGAGAATACAGCGTAAGCACATCGCTGTTCTCCTGCCTCTGGCGCTTTGCTAATTCCTCTTGACGAATCCCAGATCAGATTCAGGAAAGACTCCACATCTCGCTGTGATCACATCCTGTGAAGATTTGATGATGTCTGCTTGCGTCGATGGTGGCAATTCCTCGTTGGGGGCCGAAGAATTTGAGGTGTTCTTGAGTTTTAGAGGCTCCGACACCCGTCTCAACTTCACCGATTGTCTCTATCACTCTCTAATTGGAGCTGGGATTCATGTTTTCAGAGATAACGAAGAGCTCAGAAAGGGTGAAAAGATTGGAGACGAGTTTTTGCGTGCCATCCAATCCTCCAAAATATATGTGCCCATCTTCTCTAGGAACTATGCATCCAGTTCATGGTGTCTTCACGAGCTTAAGCACATGGTGGACTCCTTAAACGAAGTAAATGACAAAGTGATCATACCCATTTTCTACGACGTGAATACCTGAAGATGTGAAACTCAAAACTCCATTGTATCTCGACGCTTTGGAGAGGCAGGTGGTGAAGTTTGGCCGCAATGATGTTCAGCAATGGAAGGAGGCTCTGATGGAAGTTGCAAGAATCAAGGGATGGCACTTGAAGGATAAAGGGTTACTGAGATGATTACGCGTACTCACGATGCTTTCCTCCGTGCAATCTGATGGATTCAAAGAGAAAGAATAAGAATTTAAAATCAGTTTATTATTTTTCTGATGGAGAGAAGAACAAGGAGCAGAAGAGAATTTTTTCCTTCTAATCCCTGATCCCTTCCTAGTTAACTTTTTAACAGATCTCCACAAAAGCGAGATAATTATAAGGAATAGGAATTTCTCCCCTTTTGAACTTTTTATTACTCCTGTTTACCATTATATTAGTTAATCCTTTCTGCTTTCTTTGTTTCTTGTAATTACTGCCTTACTTTCCCGAACCACTCATGCATAGTGAACATCTAATTCTTTTGTAAGTGCAGATTTCCTTTTAACTTAAAAAGTGATCTTCAGTAAAACCTCACCCATTTAGAAATCCAACTAGTTTTATGTTTACAGTATCCCTCAACTCAAAATTTTATCTATAATTTGTTTCACACCAATGCTCTTGTGTCAATATGACAGCCACGGTGAAATCATCAACAATTTCATTAATGAGGTTTTGACCAAGCTGATGAAGAGGAGGAGAAATCTGCCAGATCATATAGTCGGGATTCACGATCATGTGGAAGCTGTCATGGACTTGTTAAACGAAGGTTCTCGTGATGTTAATTACCTAGTCATCTATGGAATGGGGGGTATTGGTAAGACAACTCTTGCAAGTACTGTCTTTAATCAAATTTCCAATCAATTTCAAGGCTATAGCTTCCTCTTGGACATTCGTGAGTCTGCACAACATGGTAAAATTATTGACTTACAAAAATAGATGTTATAAGAAATTCTCCAAGCCAAATCTCTAGAGATCCATTATTCTGTTGATGCACTGACTAACATAATTAGAGAAAGGTTTCATGCTAAGAAAGTTCTCCTTGTTCTTGATGACGTGGATAAGTGGGACCAACTCTCTAAGCTAGCAGGAAAGAGTGAGTGGTTCGGTTCAGGAAGTAAAATTATCATCACAACGAGGGACATCAACTTTTTGCCAATTAAAGAGGAGGAGGAAAATAGTGCTTTCCAAGCATATTTTGAAGAGTTTAAAATTTATGAAATGACAGAAATGGAACATTCCCATGCTCTTCAACTCTTTAGTAAACATGCCTTCAGGATGGATTTCCCACCACATGAGTATGTAGATTTCTCATGCAGAATTACATACAAAACATGTGGACTTCCCTTAGCTCTTGAGGTTATCGGTTCCTCACTTTATCGAAAAAGTAAGAGCTTCTGGAAAGACACGTTGAAGAAATTAGATTTGATGCCCAAGTAGGAAGTATTCAATAAGTTAATGATCAGTTATGACATATTAGAGCATCATCAAAGAGAAATCTTTCTTGATATCGCATGTTACTTCATTGGAGAACAAAGAATCCACCCACACTATATGTGGAAAGCTTCCAAGTATTTCCCAAAAAGTGAATTACTTGTCCTTTCTCACATGTCTTTGATAAAGATTGTAGAGAATGATAAATTGTGGATGCACGACCAACTTAGAGATCTTGGAAGAGAAATTGTCCGGCGCGAAGACATTAATATTCCTAGGAAGCGTAGCAGATTGTGGGAGTCTGAGATTGCCTTGAACGTTGTTCGAGGAAAGAGGTAAGCCACGGTCACCTTGCTATTTACATGAGGAAAAAATTGACCATTCATATACACGGTTGTGGAATTTTTGCAGGAAAATTTTATTGTTAAAATTTTCTTTTGGCAAAAAAAGAAAAAAAGAAAGGAAAAGTGTGTATAAGAGTTCATTGATGGTAAGACTATTGCAAATTATCTAGACGATGTTGATAAGTGACACAACGAAACATTTCATGAAATACAATTGATTATAGAAATTGCTCAACAAATTATATAAAAGTGGATCCAGATTGCAACTTCCTAGGCTAATTTTATTCCTTTTTATTAAGTTGGAAATTATTAGCAATGTTACTTTGCAATGAGACATGGTCGATGACCCCTTAGTGGTCCATCTCTTACATTTCAAACAATATACATGGGAGACTTTTGTGAGGTTAGTTGAATATCTCTACCATTATGAAAGCAAACCTTTTTTGTAGATTGATCCTTCATTTGGTAGAGTTCACACGGGAGTCCTAAAACTAATGACTTTCGAGCTCTTGTCCTCATCTTGTAATAAAACTTTCACATGAAAATTAATAAAGAGACGTTCTAGAGTATAACGAGCTTTCACACGCTCCAGACCAAGTAGATTTCAATCCACAAAGTCGCAATCGGGTTATAAACTCAAGACACAGTTAGAAATTGGTCTGGCAATTTTTTCTTAATTGCAAAACCATTGCAAGTTTTTATATTTCAAAAAAGTTAAATATGTAGATGGTATTTTCTATCAAACAATTTTACTCAGTGATGATGAAGTTCTTTGTTATCATCTTGTGACAAATTGGTGGTTACTAATGGAATAGAAAAATTATCAAGCTTTATACAGGGAAAAAAAGTTCTTTTCCAATTGTACAGACAAATCAGATTAATATAACTAACTCTTTCCCATTCTTTTCTTAATATAGATTTGTACAGAGCAATAATGAGTTCTTCATTAGTGACATAATGAAGCCTTAGACTTGTACAACACCATGTTTGTCATCCAATTCTAATGTTGACTTATGCTTTTCCTATGACTAGGGGACAGAAAATGTGGTCGCACTTAGACTCTCGGGACTCTCCAAAGTGCATAATTTCACAAGTATGGAATTTTCAAAACTGCCCAATCTAAAATTCTTGGAATTAGAGGGTGGGAACTTGGTAGGGGACTTTAAGCATCTTCTCTCCAAGTTAACATGTCTCTCTTGGAGTTATTGCCCTTCGAAATTAAAAGCAAAGAATTTATGTCTCAAGAAATTGGCTGTGCTCATGCTCTCAAGATGTGACATTGCTTACGATAAGGCTGGATGGGGTCATGCCTGGTACAACAACATACCATGCAATTTACTTTTTCTGCCATTTGTCTCACTAATCAAACTTATTTATTTACCTTTCTTGATTTGATTGACTCTTACATTGTTTTTCCAGATGAGTGAAAACTTGAAAGTTATGTAGATCACTAATTATCCAAGCTTAAAAGGGACTCTTGACTTCTCGAAATGCCAAATTTGAAGAGATTAGTTCTTCAAGATTGTCATAGCTCTAATTTTAAATCAGTGTCCTCAAAAAATGATTACAGCCTTTTTGCAGGGCTGCAATCTATTCATCATTCCATTGGAGGGATTACGTTTCAAACTCCATTGGAAATTTAAAATCACTACTTGAATTGAAATTGGATTGTACAACCCATTCTATTGGAGATCTTATAATGTTGAGGAAGATGAGTCTTCTTGGGACTTGGATAAAGAAGCTACCAGACTCAATAGGCAGGCTAGTATCCTTGCTTGAGTTAGATTTGAGGGGAATGAGTATCACAGAATTACCTGCTTCTATTGGGAATCTCAAAAGGTTGGAGATTTTATGTCTAGACCATAGTGCAATAAGAGAGCTACCAATGGCCATATGGACGTTGGAGAGTCTTAAGAAGTTGACAGCCTCATGCTGTAGAAATCTAGAGGGGGAAATTCCAAGTGAAATTGGGGATCTGTCATTTTTGAAAACACTAGATCTTACACGCAACAAGATTAGAAGATTTCCCACAACTATGAATCAGCTTTCTCATCTCGCAACGACTTTATTGTAATTATTGCTATAAAATCGAATTGTTGCTGGAGCTGCCCATGAGTTTGAAGAGTTTGGAGTTTCCATCTCATTTATTGTGGACAGCCCCTAACCTCCCATACCTAACTAACTTACTCGATCTTGATATATGTGAGGGCACTCCTCGGTTGTCGGAATTTGGACAAGGAGCTCTAGAGATGGATTGGGTTAAGGGGATAACTTTTCTAGAGAGATTGACACTCGCTCTAGAAGATGTCACATTTCCTCCAGTTAATTTGGCCACTCTTACTCAATTACGGCAACTTCATATAACTTGTTTTGACCCTCAATCTCTAATAGGGCTTCCGTCCAGTCTTGAAACTTTGTCACTATCTTATGTCAAGTTGCCCATAGAAAGGTCGCTCTTGTCCAACTTGACCAATCTGTCCCACTTGTCCCTTCATAGATCTCAACGGAGGGTAGTTGAATTTGATTCTCTGCTTGGACAGCACCGTGAGAAACTCGATCATTTACAGTTAGGGAAAGGTGAATTGCCTGCGAGGCTATCGGTATCAGGTCTAAAGGGGCTCCAAGAGTTGTATGTGTATGCTTGCCCAAACGTAGTGGAGGTTCATGGCGTGGAGAAATTGGAATTGCGAAAGAGTTTGCATATTTCCAGTAGCAGTTCCTTCGAAACGTTGCCTGATCTATCAGAGTTAAAGAAGCTGCAGATCGTGGGTCTCACATTTTGTCCCCCGCAGAATTTGCCCGATCTACGTCTTCCAGACACGTGTTATATGACTGTTGTTGGATGCGGGAATTTACGTGCCTTCAAGGGCTATTACAGTGAATGGAAAGATAGACAGAGCGTGCGGACCGTGGACGATGTCAATAGCGAACGATGGATGGGTTGAAACGGGTTTCGAAATGAATTCATCCAACCCAGTTTAAGACTCAGACGTCTCCTTTCTCCCTCTTGGCTCTCTCCTCTGTTCCTCGAATATAGAGCCCTAGACGCCCCCAGTTCGCGCCTCAGCCTTTCCTTGACGCTTCGAGCTGTTCGACTCGCTTCACTAACTTGGCAGTTTCGGCGTTCTTGGAGCAGATCACGCCCTCCAGCACTGGGACGTGGGACGCCGTCTCTTGGACGAGCTTGTGCTCGAGGGTCTCGATCTTGAGGCGCGTCTTACACGGGCAGAGGAGCGCAGAGGTGTACAGTGGGCGGGGCTGGACCTGGGTGGAGGAGTGCGGGAGTAGGCGCTCAAGGAGCGGCCGAACGTCGCCTTCTTGGGGGAGATCTTGGGCAGCTCGGCGGCGGCGGAGTCTCGGGCTTCGGCTTATTTGTTTCAAGGGTGGGTACTTCTTCATTCTTTATAGGTATGACAAAGGAGGGTACTTCTTCCTCCCTTCTTATGTTGTGCACACTCATGGATCAAGAAAGTAGCATGATGCTCTAAACAATGTGTCCGAAGAACAAATGCATAATGTAATTGCGGTAGTGATGTCGATGAATGTGAAGTCTCTTTAGTTTTTTGCCAGTATTAGCAGTTTTTTTCCATGGATTAACCCGTTGAGAGTTGCTTTTAATAAGCGGATTTTATCTGTATGTTTAACATGGCATCTGTATTCGACATCATTAAGCTGGTTGCCTTTAGCTACTGCCAATCTAATCCACAAGAGAGTCAGCACAATTTAACTGATGACATGCAATGACATGATTAGCAGCATAGAGCATATACTTTCTACATTTTTAATCACGTCATTTCTGTTAATCTGTCTGCTAATCAGGTTTAACACCTTGCTCCTTAATTTTTGTTGTAAACGTTAATTTCATAATGGGAAGAACCACAAAGTTCTTTTACCAAACCGTAAGCAAATGTACTATTTGGTAAGGTACATGGGAGTATTTAGTGGTGTATTTGTTTCGGAATATGGTGGCTAGTGATAAAATTTGTTTCTTCTGTTATGTGGTGGAATGGACTAGGCATCACTGTGTAGACATGTAATGCACTTCCTCTTTATGCATTAATCATTTTACTCGTATGCTGGCCAATTTTAAGGTTATCTGTTGTGGTCTAAAGCCTTGTTTACTTCCTTTCATTTTGTTTGGCCTTTTTACTTATCCGTAAGCAGGCCCTGGACACACTTGGAAGTGCCAAATGGAAGGTTAATCGAAGAGTACTTGCTGTAGTGGAGAGCCTTTGGGCTCAAGGGGATGTGTTGGAGGTTTGGTTGAGAGATATGACGTGAGTACATACAAGATTCATGCTCATGACAAACTACGGTTCTTTGTTTGCAGATTGTGTTTATCCAACTTATTGCTGAAGATCCTGATCTGTAATGGCATTATTATCGTCGGGTATGACCAGTACATCGTTGATGTTCTATATCTAGGTTCTTCTGTTCAGGAAAAAAGTTGACTTCGCTCGATGATATCCTTCGGCAGTGACTTCTATGTATAACATGATTTGACTAGAGTTGTCGATCACTTTCTTTAATTAATCTGATTCTATGTGGATTGACTAATCTGAAACAGGAAACGAGAAAGAATTATGTCCATTAGTGTTGTAAGAATAGGTTTTGCCTACCATTATTCATTTGTTTTAATATTGGTTGCTATACGGAAGCTTGCTGGTTTTGGTTATTTGGTCACTCTGTTCTAGTTATTACCTTCATTCTACGTTTTGCGGAAGTTATTTAATCTCTCTTCTATTCCTGCTTCCTTTGCCAGATAAGGATATTTCTAATGATGGTGATTTAATTAATTCTAACAATTGCAAGTTTACTACCTGC